>NW_027136885.1:312056-624112 GCF_040869045.1 Eurosta solidaginis | reverse complement strand
AACTGGGTGGGGTTAACCGGCTAAAAGGGATAAGTGTCCATATCTATTGAACCTAGCAAGACAGAATCGATTTTATTTTTGCAGATGGTAGGTTTTTATGTGTGTATTAATTCACAAGCTGATCCAAGGTTCTATCGTTAACGGTTCAATTTCTACGTCATACTGTGTGGGGTTAACCGACTAAAAGGGATAAGTGTCCATATCTATTGAACCAAGCAAGGTGGGTGGGGTTAACCGACTAAAAGGGATAAGTGTCCATATCTATTGAACCAAGCAAGGTAGAATCGATTTTGTTTTTGCAGATTATAGGTTTTTATGTGTATATTAATCCACAAGCTGATCCAAGGTTCTATCTTTAACGGTTCAATTTCTACGTTAGAGTGGTTGGGGTTAACCGACTAAAAGGGATAAGTGCCCATATCTATTGAACCAAGCAAGATAGAATCGATTTTGTTTTTGCAGATGATAGGTTTTTATGTGTATATTAATCCACAAGCTGATCTAAGGTTCTTTCGTTAACGCTTCAATTTCTACGTTAGAGTGGTTGGGGTTAACCGACTAAAAGGGATAAGTGTCCATATCTGTTGAACCAAGCAAGATAGAATCGATTTTGTTTTTGCAGATGATAGGTTTTTATGTGTACATTAATTCACAAGCTGATCCAAGGTTCTATCGTTAACGGTTCAATTTCTACGTTAGAGTGGTTGGGGTTAACCGACTAAAAGGGATAAGTGTCCATATCTATTGAACCAAGCAAGATAGAATCGATTTTGTTTTTGCAGATGATAGGTTTTTATGTGTATATTAATCCACAAGCTGATCTAAGGTTCTTTCGTTAACGCTTCAATTTCTACGTCAAAGTGGGTAGGGTTAACCGACTAAAAGGGATAAGTGTCCATATCTATTGAACCAAGCAAAATAGAATCGATTTTATTTTTGCAGATTATAGGTTTTTATGTGTATAATAATCCACAAGCTGATCCAAGGTTCTATCGTTAACGGTTCAATTTCTACGTTAGAGTGGTTGGGGTTACTCGACTAAAACGGATAAGTGTCCATATCTATTGAACCAAGCAAGATAGAATCGATTTTGTTTTTGCAGATGATAGGTTTTTATGTGTATATTAATCCACAAGCTGATCCAAGGTTCTATCGCTAACGGTTCAATTTCTACGTTATACTGGGTGGGGTTAACCGACTAAAAGGGATAAGTGTCCATATCTATTGAACTAAGCAAGATAGAATCGATTTTATTTTTGCAGATGGTAGGCTTTTATGTGTATATTAATCCACAAGCTGATCCAAGGTTCTATCGCTAACGGTTCAATTTCTACGTCATACTGTGTGTGGTTAACCGACTAAAAGGGATAAGTGTCCATATCTATTGAACCAAGCAAGATAGAATCGATTTTGTTTTTGCAGATGATAGGTTTTTATGTGTGTATTAATCCACAAGCTGATCCAAGGTTCTATCGCTAACGGTTCAATTTCTACGTCATACTGGGTTTGGTTAACCGACTAATAGGGATAAGTGTCTATATCTATTGAACCAAGCAAGGTAGGATCGAATTTATTTTTTCAGATGGTAGGTTTTTATGTGCATATTAATCCACAAGCTGATCCAAAGTTCTATCGCTAACGGTTCAATTTCTACGTCAAACTGGGTGGGGTTAACCGACTAAAAGAGATAAGTGTCCATATCTATTGAACCAAGCAAAATATAATCGATTTTATTTTTGCAGATGGTAGGTTTTTATGTGTATATTAATCCACGAGCTGATCCAAGGTTCTATCGCTAACGGTTCAATTTCTACGTCATACTGGGTGGGGTTAACCGACTAATAGGGATAAGTGTCCATATCTATTGAACCAAGCAAGGTAGGATCGAATTTATTTTTGCAGATGGTAGTTTTTTATGTGCGTATTAATCCACAAGCTGATCTAAGGTTCTATCGTTAACGGTTCAATTTCTACGTCAAGGTGGTTGGGGTTAACCGACTAAAAGGGATAAGTATCCATATCTATTGAACCAAGCAAGATAGAATCGAATTAATTTTTGCAGATGGTAGGTTTTTATGTGTATATTAATCCACAAGCTGATCCAAGGTTCTGTCGCTAACGGTTCAATTTCTACTTTATACTGGGTGGGGTTAACCGACTAAAAGGGATAAGTGTCCATATCTATTGAACTAAGCAAGATAGAATCGATTTTATTTTTGCAGATGGTAGGCTTTTATGTGTATATTAATCCACAAGCTGATCCAAGGTTCTATCGCTAACGGTTCAATTTCTACGTCATACTGTGTGTGGTTAACCGACTAAAAGGGATAAGTGTCCATATCTATTGAACCAAGCAAGATAGAATCGATTTTGTTTTTGCAGATGATAGGTTTTTATGTGTGTATTAATCCACAAGCTGATCCAAGGTTCTATCGCTAACGGTTCAATTTCTACGTCAAACTGGGTGTGGTTAACCGACTAATAGGGATAAGTGTCTATATCTATCGAACCAAGCAAGGTAGGATCGAATTTATTTTTTCAGATGGTAGGTTTTTATGTGCATATTAATCCACAAGCTGATCTAAGGTTCTATCGCTAACGGTTCAATTTCTACGTCAAATTGGGTGGGGTTAACCGACTAAAAGGGATAAGTGTCCATATCTATTGAACCAAGCAAGATAGAATCGATTTTGTTTTTGCAGATGATAGGTTTTTATGTGTATATTAATCCACAAGCTGATCTAAGGTTCTTTCGTTAACGCTTCAATTTCTACGTCAAAGTGGGTAGGGTTAACCGACTAAAAGGGATAAGTGTCCATATCTATTGAACCAAGCAAAACAGAATCGATTTTATTTTTGCAGATTATAGGTTTTTATGTGTATAATAATCCACAAGCTGATCCAAGGTTCTATCGTTAACGGTTCAATTTCTACGTTAGAGTGGTTGGGGTTACTCGACTAAAACGGATAAGTGTCCATATCTATCGAACCAAGCAAGATAGAATCGATTTTGTTTTTGCAGATGATAGGTTTTTATGTGCATATTAATCCACAAGCTGATCCAAGGTTCTATCGCTAACGGTTCAATTTCTACGTTATACTGGGTGTGGTTAACCGACTAATAGGGATAAGTGTATATATCTATTGAACCAAGCAAGGTAGGATCGAATTTATTTTTGCAGATGGTAGTTTTTTATGTGCGTATTAATCCACAAGCTGATCTAAGGTTCTATCGTTAACGGTTCAATTTCTACGTCAAGGTGGTTTGGGTTAACCGACTAAAAGGGATAAGTATCCATATCTATTGAACCAAGCAAGATAGAATCGAATTAATTTTTGCAGATGGTAGGTTTTTATGTGTATATTAATCCACAAGCTGATCCAAGGTTCTATCGCTAACGGTTCAATTTCTACGTTATACTGGGTGGGGTTAACCGACTAAAAGGGATAAGTGTCCATATCTATTGAACTAAGCAAGATAGAATCGATTTTATTTTTGCAGATGGTAGGCTTTTATGTGTATATTAATCCACAAGCTGATCCAAGGTTCTGTCGCTAACGGTTCAATTTCTACGTCATACTGTGTGTGGTTAACCGACTAAAAGGGATAAGTGTCCATATCTATTGAACCAAGCAAGATAGAATCGATTTTGTTTTTGCAGATGATAGGTTTTTATGTGTGTATTAATCCACAAGCTGACCCAAGGTTCTATCGCTAATGGTTCAATTTCTACGTCATACTGGGTGTGGTTAACCGACTAATAGGGATAAGTGTCTATATCTATTGAACCAAGCAAGGTAGGATCGAATTTATTTTTTCAGATGGTAGGTTTTTATGTGCATATTAATCCACAAGCTGATCCAAGGTTCTATCGCTAACGGTTCAATTTCTACGTCAAACTGGGTGGGGCTAACCGACTAAAAGGGATAAGTGTCCATATCTATTGAACCTAGCAAGACAGAATCGATTTTATTTTTGCAGATGGTAGGTTTTTATGTGTGTATTAATTCACAAGCTGATCCAAGGTTCTATCGTTAACGGTTCAATTTCTACGTCATACTGTGTGGGGTTAACCGACTAAAAGGGATAAGTGTCCATATCTATTGAACCAAGCAAGGTGGGTGGGGTTAACCGACTAATAGGGATAAGTGTCCATATCTATTGAACCAAGCAAGGTAGAATCGATTTTGTTTTTGCAGATTATAGGTTTTTATGTGTATATTAATCCACAAGCTGATCCAAGGTTCTATCGTTAACGGTTCAATTTCTACGTTAGAGTGGTTGGGGTTAACCGACTAAAAGGGATAAGTGTTCATATCTATTGAACCAAGCAAGATAGAATCGATTTTGTTTTTGCAGATGATACGTTTTTATGTGTATATTAATCCACAAGCTGATCTAAGGTTCTTTCGTTAACGCTTCAGTTTCTACGTTAGAGTGGTTGGGGTTAACCGACTAAAAGGGATAAGTGTCCATATCTGTTGAACCAAGCAAGATAGAATCGATTTTGTTTTTGCAGATGATAGGTTTTTATGTGCATATTAATCCACAAGCCGATCCAAGGTTCTATCGCTAACGGTTCAATTTCTACGTCAAACTGGGTGTGGTTAACCGACTAATAGGGATAAGTGTATATATCTATTGAACCAAGCAAGGTAGGATCGAATTTATTTTTGCAGATGGTAGTTTTTTATGTGCGTATTAATCCACAAGCTGATCTAAGGTTCTATCGTTAACGGTTCAATTTCTACGTCAAGGTGGTTGGGGTTAACCGACTAAAAGGGATAAGTATCCATATCTATTGAACCAAGCAAGATAGAATCGAATTAATTTTTGCAGATGGTAGGTTTTTATGTGTATATTAATCCACAAGCTGATCCAAGGTTCTATCGCTAACGGTTCAATTTCTACGTTAGAGTGGTTGGGGTTAACCGACTAAAAGGGATAAGTGTCCATATCTATTGAACCAAGTAAGATAGAATCGATTTTGTTTTTGCAGATGATAGGTTTTTATGTGCATATTAATCCACAAGCCGATCCAAGGTTCTATCGCTAACGGTTCAATTTCTACGTCAAACTGGGTGTGGTTAACCGACTAATAGGGATAAGTGTATATATCTATTGAACCAAGCAAGGTAGGATCGAATTTATTTTTGCAGATGGTAGTTTTTTATGTGCGTATTAATCCACAAGCTGATCTAAGGTTCTATCGTTAACGGTTCAATTTCTACGTCAAGGTGGTTGGGGTTAACCGACTAAAAGGGATAAGTATCCATATCTATTGAACCAAGCAAGATAGAATCGAATTAATTTTTGCAGATGGTAGGTTTTTATGTGTATATTAATCCACAAGCTGATCCAAGGTTCTATCGCTAACGGTTCAATTTCTACGTCATACTGGGTGTGGTTAACCGACTAATAGGGATAAGTGTCTATATCTATTGAACCAAGCAAGGTAGGATCGAATTTATTTTTTCAGATGGTAGGTTTTTATGTGCATATTAATCCACAAGCTGATCCAAGGTTCTATCGCTAACGGTTCAATTTCTACGTCAAACTGGGTGGGGTTAACCGACTAAAAGGGATAAGTGTCCATATCTATTGAACCTAGCAAGACAGAATCGATTTTATTTTTGCAGATGGTAGGTTTTTATGTGTGTATTAATTCGCAAGCTGATCCAAGGTTCTATCGTTAACGGTTCCATTTCTACGTCAAGGTGGTTGGGGTTAACCGACTAAAAGGGATAAGTATCCATATCTATTGAACCAAGCAAGATAGAATCGAATTAATTTTTGCAGATGGTAGGTTTTTATGTGTATATTAATCCACAAGCTGATCCAAGGTTCTATCGCTAACGGTTCAATTTCTACGTCAAACTGGGTGCGGTTAACCGACTAATAGGGATAAGTGTATATATCTATTGAACCAAGCAAGGTAGGATCGAATTTATTTTTGCAGATGGTAGTTTTTTATGTGCGTATTAATCCACAAGCTGATCTAAGGTTCTATCGTTAACGGTTCAATTTCTACGTCAAGGTGGTTGGGGTTAACCGACTAAAAGGGATAAGTATCCATATCTATTGAACCAAGCAAGATAGAATCGAATTAATTTTTGCAGATGGTAGGTTTTTATGTGTATATTAATCCACAAGCTGATCCAAGGTTCTATCGCTAACGGTTCAATTTCTACGTCATACTGGGTGTGGTTAACCGACTAAAAGGGATAAGTGTCCATATCTATTGAACTAAGCAAGATAGAATCGATTTTATTTTTGCAGATGGTAGGCTTTTATGTGTATATTAATCCACAAGCTGATCCAAGGTTCTATCGCTAACGGTTCAATTTCTACGTCATACTGTGTGTGGTTAACCGACTAAAAGGGATAAGTATCCATATCTATTGAACCAAGCAAGATAGAATCGAATTTGTTTTTGCAGATGATAGGTTTTTATGTGTGTATTAATCCACAAGCTGATCCAAGGTTCTATCGCTAACGGTTCAATTTCTACGTCATACTGGGTGTGGTTAACCGACTAATAGGGATAAGTGTCTATATCTATTGAACCAAGCAAGGTAGGATCGAATTTATTTTTTCAGATGGTAGGTTTTTATGTGCATATTAATCCACAAGCTGATCCAAGGTTCTATCGCTAACGGTTCAATTTCTACGTCAAACTGGGTGGGGTTAACCGACTAAAAGGGATAAGTGTCCATATCTATTGAACCTAGCAAGACAGAATCGATTTTATTTTTGCAGATGGTAGGTTTTTATGTGTGTATTAATTCACAAGCTGATCCAAGGTTCTATCGTTAACGGTTCAATTTCTACGTCATACTGTGTGGGGTTAACCGACTAAAAGGGATAAGTGTCCATATCTATTGAACCAAGCAAGGTGGGTGGGGTTAACCGACTAACAGGGATAAGTGTCCATATCTATTGAACCAAGCAAGGTAGAATCGATTTTGTTTTTGCAGATTATAGGTTTTTATGTGTATATTAATCCACAAGCTGATCCAAGGTTCTATCTTTAACGGTTCAATTTCTACGTTAGAGTGGTTGGGGTTAACCGACTAAAAGGGATAAGTGCCCATATCTATTGAACGAAGCAAGATAGAATCGATTTTGTTTTTGCAGATGATAGGTTTTTATGTGTATATTAATCCACAAGCTGATCTAAGGTTCTTTCGTTAACGCTTCAATTTCTACGTTAGAGTGGTTGGGGTTAACCGACTAAAAGGGATAAATGTCCATATCTGTTGAACCAAGCAAGATAGAATCGATTTTGTTTTTGCAGATGATAGGTTTTTATGTGTATATTAATCCACAAGCTGATCCAAGGTTCTATCGTTAACGGTTCAATTTCTACGTTAGAGTGGTTGGGGTTAACCGACTAAAAGGGATAAGTGTCCATATCTATTGAACCAAGCAAGGTGGGTGGGGTTAACCGACTAACAGGGATAAGTGTCCATATCTATTGAACCAAGCAAGGTAGAATCGATTTTGTTTTAGCAGATTATAGGTTTTTATGTGTATATTAATCCACAAGCTGATCCAAGGTTCTATCTTTAACGGTTCAATTTCTACGTTAGAGTGGTTGGGGTTAACCGACTAAAAGGGATAAGTGCCCATATCTATTGAACCAAGCAAGATAGAATCGATTTTGTTTTTGCAGATGATAGGTTTTTATGTGTATATTAATCCACAAGCTGATCTAAGGTTCTTTCGTTAACGCTTCAATTTCTACGTTAGACTGGTTGGGGTTAACCGACTAAAAGGGATAGATGTCCATATCTATTGAACCAAGCAAGGTAGAATCGATTTTGTTTTTGCAGATTATAGGTTTTTATGTGTACATTAATTCACAAGCTGATCCAAGGTTCTATCGTTAACGGTTCAATTTCTACGTTAGAGTGGTTGGGGTTAACCGACTAAAAGGGATAAGTGTCCATATCTATTGAACCAAGCAAGATAGAATCGATTTTGTTTTTGCAGATGATAGGTTTTTATGTGTATATTAATCCACAAGCTGATCTAAGGTTCTTTCGTTAACGCTTCAATTTCTACGTCAAAGTGGGTAGGGTTAACCGACTAAAAGGGATAAGTGTCCATATCTATTGAACCAAGCAAAATAGAATCGATTTTATTTTTGCAGATTATAGGTTTTTATGTGTATAATAATCCACAAGCTGATCCAAGGTTCTATCGTTAACGGTTCAATTTCTACGTTAGAGTGGTTGGGGTTACTCGACTAAAACGGATAAGTGTCCATATCTATTGAACCAAGCAAGATAGAATCGATTTTGTTTTTGCAAATGATAGGTTTTTATGTGCATATTAATCCACAAGCTGATCCAAGGTTCTATCGCTAACGGTTCAATTTCTACGTTATACTGGGTGTGGTTAACCGACTAATAGGGATAAGTGTATATATCTATTGAACCAAGCAAGGTAGGATCGAATTTATTTTTGCAGATGGTAGTTTTTTATGTGCGTATTAATCCACAAGCTGATTTAAGGTTCTATCGTTAACGGTTCAATTTCTACGTCAAGGTGGTTGGGGTTAACCGACTAAAAGGGATAAGTATCCATACCTATTGAACCAAGCAAGATAGAATCGAATTAATTTTTGCAGATGGTAGGTTTTTATGTGTATATTAATCCACAAGCTGATCCAAGGTTCTATCGCTAACGGTTCAATTTCTACGTTATACTGGGTGGGGTTAACCGACTAAAATGGATAAGTGTCCATATCTATTGAACTAAGCAAGATAGAATCGATTTTATTTTTGCAGATGGTAGGCTTTTATGTGTATATTAATCCACAAGCTGATCCAAGGTTCTATCGCTAACGGTTCAATTTCTACGTCATACTGTGTGTGGTTAACCGACTAAAAGGGATAAGTGTCCATATCTATTGAACCAAGCAAGATAGAATCGATTTTGTTTTTGCAGATGATAGGTTTTTATGTGTGTATTAATCCACAAGCTGATCCAAGGTTCTATCGCTAACGGTTCAATTTCTACGTCATACTGGGTGTGGTTAACCGACTAATAGGGATAAGTGTCTATATCTATTGAACCAAGCAAGGTAGGATCGAATTTATTTTTTCAGATGGTAGGTTTTTATGTGCATATTAATCCACAAGCTGATCCAAGGTTCTATCGCTAACGGTTCAATTTCTACGTCAAACTGGGTGGGGTTAACCGACTAAAAGGGATAAGTGTCCATATCTATTGAACCTAGCAAGACAGAATCGATTTTATTTTTGCAGATGGTAGGTTTTTATGTGTGTATTAATTCACAAGCTGATCCAAGGTTCTATCGTTAACGGTTCAATTTCTACGTCATACTGTGTGGGGTTAACCGACTAAAAGGGATAAGTGTCCTTATCTATTGAACCAAGCAAGGCAGAATCGATTTTATTTCTGCAGATGTTAGGTTTTTATGTGTGTATTATTCCACAAGCTGATCCAAGGTTCTATCGCTAACGGTTCAATTTCTACGTCATACTGGGTGGGGTTATCCGACTAAAAGGGATAAGTGTCCATATCTATTGAACCAAGCAAAATATAATCGATTTTATTTTTGCAGATGGTAGGTTTTTATGTGTATATTAATCCACAAGCTGATCCAAGGTTCTATCGCTAACGGTTCAATTTCTACGTCATACTGGGTGTGGTTAACCGACTAATAGGGATAAGTGTCTATATCTATTGAACCAAGCAAGGTAGGATCGAATTTATTTTTCCAGATGGTAGGTTTTTATGTGCATATTAATCCACGAGCTGATCCAAGGTTCTATCGCTAACGGTTCAATTTCTACGTCATACTGGGTGGGGTTAACCGACTAATAGGGATAAGTGTCCATATCTATTGAACCAAGCAAGGTAGAATCGAATTTATTTTTGCAGATGGTAGGTTTTTATGTGCATATTAATCCACAAGCTGATCCAAGGTTCTATCGCTAACGGTTCAATTTCTACGTCATACTGTGTGTGGTTAACCGACTAAAAGGGATAAGTGTCCATATCTATTGAACCAAGCAAGATAGAATCGATTTTGTTTTTGCAGATGATAGGTTTTTATGTGTGTATTAATCCACAAGCTGATCCAAGGTTCTATCGCTAACGGTTCAATTTCTACGTCATACTGGGTGTGGTTAACCGACTAATAGGGATAAGTGTCTATATCTATTGAACCAAGCAAGGTAGGATCGAATTTATTTTTTCAGATGGTAGGTTTTTATGTGCATATTAATCCACAAGCTGATTCAAGGTTCTATCGCTAACGGTTCAATTTCTACGTCAAACTGGGTGGGGTTAACCGACTAAAAGGGATAAGTGTCCATATCTATTGAACCTAGCAAGACAGAATCGATTTTATTTTTGCAGATGGTAGGTTTTTATGTGTGTATTAATTCACAAGCTGATCCAAGGTTCTATCGTTAACGGTTCAATTTCTACGTCATACTGTGTGGGGTTAACCGACTAAAAGGGATAAGTGTCCATATCTATTGAACCAAGCAAGGTGGGTGGGGTTAACCGACTAACAGGGATAAGTGTCCATATCTATTGAACCAAGCAAGGTAGAATCGATTTTGTTTTAGCAGATTATAGGTTTTTATGTGTATATTAATCCACAAGCTGATCCAAGGTTCTATCTTTAACGGTTCAATTTCTACGTTAGAGTGGTTGGGGTTAACCGACTAAAAGGGATAAGTGCCCATATCTATTGAACCAAGCAAGATAGAATCGATTTTGTTTTTGCAGATGATAGGTTTTTATGTGTATATTAATCCACAAGCTGATCTAAGGTTCTTTCGTTAACGCTTCAATTTCTACGTTAGAGTGGTTGGGGTTAACCGACTAAAAGGGATAGATGTCCATATCTATTGAACCAAGCAAGGTAGAATCGATTTTGTTTTTGCAGATTATAGGTTTTTATGTGTACATTAATTCACAAGCTGATCCAAGGTTCTATCGTTAACGGTTCAATTTCTACGTTAGAGTGGTTGGGGTTAACCGACTAAAAGGGATAAGTGTCCATATCTATTGAACCAAGCAAGATAGAATCGATTTTGTTTTTGCAGATGATAGGTTTTTATGTGTATATTAATCCACAAGCTGATCTAAGGTTCTTTCGTTAACGCTTCAATTTCTACGTCAAAGTGGGTAGGGTTAACCGACTAAAAGGGATAAGTGTCCATATCTATTGAACCAAGCAAAATAGAATCGATTTTATTTTTGCAGATTATAGGTTTTTATGTGTATAATAATCCACAAGCTGATCCAAGCTTCTATCGTTAACGGTTCAATTTCTACGTTAGAGTGGTTGGGGTTACTCGACTAAAACGGATAAGTGTCCATATCTATTGAACCAAGCAAGATAGAATCGATTTTGTTTTTGCAAATGATAGGTTTTTATGTGCATATTAATCCACAAGCTGATCCAAGGTTCTATCGCTAACGGTTCAATTTCTACGTTATACTGGGTGTGGTTAACCGACTAATAGGGATAAGTGTATATATCTATTGAACCAAGCAAGGTAGGATCGAATTTATTTTTGCAGATGGTAGTTTTTTATGTGCGTATTAATCCACAAGCTGATTTAAGGTTCTATCGTTAACGGTTCAATTTCTACGTCAAGGTGGTTGGGGTTAACCGACTAAAAGGGATAAGTATCCATACCTATTGAACCAAGCAAGATAGAATCGAATTAATTTTTGCAGATGGTAGGTTTTTATGTGTATATTAATCCACAAGCTGATCCAAGGTTCTATCGCTAACGGTTCAATTTCTACGTTATACTGGGTGGGGTTAACCGACTAAAATGGATAAGTGTCCATATCTATTGAACTAAGCAAGATAGAATCGATTTTATTTTTGCAGATGGTAGGCTTTTATGTGTATATTAATCCACAAGCTGATCCAAGGTTCTATCGCTAACGGTTCAATTTCTACGTCATACTGTGTGTGGTTAACCGACTAAAAGGGATAAGTGTCCATATCTATTGAACCAAGCAAGATAGAATCGATTTTGTTTTTGCAGATGATAGGTTTTTATGTGTGTATTAATCCACAAGCTGATCCAAGGTTCTATCGCTAACGGTTCAATTTCTACGTCATACTGGGTGTGGTTAACCGACTAATAGGGATAAGTGTCTATATCTATTGAACCAAGCAAGGTAGGATCGAATTTATTTTTTCAGATGGTAGGTTTTTATGTGCATATTAATCCACAAGCTGATCCAAGGTTCTATCGCTAACGGTTCAATTTCTACGTCAAACTGGGTGGGGTTAACCGACTAAAAGGGATAAGTGTCCATATCTATTGAACCTAGCAAGACAGAATCGATTTTATTTTTGCAGATGGTAGGTTTTTATGTGTGTATTAATTCACAAGCTGATCCAAGGTTCTATCGTTAACGGTTCAATTTCTACGTCATACTGTGTGGGGTTAACCGACTAAAAGGGATAAGTGTCCTTATCTATTGAACCAAGCAAGGCAGAATCGATTTTATTTCTGCAGATGTTAGGTTTTTATGTGTGTATTATTCCACAAGCTGATCCAAGGTTCTATCGCTAACGGTTCAATTTCTACGTCATACTGGGTGGGGTTATCCGACTAAAAGGGATAAGTGTCCATATCTATTGAACCAAGCAAAATATAATCGATTTTATTTTTGCAGATGGTAGGTTTTTATGTGTATATTAATCCACAAGCTGATCCAAGGTTCTATCGCTAACGGTTCAATTTCTACGTCATACTGGGTGTGGTTAACCGACTAATAGGGATAAGTGTCTATATCTATTGAACCAAGCAAGGTAGGATCGAATTTATTTTTCCAGATGGTAGGTTTTTATGTGCATATTAATCCACGAGCTGATCCAAGGTTCTATCGCTAACGGTTCAATTTCTACGTCATACTGGGTGGGGTTAACCGACTAATAGGGATAAGTGTCCATATCTATTGAACCAAGCAAGGTAGAATCGAATTTATTTTTGCAGATGGTAGGTTTTTATGTGCATATTAATCCACAAGCTGATCCAAGGTTCTATCGCTAACGGTTCAATTTCTACGTCATACTGTGTGTGGTTAACCGACTAAAAGGGATAAGTGTCCATATCTATTGAACCAAGCAAGATAGAATCGATTTTGTTTTTGCAGATGATAGGTTTTTATGTGTGTATTAATCCACAAGCTGATCCAAGGTTCTATCGCTAACGGTTCAATTTCTACGTCATACTGGGTGTGGTTAACCGACTAATAGGGATAAGTGTCTATATCTATTGAACCAAGCAAGGTAGGATCGAATTTATTTTTTCAGATGGTAGGTTTTTATGTGCATATTAATCCACAAGCTGATCCAAGGTTCTATCGCTAACGGTTCAATTTCTACGTCAAACTGGGTGGGGTTAACCGACTAAAAGGGATAAGTGTCCATATCTATTGAACCTAGCAAGACAGAATCGATTTTATTTTTGCAGATGGTAGGTTTTTATGTGTGTATTAATTCACAAGCTGATCCAAGGTTCTATCGTTAACGGTTCAATTTCTACGTCATACTGTGTGGGGTTAACCGACTAAAAGGGATAAGTGTCCATATCTATTGAACCAAGCAAGGTGGGTGGGGTTAACCGACTAATAGGGATAAGTGTCCATATCTATTGAACCAAGCAAGGTAGAATCGATTTTGTTTTTGCAGATTATAGGTTTTTATGTGTATATTAATCCACAAGCTGATCCAAGGTTCTATCGTTAACGGTTCAATTTCTACGTTAGAGTGGTTGGGGTTAACCGACTAAAAGGGATAAGTGTCCATATCTATTGAACCAAGCAAGATAGAATCGATTTTGTTTTTGCAGATGATACGTTTTTATGTGTATATTAATCCACAAGCTGATCTAAGGTTCTTTCGTTAACGCTTCAATTTCTACGTTAGAGTGGTTGGGGTTAACCGACTAAAAGGGATAGATGTCCATATCTATTGAACCAAGCAAGGTAGAATCGATTTTGTTTTTGCAGATTATAGGTTTTTATGTGTACATTAATTCACAAGCTGATCCAAGGTTCTATCGTTAACGGTTCAATTTCTACGTTAGAGTGGTTGGGGTTAACCGACTAAAAGGGATAAGTGTCCATATCTATTGAACCAAGCAAGATAGAATCGATTTTGTTTTTGCAGATGATAGGTTTTTATGTGTATATTAATCCACAAGCTGATCTAAGGTTCTTTCGTTAACGCTTCAATTTCTACGTCAAAGTGGGTAGGGTTAACCGACTAAAAGGGATAAGTGTCCATATCTATTGAACCAAGCAAAATAGAATCGATTTTATTTTTGCAGATTATAGGTTTTTATGTGTATAATAATCCACAAGCTGATCTAAGGTTCTTTCGTTAACGCTTCAATTTCTACGTTAGAGTGGTTGGGGTTAACCGACTAAAAGGGATAGATGTCCATATCTATTGAACCAAGCAAGGTAGAATCGATTTTGTTTTTGCAGATTATAGGTTTTTATGTGTACATTAATTCACAAGCTGATCCAAGGTTCTATCGTTAACGGTTCAATTTCTACGTTAGAGTGGTTGGGGTTAACCGACTAAAAGGGATAAGTGTCCATATCTATTGAACCAAGCAAGATAGAATCGATTTTGTTTTTGCAGATGATAGGTTTTTATGTGTATATTAATCCACAAGCTGATCTAAGGTTCTTTCGTTAACGCTTCAATTTCTACGTCAAAGTGGGTAGGGTTAACCGACTAAAAGGGATAAGTGTCCATATCTATTGAACCAAGCAAGATAGAATCGATTTTGTTTTTGCAGATGATACGTTTTTATGTGTATATTAATCCACAAGCTGATCTAAGGTTCTTTCGTTAACGCTTCAATTTCTACGTTAGAGTGGTTGGGGTTAACCGACTAAAAGGGATAGATGTCCATATCTATTGAACCAAGCAAGGTAGAATCGATTTTGTTTTTGCAGATTATAGGTTTTTATGTGTACATTAATTCACAAGCTGATCCAAGGTTCTATCGTTAACGGTTCAATTTCTACGTTAGAGTGGTTGGGGTTAACCGACTAAAAGGGATAAGTGTCCATATCTATTGAACCAAGCAAGATAGAATCGATTTTGTTTTTGCAGATGATAGGTTTTTATGTGTATATTAATCCACAAGCTGATCTAAGGTTCTTTCGTTAACGCTTCAATTTCTACGTCAAAGTGGGTAGGGTTAACCGACTAAAAGGGATAAGTGTCCATATCTATTGAACCAAGCAAGATAGAATCGATTTTGTTTTTGCAGATGATACGTTTTTATGTGTATATTAATCCACAAGCTGATCTAAGGTTCTTTCGTTAACGCTTCAATTTCTACGTTAGAGTGGTTGGGGTTAACCGACTAAAAGGGATAGATGTCCATATCTATTGAACCAAGCAAGGTAGAATCGATTTTGTTTTTGCAGATTATAGGTTTTTATGTGTACATTAATTCACAAGCTGATCCAAGGTTCTATCGTTAACGGTTCAATTTCTACGTTAGAGTGGTTGGGGTTAACCGACTAAAAGGGATAAGTGTCCATATCTATTGAACCAAGCAAGATAGAATCGATTTTGTTTTTGCAGATGATAGGTTTTTATGTGTATATTAATCCACAAGCTGATCTAAGGTTCTTTCGTTAACGCTTCAATTTCTACGTCAAAGTGGGTAGGGTTAACCGACTAAAAGGGATAAGTGTCCATATCTATTGAACCAAGCAAAATAGAATCGATTTTATTTTTGCAGATTATAGGTTTTTATGTGTATATTAATCCACAAGCTGATCTAAGGTTCTTTCGTTAACGCTTCAATTTCTACGTTAGAGTGGTTGGGGTTAACCGACTAAAAGGGATAGATGTCCATATCTATTGAACCAAGCAAGGTAGAATCGATTTTGTTTTTGCAGATTATAGGTTTTTATGTGTACATTAATTCACAAGCTGATCCAAGGTTCTATCGTTAACGGTTCAATTTCTACGTTAGAGTGGTTGGGGTTAACCGACTAAAAGGGATAAGTGTCCATATCTATTGAACCAAGCAAGATAGAATCGATTTTGTTTTTGCAGATGATAGGTTTTTATGTGTATATTAATCCACAAGCTGATCTAAGGTTCTTTCGTTAACGCTTCAATTTCTACGTCAAAGTGGGTAGGGTTAACCGACTAAAAGGGATAAGTGTCCATATCTATTGAACCAAGCAAAATAGAATCGATTTTATTTTTGCAGATTATAGGTTTTTATGTGTATAATAATCCACAAGCTGATCCAAGGTTCTATCGTTAACGGTTCAATTTCTACGTTAGAGTGGTTGGGGTTACTCGACTAAAACGGATAAGTGTCCATATCTATTGAACCAAGCAAGATAGAATCGATTTTGTTTTTGCAAATGATAGGTTTTTATGTGCATATTAATCCACAAGCTGATCCAAGGTTCTATCGCTAACGGTTCAATTTCTACGTTATACTGGGTGTGGTTAACCGACTAATAGGGATAAGTGTATATATCTATTGAACCAAGCAAGGTAGGATCGAATTTATTTTTGCAGATGGTAGTTTTTTATGTGCGTATTAATCCACAAGCTGATTTAAGGTTCTATCGTTAACGGTTCAATTTCTACGTCAAGGTGGTTGGGGTTAACCGACTAAAAGGGATAAGTATCCATACCTATTGAACCAAGCAAGATAGAATCGAATTAATTTTTGCAGATGGTAGGTTTTTATGTGTATATTAATCCACAAGCTGATCCAAGGTTCTATCGCTAACGGTTCAATTTCTACGTTATACTGGGTGGGGTTAACCGACTAAAATGGATAAGTGTCCATATCTATTGAACTAAGCAAGATAGAATCGATTTTATTTTTGCAGATGGTAGGCTTTTATGTGTATATTAATCCACAAGCTGATCCAAGGTTCTATCGCTAACGGTTCAATTTCTACGTCATACTGTGTGTGGTTAACCGACTAAAAGGGATAAGTGTCCATATCTATTGAACCAAGCAAGATAGAATCGATTTTGTTTTTGCAGATGATAGGTTTTTATGTGTGTATTAATCCACAAGCTGATCCAAGGTTCTATCGCTAACGGTTCAATTTCTACGTCATACTGGGTGTGGTTAACCGACTAATAGGGATAAGTGTCTATATCTATTGAACCAAGCAAGGTAGGATCGAATTTATTTTTTCAGATGGTAGGTTTTTATGTGCATATTAATCCACAAGCTGATCCAAGGTTCTATCGCTAACGGTTCAATTTCTACGTCAAACTGGGTGGGGTTAACCGACTAAAAGGGATAAGTGTCCATATCTATTGAACCTAGCAAGACAGAATCGATTTTATTTTTGCAGATGGTAGGTTTTTATGTGTGTATTAATTCACAAGCTGATCCAAGGTTCTATCGTTAACGGTTCAATTTCTACGTCATACTGTGTGGGGTTAACCGACTAAAAGGGATAAGTGTCCTTATCTATTGAACCAAGCAAGGCAGAATCGATTTTATTTCTGCAGATGTTAGGTTTTTATGTGTGTATTATTCCACAAGCTGATCCAAGGTTCTATCGCTAACGGTTCAATTTCTACGTCATACTGGGTGGGGTTATCCGACTAAAAGGGATAAGTGTCCATATCTATTGAACCAAGCAAAATATAATCGATTTTATTTTTGCAGATGGTAGGTTTTTATGTGTATATTAATCCACAAGCTGATCCAAGGTTCTATCGCTAACGGTTCAATTTCTACGTCATACTGGGTGTGGTTAACCGACTAATAGGGATAAGTGTCTATATCTATTGAACCAAGCAAGGTAGGATCGAATTTATTTTTCCAGATGGTAGGTTTTTATGTGCATATTAATCCACGAGCTGATCCAAGGTTCTATCGCTAACGGTTCAATTTCTACGTCATACTGGGTGGGGTTAACCGACTAATAGGGATAAGTGTCCATATCTATTGAACCAAGCAAGGTAGAATCGAATTTATTTTTGCAGATGGTAGGTTTTTATGTGCATATTAATCCACAAGCTGATCCAAGGTTCTATCGCTAACGGTTCAATTTCTACGTCATACTGTGTGTGGTTAACCGACTAAAAGGGATAAGTGTCCATATCTATTGAACCAAGCAAGATAGAATCGATTTTGTTTTTGCAGATGATAGGTTTTTATGTGTGTATTAATCCACAAGCTGATCCAAGGTTCTATCGCTAACGGTTCAATTTCTACGTCATACTGGGTGTGGTTAACCGACTAATAGGGATAAGTGTCTATATCTATTGAACCAAGCAAGGTAGGATCGAATTTATTTTTTCAGATGGTAGGTTTTTATGTGCATATTAATCCACAAGCTGATCCAAGGTTCTATCGCTAACGGTTCAATTTCTACGTCAAACTGGGTGGGGTTAACCGACTAAAAGGGATAAGTGTCCATATCTATTGAACCTAGCAAGACAGAATCGATTTTATTTTTGCAGATGGTAGGTTTTTATGTGTGTATTAATTCACAAGCTGATCCAAGGTTCTATCGTTAACGGTTCAATTTCTACGTCATACTGTGTGGGGTTAACCGACTAAAAGGGATAAGTGTCCATATCTATTGAACCAAGCAAGGTGGGTGGGGTTAACCGACTAATAGGGATAAGTGTCCATATCTATTGAACCAAGCAAGGTAGAATCGATTTTGTTTTTGCAGATTATAGGTTTTTATGTGTATATTAATCCACAAGCTGATCCAAGGTTCTATCGTTAACGGTTCAATTTCTACGTTAGAGTGGTTGGGGTTAACCGACTAAAAGGGATAAGTGTCCATATCTATTGAACCAAGCAAGATAGAATCGATTTTGTTTTTGCAGATGATACGTTTTTATGTGTATATTAATCCACAAGCTGATCTAAGGTTCTTTCGTTAACGCTTCAATTTCTACGTTAGAGTGGTTGGGGTTAACCGACTAAAAGGGATAGATGTCCATATCTATTGAACCAAGCAAGGTAGAATCGATTTTGTTTTTGCAGATTATAGGTTTTTATGTGTACATTAATTCACAAGCTGATCCAAGGTTCTATCGTTAACGGTTCAATTTCTACGTTAGAGTGGTTGGGGTTAACCGACTAAAAGGGATAAGTGTCCATATCTATTGAACCAAGCAAGATAGAATCGATTTTGTTTTTGCAGATGATAGGTTTTTATGTGTATATTAATCCACAAGCTGATCTAAGGTTCTTTCGTTAACGCTTCAATTTCTACGTCAAAGTGGGTAGGGTTAACCGACTAAAAGGGATAAGTGTCCATATCTATTGAACCAAGCAAAATAGAATCGATTTTATTTTTGCAGATTATAGGTTTTTATGTGTATAATAATCCACAAGCTGATCCAAGGTTCTATCGTTAACGGTTCAATTTCTACGTTAGAGTGGTTGGGGTTACTCGACTAAAACGGATAAGTGTCCATATCTATTGAACCAAGCAAGATAGAATCGATTTTGTTTTTGCAAATGATAGGTTTTTATGTGTGTATTAATCCACAAGCTGATCCAAGGTTCTATCGCTAACGGTTCAATTTCTACGTCATACTGGGTGTGGTTAACCGACTAATAGGGATAAGTGTCTATATCTATTGAACCAAGCAAGGTAGGATCGAATTTATTTTTTCAGATGGTAGGTTTTTATGTGTGTATTAATTCACAAGCCGATCCAAGGTTCTATCGTTAACGGTTCAATTTCTACGTCATACTGTGTGGGGTTAACCGACTAAAAGGGATAAGTGTCCATATCTATTGAACCAAGCAAGATAGAATCGATTTTGTTTTTGCAGATGATAGGTTTTTATGTGTGTATTAATCCACAAGCTGATCCAAGGTTCTATCGCTAACGGTTCAATTTCTACGTCATACTGGGTGTGGTTAACCGACTAATAGGGATAAGTGTCTATATCTATTGAACCAAGCAAGGTAGGATCGAATTTATTTTTTCAGATGGTAGGTTTTTATGTGTGTATTAATTCACAAGCTGATCCAAGGTTCTATCGTTAACGGTTCAATTTCTACGTCATACTGTGTGGGGTTAACCGACTAAAAGGGATAAGTGTCCATATCTATTGAACCAAGCAAGGTGGGTGGGGTTAACCGACTAACAGGGATAAGTGTCCATATCTATTGAACCAAGCAAGGTAGAATCGATTTTGTTTTAGCAGATTATAGGTTTTTATGTGTATATTAATCCACAAGCTGATCCAAGGTTCTATCTTTAACGGTTCAATTTCTACGTTAGAGTGGTTGGGGTTAACCGACTAAAAGGGATAAGTGCCCATATCTATTGAACCAAGCAAGATAGAATCGATTTTGTTTTTGCAGATGATAGGTTTTTATGTGTATATTAATCCACAAGCTGATCTAAGGTTCTTTCGTTAACGCTTCAATTTCTACGTTAGAGTGGTTGGGGTTAACCGACTAAAAGGGATAGATGTCCATATCTATTGAACCAAGCAAGGTAGAATCGATTTTGTTTTTGCAGATTATAGGTTTTTATGTGTACATTAATTCACAAGCTGATCCAAGGTTCTATCGTTAACGGTTCAATTTCTACGTTAGAGTGGTTGGGGTTAACCGACTAAAAGGGATAAGTGTCCATATCTATTGAACCAAGCAAGATAGAATCGATTTTGTTTTTGCAGATGATAGGTTTTTATGTGTATATTAATCCACAAGCTGATCTAAGGTTCTTTCGTTAACGCTTCAATTTCTACGTCAAAGTGGGTAGGGTTAACCGACTAAAAGGGATAAGTGTCCATATCTATTGAACCAAGCAAAATAGAATCGATTTTATTTTTGCAGATTATAGGTTTTTATGTGTATAATAATCCACAAGCTGATCCAAGGTTCTATCGTTAACGGTTCAATTTCTACGTTAGAGTGGTTGGGGTTACTCGACTAAAACGGATAAGTGTCCATATCTATTGAACCAAGCAAGATAGAATCGATTTTGTTTTTGCAAATGATAGGTTTTTATGTGCATATTAATCCACAAGCTGATCCAAGGTTCTATCGCTAACGGTTCAATTTCTACGTTATACTGGGTGTGGTTAACCGACTAATAGGGATAAGTGTATATATCTATTGAACCAAGCAAGGTAGGATCGAATTTATTTTTGCAGATGGTAGTTTTTTATGTGCGTATTAATCCACAAGCTGATTTAAGGTTCTATCGTTAACGGTTCAATTTCTACGTCAAGGTGGTTGGGGTTAACCGACTAAAAGGGATAAGTATCCATACCTATTGAACCAAGCAAGATAGAATCGAATTAATTTTTGCAGATGGTAGGTTTTTATGTGTATATTAATCCACAAGCTGATCCAAGGTTCTATCGCTAACGGTTCAATTTCTACGTTATACTGGGTGGGGTTAACCGACTAAAATGGATAAGTGTCCATATCTATTGAACTAAGCAAGATAGAATCGATTTTATTTTTGCAGATGGTAGGCTTTTATGTGTATATTAATCCACAAGCTGATCCAAGGTTCTATCGCTAACGGTTCAATTTCTACGTCATACTGTGTGTGGTTAACCGACTAAAAGGGATAAGTGTCCATATCTATTGAACCAAGCAAGATAGAATCGATTTTGTTTTTGCAGATGATAGGTTTTTATGTGTGTATTAATCCACAAGCTGATCCAAGGTTCTATCGCTAACGGTTCAATTTCTACGTCATACTGGGTGTGGTTAACCGACTAATAGGGATAAGTGTCTATATCTATTGAACCAAGCAAGGTAGGATCGAATTTATTTTTTCAGATGGTAGGTTTTTATGTGCATATTAATCCACAAGCTGATCCAAGGTTCTATCGCTAACGGTTCAATTTCTACGTCAAACTGGGTGGGGTTAACCGACTAAAAGGGATAAGTGTCCATATCTATTGAACCTAGCAAGACAGAATCGATTTTATTTTTGCAGATGGTAGGTTTTTATGTGTGTATTAATTCACAAGCTGATCCAAGGTTCTATCGTTAACGGTTCAATTTCTACGTCATACTGTGTGGGGTTAACCGACTAAAAGGGATAAGTGTCCTTATCTATTGAACCAAGCAAGGCAGAATCGATTTTATTTCTGCAGATGTTAGGTTTTTATGTGTGTATTATTCCACAAGCTGATCCAAGGTTCTATCGCTAACGGTTCAATTTCTACGTCATACTGGGTGGGGTTATCCGACTAAAAGGGATAAGTGTCCATATCTATTGAACCAAGCAAAATATAATCGATTTTATTTTTGCAGATGGTAGGTTTTTATGTGTATATTAATCCACAAGCTGATCCAAGGTTCTATCGCTAACGGTTCAATTTCTACGTCATACTGGGTGTGGTTAACCGACTAATAGGGATAAGTGTCTATATCTATTGAACCAAGCAAGGTAGGATCGAATTTATTTTTCCAGATGGTAGGTTTTTATGTGCATATTAATCCACGAGCTGATCCAAGGTTCTATCGCTAACGGTTCAATTTCTACGTCATACTGGGTGGGGTTAACCGACTAATAGGGATAAGTGTCCATATCTATTGAACCAAGCAAGGTAGAATCGAATTTATTTTTGCAGATGGTAGGTTTTTATGTGCATATTAATCCACAAGCTGATCCAAGGTTCTATCGCTAACGGTTCAATTTCTACGTCATACTGTGTGTGGTTAACCGACTAAAAGGGATAAGTGTCCATATCTATTGAACCAAGCAAGATAGAATCGATTTTGTTTTTGCAGATGATAGGTTTTTATGTGTGTATTAATCCACAAGCTGATCCAAGGTTCTATCGCTAACGGTTCAATTTCTACGTCATACTGGGTGTGGTTAACCGACTAATAGGGATAAGTGTCTATATCTATTGAACCAAGCAAGGTAGGATCGAATTTATTTTTTCAGATGGTAGGTTTTTATGTGCATATTAATCCACAAGCTGATCCAAGGTTCTATCGCTAACGGTTCAATTTCTACGTCAAACTGGGTGGGGTTAACCGACTAAAAGGGATAAGTGTCCATATCTATTGAACCTAGCAAGACAGAATCGATTTTATTTTTGCAGATGGTAGGTTTTTATGTGTGTATTAATTCACAAGCTGATCCAAGGTTCTATCGTTAACGGTTCAATTTCTACGTCATACTGTGTGGGGTTAACCGACTAAAAGGGATAAGTGTCCATATCTATTGAACCAAGCAAGGTGGGTGGGGTTAACCGACTAATAGGGATAAGTGTCCATATCTATTGAACCAAGCAAGGTAGAATCGATTTTGTTTTTGCAGATTATAGGTTTTTATGTGTATATTAATCCACAAGCTGATCCAAGGTTCTATCGTTAACGGTTCAATTTCTAC
The DNA here is from genome assembly GCF_040869045.1 of Eurosta solidaginis. NCBI lineage: Eukaryota > Metazoa > Arthropoda > Insecta > Diptera > Tephritidae > Eurosta > Eurosta solidaginis. The sequence goes on along the minus strand of NW_027136885.1, from coordinate 600,714 downwards.
GTTAGAGTGGTTGGGGTTAACCGACTAAAAGGGATAAGTGTCCATATCTATTGAACCAAGCAAGATAGAATCGATTTTGTTTTTGCAGATGATACGTTTTTATGTGTATATTAATCCACAAGCTGATCTAAGGTTCTTTCGTTAACGCTTCAGTTTCTACGTTAGAGTGGTTGGGGTTAACCGACTAAAAGGGATAAGTGTCCATATCTGTTGAACCAAGCAAGATAGAATCGATTTTGTTTTTGCAGATGATAGGTTTTTATGTGTACATTAATCCACAAGCTGATCCAAGGTTCTATCGTTAACGGTTCAATTTCTACGTTAGAGTGGTTGGGGTTAACCGACTATAAGGGATAAGTGTCCATATCTATTGAACCAAGCAAGATAGAATCGATTTTGTTTTTGCAGATGATAGGTTTTTATGTGCATATTAATCCACAAGCCGATCCAAGGTTCTATCGCTAACGGTTCAATTTCTACGTCAAACTGGGTGTGGTTAACCGACTAATAGGGATAAGTGTATATATCTATTGAACCAAGCAAGGTAGGATCGAATTTATTTTTGCAGATGGTAGTTTTTTATGTGCGTATTAATCCACAAGCTGATCTAAGGTTCTATCGTTAACGGTTCAATTTCTACGTCAAGGTGGTTGGGGTTAACCGACTAAAAGGGATAAGTATCCATACCTATTGAACCAAGCAAGATAGAATCGAATTAATTTTTGCAGATGGTAGGTTTTTATGTGTATATTAATCCACAAGCTGATCCAAGGTTCTATCGCTAACGGTTCAATTTCTACGTTATACTGGGTGGGGTTAACCGACTAAAATGGATAAGTGTCCATATCTATTGAACTAAGCAAGATAGAATCGATTTTATTTTTGCAGATGGTAGGCTTTTATGTGTATATTAATCCACAAGCTGATCCAAGGTTCTATCGCTAACGGTTCAATTTCTACGTCATACTGTGTGTGGTTAACCGACTAAAAGGGATAAGTGTCCATATCTATTGAACCAAGCAAGATAGAATCGATTTTGTTTTTGCAGATGATAGGTTTTTATGTGTGTATTAATCCACAAGCTGATCCAAGGTTCTATCGCTAACGGTTCAATTTCTACGTCATACTGGGTGTGGTTAACCGACTAATAGGGATAAGTGTCTATATCTATTGAACCAAGCAAGGTAGGATCGAATTTATTTTTTCAGATGGTAGGTTTTTATGTGCATATTAATCCACAAGCTGATCCAAGGTTCTATCGCTAACGGTTCAATTTCTACGTCAAACTGGGTGGGGTTAACCGACTAAAAGGGATAAGTGTCCATATCTATTGAACCAAGCAAGGTAGGATCGAATTTATTTTTTCAGATGGTAGGTTTTTATGTGCATATTAATCCACAAGCTGATCCAAGGTTCTATCGTTAACGGTTCAATTTCTACGTTAGAGTGGTTGGGGTTAACCGACTAAAAGGGATAAGTGTCCATATCTATTGAACCAAGCAAGATAGAATCGATTTTGTTTTTGCAGATGATACGTTTTTATGTGTATATTAATCCACAAGCTGATCTAAGGTTCTTTCGTTAACGCTTCAGTTTCTACGTTAGAGTGGTTGGGGTTAACCGACTAAAAGGGATAAGTGTCCATATCTGTTGAACCAAGCAAGATAGAATCGATTTTGTTTTTGCAGATGATAGGTTTTTATGTGTACATTAATCCACAAGCTGATCCAAGGTTCTATCGTTAACGGTTCAATTTCTACGTTAGAGTGGTTGGGGTTAACCGACTAAAAGGGATAAGTGTCCATATCTATTGAACCAAGCAAGATAGAATCGATTTTGTTTTTGCAGATGATAGGTTTTTATGTGCATATTAATCCACAAGCCGATCCAAGGTTCTATCGCTAACGGTTCAATTTCTACGTCAAACTGGGTGTGGTTAACCGACTAATAGGGATAAGTGTATATATCTATTGAACCAAGCAAGGTAGGATCGAATTTATTTTTGCAGATGGTAGTTTTTTATGTGCGTATTAATCCACAAGCTGATCTAAGGTTCTATCGTTAACGGTTCAATTTCTACGTCAAGGTGGTTGGGGTTAACCGACTAAAAGGGATAAGTATCCATACCTATTGAACCAAGCAAGATAGAATCGAATTAATTTTTGCAGATGGTAGGTTTTTATGTGTATATTAATCCACAAGCTGATCCAAGGTTCTATCGCTAACGGTTCAATTTCTACGTTATACTGGGTGGGGTTAACCGACTAAAATGGATAAGTGTCCATATCTATTGAACTAAGCAAGATAGAATCGATTTTATTTTTGCAGATGGTAGGCTTTTATGTGTATATTAATCCACAAGCTGATCCAAGGTTCTATCGCTAACGGTTCAATTTCTACGTCATACTGTGTGTGGTTAACCGACTAAAAGGGATAAGTGTCCATATCTATTGAACCAAGCAAGATAGAATCGATTTTGTTTTTGCAGATGATAGGTTTTTATGTGTGTATTAATCCACAAGCTGATCCAAGGTTCTATCGCTAACGGTTCAATTTCTACGTCATACTGGGTGTGGTTAACCGACTAATAGGGATAAGTGTCTATATCTATTGAACCAAGCAAGGTAGGATCGAATTTATTTTTTCAGATGGTAGGTTTTTATGTGCATATTAATCCACAAGCTGATCCAAGGTTCTATCGCTAACGGTTCAATTTCTACGTCAAACTGGGTGGGGTTAACCGACTAAAAGGGATAAGTGTCCATATCTATTGAACCTAGCAAGACAGAATCGATTTTATTTTTGCAGATGGTAGGTTTTTATGTGTGTATTAATTCACAAGCTGACCCAAGGTTCTATCGTTAACGGTTCAATTTCTACGTCATACTGTGTGGGGTTAACCGACTAAAAGGGATAAGTGTCCTTATCTATTGAACCAAGCAAGGCAGAATCGATTTTATTTCTGCAGATGTTAGGTTTTTATGTGTGTATTATTCCACAAGCTGATCCAAGGTTCTATCGCTAACGGTTCAATTTCTACGTCATACTGGGTGGGGTTATCCGACTAAAAGGGATAAGTGTCCATATCTATTGAACCAAGCAAAATATAATCGATTTTATTTTTGCAGATGGTAGGTTTTTATGTGTATATTAATCCACAAGCTGATCCAAGGTTCTATCGCTAACGGTTCAATTTCTACGTCATACTGGGTGTGGTTAACCGACTAATAGGGATAAGTGTCTATATCTATTGAACCAAGCAAGGTAGGATCGAATTTATTTTTCCAGATGGTAGGTTTTTATGTGCATATTAATCCACGAGCTGATCCAAGGTTCTATCGCTAACGGTTCAATTTCTACGTCATACTGGGTGGGGTTAACCGACTAATAGGGATAAGTGTCCATATCTATTGAACCAAGCAAGGTAGAATCGAATTTATTTTTGCAGATGGTAGGTTTTTATGTGCATATTAATCCACAAGCTGATCCAAGGTTCTATCGCTAACGGTTCAATTTCTACGTCATACTGTGTGTGGTTAACCGACTAAAAGGGATAAGTGTCCATATCTATTGAACCAAGCAAGATAGAATCGATTTTGTTTTTGCAGATGATAGGTTTTTATGTGTGTATTAATCCACAAGCTGATCCAAGGTTCTATCGCTAACGGTTCAATTTCTACGTCATACTGGGTGTGGTTAACCGACTAATAGGGATAAGTGTCTATATCTATTGAACCAAGCAAGGTAGGATCGAATTTATTTTTTCAGATGGTAGGTTTTTATGTGCATATTAATCCACAAGCTGATCCAAGGTTCTATCGCTAACGGTTCAATTTCTACGTCAAACTGGGTGGGGTTAACCGACTAAAAGGGATAAGTGTCCATATCTATTGAACCTAGCAAGACAGAATCGATTTTATTTTTGCAGATGGTAGGTTTTTATGTGTGTATTAATTCACAAGCTGATCCAAGGTTCTATCGTTAACGGTTCAATTTCTACGTCATACTGTGTGGGGTTAACCGACTAAAAGGGATAAGTGTCCATATCTATTGAACCAAGCAAGGTGGGTGGGGTTAACCGACTAATAGGGATAAGTGTCCATATCTATTGAACCAAGCAAGGTAGAATCGATTTTGTTTTTGCAGATTATAGGTTTTTATGTGTATATTAATCCACAAGCTGATCCAAGGTTCTATCGTTAACGGTTCAATTTCTACGTTAGAGTGGTTGGGGTTAACCGACTAAAAGGGATAAGTGTCCATATCTATTGAACCAAGCAAGATAGAATCGATTTTGTTTTTGCAGATGATACGTTTTTATGTGTATATTAATCCACAAGCTGATCTAAGGTTCTTTCGTTAACGCTTCAGTTTCTACGTTAGAGTGGTTGGGGTTAACCGACTAAAAGGGATAAGTGTCCATATCTGTTGAACCAAGCAAGATAGAATCGATTTTGTTTTTGCAGATGATAGGTTTTTATGTGTACATTAATCCACAAGCTGATCCAAGGTTCTATCGTTAACGGTTCAATTTCTACGTTAGAGTGGTTGGGGTTAACCGACTAAAAGGGATAAGTGTCCATATCTATTGAACCAAGCAAGATAGAATCGATTTTGTTTTTGCAGATGATAGGTTTTTATGTGCATATTAATCCACAAGCCGATCCAAGGTTCTATCGCTAACGGTTCAATTTCTACGTCAAACTGGGTGTGGTTAACCGACTAATAGGGATAAGTGTATATATCTATTGAACCAAGCAAGGTAGGATCGAATTTATTTTTGCAGATGGTAGTTTTTTATGTGCGTATTAATCCACAAGCTGATCTAAGGTTCTATCGTTAACGGTTCAATTTCTACGTCAAGGTGGTTGGGGTTAACCGACTAAAAGGGATAAGTATCCATACCTATTGAACCAAGCAAGATAGAATCGAATTAATTTTTGCAGATGGTAGGTTTTTATGTGTATATTAATCCACAAGCTGATCCAAGGTTCTATCGCTAACGGTTCAATTTCTACGTTATACTGGGTGGGGTTAACCGACTAAAATGGATAAGTGTCCATATCTATTGAACTAAGCAAGATAGAATCGATTTTATTTTTGCAGATGGTAGGCTTTTATGTGTATATTAATCCACAAGCTGATCCAAGGTTCTATCGCTAACGGTTCAATTTCTACGTCATACTGTGTGTGGTTAACCGACTAAAAGGGATAAGTGTCCATATCTATTGAACCAAGCAAGACAGAATCGATTTTGTTTTTGCAGATGATAGGTTTTTATGTGTGTATTAATCCACAAGCTGATCCAAGGTTCTATCGCTAACGGTTCAATTTCTACGTCATACTGGGTGTGGTTAACCGACTAATAGGGATAAGTGTCTATATCTATTGAACCAAGCAAGGTAGGATCGAATTTATTTTTTCAGATGGTAGGTTTTTATGTGCATATTAATCCACAAGCTGATCCAAGGTTCTATCGCTAACGGTTCAATTTCTACGTCAAACTGGGTGGGGTTAACCGACTAAAAGGGATAAGTGTCCATATCTATTGAACCTAGCAAGACAGAATCGATTTTATTTTTGCAGATGGTAGGTTTTTATGTGTGTATTAATTCACAAGCTGATCCAAGGTTCTATCGTTAACGGTTCAATTTCTACGTCATACTGTGTGGGGTTAACCGACTAAAAGGGATAAGTGTCCTTATCTATTGAACCAAGCAAGGCAGAATCGATTTTATTTCTGCAGATGTTAGGTTTTTATGTGTGTATTATTCCACAAGCTGATCCAAGGTTCTATCGCTAACGGTTCAATTTCTACGTCATACTGGGTGGGGTTATCCGACTAAAAGGGATAAGTGTCCATATCTATTGAACCAAGCAAAATATAATCGATTTTATTTTTGCAGATGGTAGGTTTTTATGTGTATATTAATCCACAAGCTGATCCAAGGTTCTATCGCTAACGGTTCAATTTCTACGTCATACTGGGTGTGGTTAACCGACTAATAGGGATAAGTGTCTATATCTATTGAACCAAGCAAGGTAGGATCGAATTTATTTTTCCAGATGGTAGGTTTTTATGTGCATATTAATCCACGAGCTGATCCAAGGTTCTATCGCTAACGGTTCAATTTCTACGTCATACTGGGTGGGGTTAACCGACTAATAGGGATAAGTGTCCATATCTCTTGAACCAAGCAAGGTAGAATCGAATTTATTTTTGCAGATGGTAGGTTTTTATGTGCATATTAATCCACAAGCTGATCCAAGGTTCTATCGCTAACGGTTCAATTTCTACGTCATACTGTGTGTGGTTAACCGACTAAAAGGGATAAGTGTCCATATCTATTGAACCAAGCAAGATAGAATCGATTTTGTTTTTGCAGATGATAGGTTTTTATGTGTGTATTAATCCACAAGCTGATCCAAGGTTCTATCGCTAACGGTTCAATTTCTACGTCATACTGGGTGTGGTTAACCGACTAATAGGGATAAGTGTCTATATCTATTGAACCAAGCAAGGTAGGATCGAATTTATTTTTTCAGATGGTAGGTTTTTATGTGCATATTAATCCACAAGCTGATCCAAGGTTCTATCGCTAACGGTTCAATTTCTACGTCAAACTGGGTGGGGTTAACCGACTAAAAGGGATAAGTGTCCATATCTATTGAACCTAGCAAGACAGAATCGATTTTATTTTTGCAGATGGTAGGTTTTTATGTGTGTATTAATTCACAAGCTGATCCAAGGTTCTATCGTTAACGGTTCAATTTCTACGTCATACTGTGTGGGGTTAACCGACTAAAAGGGATAAGTGTCCATATCTATTGAACCAAGCAAGGTGGGTGGGGTTAACCGACTAATAGGGATAAGTGTCCATATCTATTGAACCAAGCAAGGTAGAATCGATTTTGTTTTTGCAGATTATAGGTTTTTATGTGTATATTAATCCACAAGCTGATCCAAGGTTCTATCGTTAACGGTTCAATTTCTACGTTAGAGTGGTTGGGGTTAACCGACTAAAAGGGATAAGTGTCCATATCTATTGAACCAAGCAAGATAGAATCGATTTTGTTTTTGCAGATGATACGTTTTTATGTGTATATTAATCCACAAGCTGATCTAAGGTTCTTTCGTTAACGCTTCAGTTTCTACGTTAGAGTGGTTGGGGTTAACCGACTAAAAGGGATAAGTGTCCATATCTGTTGAACCAAGCAAGATAGAATCGATTTTGTTTTTGCAGATGATAGGTTTTTATGTGTATATTAATCCACAAGCTGATCCAAGGTTCTATCGTTAACGGTTCAATTTCTACGTTAGAGTGGTTGGGGTTAACCGACTAAAAGGGATAAGTGTCCATATCTATTGAACCAAGCAAGATAGAATCGATTTTGTTTTTGCAGATGATAGGTTTTTATGTGCATATTAATCCACAAGCCGATCCAAGGTTCTATCGCTAACGGTTCAATTTCTACGTCAAACTGGGTGTGGTTAACCGACTAATAGGGATAAGTGTATATATCTATTGAACCAAGCAAGGTAGGATCGAATTTATTTTTGCAGATGGTAGTTTTTTATGTGCGTATTAATCCACAAGCTGATCTAAGGTTCTATCGTTAACGGTTCAATTTCTACGTCAAGGTGGTTGGGGTTAACCGACTAAAAGGGATAAGTATCCATATCTATTGATCCAAGCAAGATAGAATCGAATTAATTTTTGCAGATGGTAGGTTTTTATGTGTATATTAATCCACAAGCTGATCCAAGGTTCTATCGCTAACGGTTCAATTTCTACGTCATACTGGGTGTGGTTAACCGACTAATAGGGATAAGTGTCTATATCTATTGAACCAAGCAAGGTAGGATCGAATTTATTTTTTCAGATGGTAGGTTTTTATGTGCATATTAATCCACAAGCTGATCCAAGGTTCTATCGCTAACGGTTCAATTTCTACGTCAAACTGGGTGGGGTTAACCGACTAAAAGGGATAAGTGTCCATATCTATTGAACCTAGCAAGACAGAATCGATTTTATTTTTGCAGATGGTAGGTTTTTATGTGTGTATTAATTCGCAAGCTGATCCAAGGTTCTATCGTTAACGGTTCAATTTCTACGTCAAGGTGGTTGGGGTTAACCGACTAAAAGGGATAAGTATCCATATCTATTGAACCAAGCAAGATAGAATCGAATTAATTTTTGCAGATGGTAGGTTTTTATGTGTATATTAATCCACAAGCTGATCCAAGGTTCTATCGCTAACGGTTCAATTTCTACGTCAAACTGGGTGTGGTTAACCGACTATTAGGGATAAGTGTATATATCTATTGAACCAAGCAAGGTAGGATCGAATTTATTTTTGCAGATGGTAGTTTTTTATGTGCGTATTAATCCACAAGCTGATCTAAGGTTCTATCGTTAACGGTTCAATTTCTACGTCAAGGTGGTTGGGGTTAACCGACTAAAAGGGATAAGTATCCATATCTATTGAACCAAGCAAGATAGAATCGAATTAATTTTTGCAGATGGTAGGTTTTTATGTGTATATTAATCCACAAGCTGATCCAAGGTTCTATCGCTAACGGTTCAATTTCTACGTCATACTGGGTGTGGTTAACCGACTAAAAGGGATAAGTGTCCATATCTATTGAACTAAGCAAGATAGAATCGATTTTATTTTTGCAGATGGTAGGCTTTTTCGTGTATATTAATCCACAAGCTGATCCAAGGTTCTATCGCTAACGGTTCAATTTCTACGTCATACTGTGTGTGGTTAACCGACTAAAAGGGATAAGTATCCATATCTATTGAACCAAGCAAGATAGAATCGAATTTGTTTTTGCAGATGATAGGTTTTTATGTGTGTATTAATCCACAAGCTGATCCAAGGTTCTATCGCTAACGGTTCAATTTCTACGTCATACTGGGTGTGGTTAACCGACTAATAGGGATAAGTGTCTATATCTATTGAACCAAGCAAGGTAGGATCGAATTTATTTTTTCAGCTGGTAGGTTTTTATGTGCATATTAATCCACAAGCTGATCCAAGGTTCTATCGCTAACGGTTCAATTTCTACGTCAAACTGGGTGGGGTTAACCGACTAAAAGGGATAAGTGTCCATATCTATTGAACCAAGCAAGGTGGGTGGGGTTAACCGACTAACAGGGATAAGTGTCCATATCTATTGAACCGAGCAAGGTAGAATCGATTTTGTTTTTGCAGATTATAGGTTTTTATGTGTATATTAATCCACAAGCTGATCCAAGGTTCTATCTTTAACGGTTCAATTTCTACGTTAGAGTGGTTGGGGTTAACCGACTAAAAGGGATAAGTGCCCATATCTATTGAACCAAGCAAGATAGAATCGATTTTGTTTTTGCAGATGATAGGTTTTTATGTGTATATTAATCCACAAGCTGATCTAAGGTTCTTTCGTTAACGCTTCAATTTCTACGTTAGAGTGGTTGGGGTTAACCGACTAAAAGGGATAAATGTCCATATCTGTTGAACCAAGCAAGACAGAATCGATTTTGTTTTTGCAGATGATAGGTTTTTATGTGTACATTAATTCACAAGCTGATCCAAGGTTCTATCGTTAACGGTTCAATTTCTACGTTAGAGTGGTTGGGGTTAACCGACTAAAAGGGATAAGTGTTCATATCTATTGAACCAAGCAAGATAGAATCGATTTTGTTTTTGCAGATGATAGGTTTTTATGTGTATATTAATCCACAAGCTGATCTAAGGTTCTTTCGTTAACGCTTCAATTTCTACGTCAAAGTGGGTAGGGTTAACCGACTAAAAGGGATAAGTGTCCATATCTATTGAACCAAGCAAAATAGAATCGATTTTATTTTTGCAGATTATAGGTTTTTATGTGTATAATAATCCACTAGCTGATCCAAGGTTCTATCGTTAACGGTTCAATTTCTACGTTAGAGTGGTTGGGGTTACTCGACTAAAACGGATAAGTGTCCATATCTATTGAACCAAGCAAGATAGAATCGATTTTGTTTTTGCAAATGATAGGTTTTTATGTGCATATTAATCCACAAGCTGATCCAAGGTTCTATCGCTAACGGTTCAATTTCTACGTTATACTGGGTGTGGTTAACCGACTAATAGGGATAAGTGTATATATCTATTGAACCAAGCAAGGTAGGATCGAATTTATTTTTGCAGATGGTAGTTTTTTATGTGCGTATTAATCCACAAGCTGATCTAAGGTTCTATCGTTAACGGTTCAATTTCTACGTCAAGGTGGTTGGGGTTAACCGACTAAAAGGGATAAGTATCCATATCTATTGAACCAAGCAAGATAGAATCGAATTAATTTTTGCAGATGGTAGGTTTTTATGTGTATATTAATCCACAAGCTGATCCAAGGTTCTATCGCTAACGGTTCAATTTCTACGTTATACTGGGTGGGGTTAACCGACTAAAAGGGATAAGTGTCCATATCTATTGAACTAAGCAAGATAGAATCGATTTTATTTTTGCAGATGGTAGGCTTTTATGTGTATATTAATCCACAAGCTGATCCAAGGTTCTATCGCTAACGGTTCAATTTCTACGTCATACTGTGTGTGGTTAACCGACTAAAAGGGATAAGTGTCCATATCTATCGAACCAAGCAAGATAGAATCGATTTTGTTTTTGCAGATGATAGGTTTTTATGTGTGTATTAATCCACAAGCTGATCCAAGGTTCTATCGCTAACGGTTCAATTTCTACGTCATACTGGGTGTGGTTAACCGACTAATAGGGATAAGTGTCTATATCTATTGAACCAAGCAAGGTAGGATCGAATTTATTTTTTCGGATGGTAGGTTTTTATGTGCATATTAATCCACAAGCTGATCCAAGGTTCTATCGCTAACGGTTCAATTTCTACGTCAAACTGGGTGGGGTTAACCGACTAAAAGGGATAAGTGTCCATATCTATTGAACCTAGCAAGACAGAATCGATTTTATTTTTGCAGATGGTAGGCTTTTATGTGTATATTAATCCACAAGCTGATCCAAGGTTCTATCGCTAACGGTTCAATTTCTACGTCATACTGTGTGTGGTTAACCGACTAAAAGGGATAAGTGTCCATATCTATCGAACCAAGCAAGATAGAATCGATTTTGTTTTTGCAGATGATAGGTTTTTATGTGTGTATTAATCCACAAGCTGATCCAAGGTTCTATCGCTAACGGTTCAATTTCTACGTTATACTGGGTGGGGTTAACCGACTAAAAGGGATAAGTGTCCATATCTATTGAACTAAGCAAGATAGAATCGATTTTATTTTTGCAGATGGTAGGCTTTTATGTGTATATTAATCCACAAGCTGATCCAAGGTTCTATCGCTAACGGTTCAATTTCTACGTCATACTGTGTGTGGTTAACCGACTAAAAGGGATAAGTGTCCATATCTATCGAACCAAGCAAGATAGAATCGATTTTGTTTTTGCAGATGATAGGTTTTTATGTGTGTATTAATCCACAAGCTGATCCAAGGTTCTATCGCTAACGGTTCAATTTCTACGTCATACTGGGTGTGGTTAACCGACTAATAGGGATAAGTGTCTATATCTATTGAACCAAGCAAGGTAGGATCGAATTTATTTTTTCGGATGGTAGGTTTTTATGTGCATATTAATCCACAAGCTGATCCAAGGTTCTATCGCTAACGGTTCAATTTCTACGTCATACTGTGTGTGGTTAACCGACTAAAAGGGATAAGTGTCCATATCTATCGAACCAAGCAAGATAGAATCGATTTTGTTTTTGCAGATGATAGGTTTTTATGTGTGTATTAATTCACAAGCTGATCCAAGGTTCTATCGTTAACGGTTCAATTTCTACGTCATACTGTGTGGGGTTAACCGACTAAAAGGGATAAGTGTCCATATCTATTGAACCAAGCAAGGCAGAATCGATTTTATTTCTGCAGATGTTAGGTTTTTATGTGTGTATTATTCCACAAGCTGACCCAAGGTTCTATCGCCAACGGTTCAATTTCTACGTCATACTGGGTGGGGTTATCCGACTAAAAGGGATAAGTGTCCATATCTATTGAACCAAGCAAAATATAATCGATTTTATTTTTGCAGATGGTAGGTTTTTATGTGTATATTAATCCACAAGCTGATCCAAGGTTCTATCGCTAACGGTTCAATTTCTACGTCATACTGGGTGTGGTTAACCGACTAATAGGGATAAGTGTCTATATCTATTGAACCAAGCAAGGTAGGATCGAATTTATTTTTCCAGATGGTAGGTTTTTATGTGCATATTAATCCACGAGCTGATCCAAGGTTCTATCGCTAACGGTTCAATTTCTACGTCATACTGGGTGGGGTTAACCGACTAATAGGGATAAGTGTCCATATCTATTGAACCAAGCAAGGTAGAATCGAATTTATTTTTGCAGATGGTAGGTTTTTATGTGCATATTAATCCACAAGCTGACCCAAGGTTCTATCGCTAACGGTTCAATTTCTACGTCAAACTGGGTGGGGTTAACCGAATAATAGGGATAAGTGTCCATATCTATTGAACCAAGCAAGATAGAATCGAGTTTGTTTTTGCAGATTATAGGTTTTTGTGTGTATATTAATCCACAAGCTGATCCAAGGTCCTATCGCTAACGGTTCAATTGCTACGTCATACTGGGTGGGGTTAACCGACTAATAGGGATAAGTGTCCATATCTATTGAACCAAGCAAGTTAGAATCGAATTTATTTTTGCAGATGGTAGGTTTTTATGTGCATATTAATCCACGAGCTGATCCAAGGTTCTATCGCTAACGGTTCAATTTCTACGTCATACTGGGTGGGGTTAACCGACTAATAGGGATAAGTGTCCATATCTATTGAACCAAGCAAGGTAGAATCGAATTTATTTTTGCAGATGGTAGGTTTTTATGTGCATATTAATCCACAAGCTGACCCAAGGTTCTATCGCTAACGGTTCAATTTCTACGTCAAACTGGGTGGGGTTAACCGACTAATAGGGATAAGTGTCCATATCTATTGAACCAAGCAAGGTAGAATCGAATTTATTTTTGCAGATGGTAGGTTTTTATGTGCATATTAATCCACAAGCTGACCCAAGGTTCTATCGCTAACGGTTCAATTTCTACGTCAAACTGGGTGGGGTTAACCGACTAATAGGGATAAGTGTCCATATCTATTGAACCAAGCAAGGTAGAATCGAGTTTATTTTTGCAGATGATAGGTTTTTATGTGTACAATAATCCACAAGCTGATCCAAGGTTCTATCGTTAACGGTTCAATTTCTACGTTAGAGTGGTTGGGGTTAACCGACTAAAAGGGATAAGTGTCCATATCTATTGAACCAAGCAAGATAGAATCGATTTTGTTTTTGCAGATGATAGGTTTTTATGTGTATATTAATCCACAAGCTGATCTAAGGTTCTTTCGTTAACGCTTCAATTTCTACGTCAAAGTGGGTAGGGTTAACCGACTAAAAGGGATAAGTGTCCATATCTATTGAACCAAGCAAAACAGAATCGATTTTATTTTTGCAGATTATAGGTTTTTATGTGTATAATAATCCACAAGCTGATCCAAGGTTCTATCGTTAACGGTTCAATTTCTACGTTAGAGTGGTTGGGGTTACTCGACTAAAACGGATAAGTGTCCATATCTATCGAACCAAGCAAGATAGAATCGATTTTGTTTTTGCAGATGATAGGTTTTTATGTGCCTATTAATCCACAAGCTGATCCAAGGTTCTATCGCTAACGGTTCAATTTCTACGTTATACTGGGTGTGGTTAACCGACTAATAGGGATAAGTGTATATATCTATTGAACCAAGCAAGGTAGGATCGAATTTATTTTTGCAGATGGTAGTTTTTTATGTGCGTATTAATCCACAAGCTGATCTAAGGTTCTATCGTTAACGGTTCAATTTCTACGTCAAGGTGGTTGGGGTTAACCGACTAAAAGGGTAAGTATCCATATCTATTGAACCAAGCAAGATAGAATCGAATTAATTTTTGCAGATGGTAGGTTTTTATGTGTATATTAATCCACACGCTGATCCAAGGTTCTATCGCTAACGGTTCAATTTCTACGTTATACTGGGTGGGGTTAACCGACTAAAAGGGATAAGTGTCCATATCTATTGAACTAAGCAAGATAGAATCGATTTTATTTTTGCAGATGGTAGGCTTTTATGTGTATATTATCCACAAGCTGATCCAAGGTTCTATCGCTAACGGTTCAATTTCTACGTCATACTGTGTGTGGTTAACCGACTAAAAGGGATAAGTGTCCATATCTATTGAACCAAGCAAGATAGAATCGATTTTGTTTTTGCAGATGATAGGTTTTTATGTGTGTATTAATCCACAAGCTGATCCAAGGTTCTATCGTTAACGGTTCAATTTCTACGTCATACTGTGTGGGGTTAACCGACTAAAAGGGATAAGTGTCCATATCTATTAAACCAAGCAAGGTAGGATCGAATTTATTTTTTCAGATGGTAGGTTTTTATGTGCATATTAATCCACAAGCTGATCCAAGGTTCTATCGCTAACGGTTCAATTTCTACGTGAAACTGGGTGGGGTTAACCGACTAAAAGGGATAAGTGTCCATATCTATTGAACCTAGCAAGACAGAATCGATTTTATTTTTGCAGATGGTAGGTTTTTATATGTGTATTAATTCACAAGCTGATCCAAGGTTCTATCGTTAGCGGTTCAATTTCTACGTCATACTGTGTGGGGTTAACCGACTAAAAGGGATAAGTGTCCATATCTATTGAACCAAGCAAGGTGGGTGGGGTTAACCGACTAATAGGGATAAGTGTCCATATCTATTGAACCAAGCAAGGTAGAATCGATTTTGTTTTTGCAGATTATAGGTTTTTATGTGTATATTAATCCACAAGCTGACCCAAGGTTCTATCGTTAACGGTTCAATTTCTACGTTAGAGTGGTTGGGGTTAACCGACTAAAAGGGATAAGTGTCCATATCTATTGAACCAAGCAAGATAGAATCGATTTTGTTTTTCCAGATGATTCGTTTTTATGTGTATATTAATCCACAAGCTGATCTAAGGTTCTTTCGTTAACGTTTCAGTTTCTACGTTAGAGTGGTTTGGGTTAACCGACTAAAAGGGATAAGTATCCATATCTGTTGAACCAAGCAAGATAGAATCGATTTTGTTTTTGCAGATGATAGGTTTTTATGTGTATATTAATACACAAGCTGATCCAAGGTTCTATCGTTAACGGTTCAATTTCTACGTTAGAGTGGTTGGGGTTAACCGACTAAAAGGGATAAGTGTCCATATCTATTGAACCAAGCAAGATAGAATCAATTTTGTTTTTGCAGATGATAGGTTTTTATGTGCATGTTAATCCGCAAGCCGATCCAAGGTTCTATCGCTAACGGTTCAATTTCTACGTCAAACTGGGTGTGGTTAACCGACTAATAGGGATAAGTGTATATATCTATTGAACCAAGCAAGGTAGGATCGAATTTATTTTTGCAGATGGTAGTTTTTTATGTGCATATTAATCCACAAGCTGATCTAAGGTTCTATCGTTAACGGTTCAATTTCTACGTCAAGGTGGTTGGGGTTAACCGACTAAAAGGGATAAGTATCCATATCTATTGAACCAAGCAAGATAGAATCGAATTAATTTTTGCAGATGGTAGGTTTTTATGTGTATATTAATCCACAAGCTGATCCAAGGTTCTATCGCTAACGGTTCAATTTCTACGTTATACTGGGTGGGGTTAACCGACTAAAAGGGATAAGTGTCCATATCTATTGAACTAAGCAAGACAGAATCGATTTTATTTTTGCAGATGGTAGGTTTTTATGTGTATATTAATCCCCAAGCTGATCCAAGGTTCTATCGCTAACGGTTCAATTTCTACGTCATACTGGGTGTGGTTAACCGACTAATAGGGATAAGTGTCTATATCTATTGAACCAAGCAAGGTAGGATCGAATTTATTTTTTCAGATGATAGGTTTTTATGTGCATATTAATCCACAAGCTGATTCAAGGTTCTATCGCTAACGGTTCAATTTCTACGTCAAACTGGGTGGGGTTAACGGACTAAAAGGGATAAGTGTCCATATCTATTGAACCTAGCAAGACAGCATCGATTTTATTTTTGCAGATGGTAGGTTTTTATGTGTGTATTAATCCACAAGCTGATCCAAGGTTCTATCGTTAACGGTTCAATTTCTACGTCATACTGTGTGGGGTTAACCGACTAAAAGGGATAAGTGTCCATATCTATTGAACCAAGCAAGGCAGAATCGATTTTATTTCTGCAGATGGTAGGTTTTTATGTGTGTATTATTCCACAAGCTGATCCAAGGTTCTATCGCTAACGGTTCAATTTCTACGTCATACTGGGTGGGGTTATCCGACTAAAAGGGATAAGTGTCCATATCTATTGAACCAAGCAAAATAGAATCGATTTTATTTTTGCAGATGGTACGCTTTTATGTGTATATTAATCCACAAGCTGATCTAAGGTTCTATCGCTAACGGTTCAATTTCTACGTCATACTGGGTGTGGTTAACCGACTAATAGGGATAAGTGTCTATATCTATTGAACCAAGCAAGGTAGGATCGAATTTATTTTTCCAGATGGTAGGTTTTTATGTGCATATTAATCCACGAGCTTATCCAAGGTTCTATCGCTAACGGTTCAATTTCTACGTCATACTGGGTGGGGTTAACCGACTAATAGGGATAAGTGTCCATATCTATTGAACCAAGCAAGGTAGAATCGATTTTGTTTTTGCAGATTATAGGTTTTTATGTGTATATTAATTCACAAGCTGATCCAAGGTCCTATCGCTAACGGTTCAATTGCTACGTCATACTGGGTGGGGTTAACCGACTAATAGGGATAAGTGTCCATATCTATTGAACCAAGCAAGGTAGAATCGAATTTATTTTTGCAGATGGTAGGTTTTTATGTGCATATTAATCCACAAGCTGACCCAAGGTTCTATCGCTAACGGTTCAATTTCTACGTCAAACTGGGTGGGGTTAACCGACTAATAGGGATAAGTGTCCATATCTATTGAACCAAGCAAGGTAGAATCGAGTTTGATTTTGCAGATTATAGGTTTTTATGTGTATATTAATCCACAAGCTGATCCAAGGTCCTATCGCTAACGGTTCAATTGCTACGTCATACTGGGTGGGGTTAACCGACTAATAGGGATAAGTGTCCATATCTATTGAACCAAGCAAAATATAATCGATTTTATTTTTGCAGATGGTAGGTTTTTATGTGTATATTAATCCACAAGCTGATCCAAGGTTCTATCGCTAACGGTTCAATTTCTACGTCATACTGGGTGGTGTTATCCGACTAAAAGGGATAAGTGTCCATATCTATTGAACCAAGCAAAATATAATCGATTTTATTTTTGCAGATGGTAGGTTTTTATGTGTATATTAATCCACAAGCTGATCCAAGGTTCTATCGCTAACGGCTCAATTTCTACGTCATACTGGGTGTGGCTAACCGACTAATAGGGATAAGTGTCTATATCTATTGAACCAAGCAAGGTAGGATCGAATTTATTTTTCCAGATGGTAGGCTTTTATGTGCATATTAATCCACGAGCTGATCCAAGGTTCTATCGCTAACGGTTCAATTTCTACGTCATACTGGGTGGGGTTAACCGACTAATAGGGATAAGTGTCCATATCTATTGAACCAAGCAAGGTAGAATCGAATTTATTTTTGCAGATGGTAGGTTTTTATGTGCATATTAATCCGCAAGCTGACCCAAGGTTCTATCGCTAACGGTTCAATTTCTACGTCAAACTGGGTGGGGTTAACCGACTAATAGGGATAAGTGTCCATATCTATTGAACCAAGCAAGATAGAATCGAGTTTGTTTTTGCAGATTATAGGTTTTTATGTGTATATTAATCCACAAGCTGATCCAAGGTCCTATCGCTAACGGTTCAATTGCTACGTCATACTGGGTGGGGTTAACCGACTAATAGGGATAAGTGTCCATATCTATTGAACCAAGCAAGTTAGAATCGAATTTATTTTTGCAGATGGTAGGTTTTTATGTGCATATTAATCCACAAGCTGACCCAAGGTTCTATCGCTAACGGTTCAATTTCTACGTCAAACTGGGTGGGGTTAACCGACTAATAGGGATAAGTGTCCATATCTATTGAACCAAGCAAGGTAGAATCGAGTTTATTTTTGCAGATGATAGGTTTTTATGTGTACAATAATCCACAAGCTGATCCAAGGTTCTATCGTTAACGGTTCAATTTCTACGTTAGAGTGGTTGGGGTTAACCGACTAAAAGGGATAAGTGTCCATATCTATTGAACCAAGCAAGATAGAATCGATTTTGTTTTTGCAGATGATAGGTTTTTATGTGTATATTAATCCACAAGCTGATCTAAGGTTCTTTCGTTAACGCTTCAATTTCTACGTAAAAGTGGGTAGGGTTAACCGACTAAAAGGGATAAGTGTCTATATCTATTGAACCAAGCAAAACAGAATCGATTTTATTTTTGCAGATTATAGGTTTTTATGTGTATAATAATCCACAAGCTGATCCAAGGTTCTATCGTTAACGGTTCAATTTCTACGTTAGAGTGGTTGGGGTTACTCGACTAAAACGGATAAGTGTCCATATCTATCGAACCAAGCAAGATAGAATCGATTTTGTTTTTGCAGATGATAGGTTTTTATGTGCATATTAATCCACAAGCTGATCCAAGGTTCTATCGCTAACGGTTCAATTTCTACGTTATACTGGGTGTGGTTAACCGACTAATAGGGATAAGTGTATATATCTATTGAACCAAGAAAGGTAGGATCGAATTTATTTTTGCAGATGGTAGTTTTTTATGTGCGTATTAATCCACAAGCTGATCTAAGGTTCTATCGTTAACGGTTCAATTTCTACGTCAAGGTGGTTGGGGTTAACCGACTAAAAGGGATAAGTATCCATATCTATTGAACCAAGCAAGATAGAATCGAATTAATTTTTGCAGATGGTAGGTTTTTATGTGTATATTAATCCACACGCTGATCCAAGGTTCTATCGCTAACGGTTCAATTTCTACGTTATACTGGGTGGGGTTAACCGACTAAAAGGGATAAGTGTCCATATCTATTGAACTAAGCAAGATAGAATCGATTTTATTTTTGCAGATGGTAGGCTTTTATGTGTATATTATCCACAAGCTGATCCAAGGTTCTATCGCTAACGGTTCAATTTCTACGTCATACTGTGTGTGGTTAACCGACTAAAAGGGATAAGTGTCCATATCTATTGAACCAAGCAAGATAGAATCGATTTTGTTTTTGCAGATGATAGGTTTTTATGTGTGTATTAATCCACAAGCTGATCCAAGGTTCTATCGTTAACGGTTCAATTTCTACGTCATACTGTGTGGGGTTAACCGACTAAAAGGGATAAGTGTCCATATCTATTAAACCAAGCAAGGTAGGATCGAATTTATTTTTTCAGATGGTAGGTTTTTATGTGCATATTGATCCACAAGCTGATATAAGGTTCTATCGCTAACGGTTCAATTTCTACGTCAAACTGGGTGGGGTTAACCGACTAAAAGGGATAAGTGTCCATATCTATTGAACCTAGCAAGACAGAATCGATTTTATTTTTGCAGATGGTAGGTTTTTATATGTGTATTAATTCACAAGCTGATCCAAGGTTCTATCGTTAACGGTTCAATTTCTACGTCATACTGTGTGGGGTTAACCGACTAAAAGGGATAAGTGTCCATATCTATTGAACCAAGCAAGGTGGGTGGGGTTAACCGACTAATAGGGATAAGTGTCCATATCTATTGAACCAAGCAAGGTAGAATCGATTTAGTTTTTGCAGATTATAGGTTTTTATGTGTATATTAATCCACAAGCTGATCCAAGGTTCTATCGTTAACGGTTCAATTTCTACGTTAGAGTGGTTTGGGTTAACCGACTAAAAGGGATAAGTGTCCATATCTATTGAACCAAGCAAGATAGAATCGATTTTGTTTTTCCAGATGATACGTTTTTATGTGTATATTAATCCACAAGCTGATCTAAGGTTCTTTCGTTAACGCTTCAGTTTCTACGTTAGAGTGGTTGGGGTTAACCGACTAAAAGGGATAAGTATCCATATCTGTTGAACCAAGCAAGATAGAATCGATTTTGTTTTTGCAGATGATAGGTTTTTATGTGTATATTAATCCACAAGCTGATCCAAGGTTCTATCGTTAACGGTTCAGTTTCTACGTTAGAGTGGTTGGGGTTAACCGACTAAAAGGGATAAGTGTCCATATCTATTGAACCAAGCAAGATAGAATCAATTTTGTTTTTGCAGATGATAGGTATTTATGTGCATATTAATCCACAAGCCGATCCAAGGTTCTATCGCTAACGGTTCAATTTCTACGTCAAACTGGGTGTGGTTAACCGACTAATAGGGATAAGTGTATATATCTATTGAACCAAGCAAGGTAGGATCGAATTTATTTTTGCAGATGGTAGTTTTTTATGTGCATATTAATCCACAAGCTGATCTAAGGTTCTATCGTTAACGGTTCAATTTCTACGTCAAGGTGGTTGGGGTTAACCGACTAAAAGGGATAAGTATCCATATCTATTGAACCAAGCAAGATAGAATCGATTTTATTTTTGCAGATGGTAGGTTTTTATGTGTATATTAATCCCCAAGCTAATCCAAGGTTCTATCGCTAACGGTTCAATTTCTACGTCATACTGGGTGTGGTTAACCGACTAATAGGGATAAGTGTCTATATCTATTGAACCAAGCAAGGTAGGATCGAATTTATTTTTTCAGATGATAGGTTTTTATGTGCATATTAATCCACAAGCTGATTCAAGGTTCTATCGCTAACGGTTCAATTTCTACGTCAAACTGGGTGGGGTTAACCGACTAAAAGGGATAAGTGTCCATATCTATTGAACCTAGCAAGACAGAATCGATTTTATTTTTGCAGATGGTAGGTTTTTATGTGTGTATTAATCCACAAGCTGATCCAAGGTTCTATCGTTAACGGTTCAATTTCTACGTCATACTGTGTGGGGTTAACCGACTAAAAGGGATAAGTGTCCATATCTATTGAACCAAGCAAGGCAGAATCGATTTTATTTCTGCAGATGGTAGGTTTTTATGTGTGTATTATTCCACAAGCTGATCCAAGGTTCTATCGCTAACGGTTCAATTTCTACGTCATACTGGGTGGGGTTATCCGACTAAAAGGGATAAGTGTCCATATCTATTGAACCAAGCAAAATAGAATCGATTTTATTTTTGCAGATGGTACGTTTTTATGTGTATATTAATCCACAAGCTGATCTAAGGTTCTATCGCTAACGGTTCAATTTCTACGTCATACTGGGTGTGGTTAACCGACTAATAGGGATAAGTGTCTATATCTATTGAACCAAGCAAGGTAGGATCGAATTTATTTTTCCAGATGGTAGGTTTTTATGTGCATATTAATCCACGAGCTGATCCAAGGTTCTATCGCTAACGGTTCAATTTCTACGTCATACTGGGTGGGGTTAACCGACTAATAGGGATAAGTGTCCATATCTATTGAACCAAGCAAGGTAGAATCGATTTTGTTTTTGCAGATTATAGGTTTTTATGTGTATATTAATTCACAAGCTGATCCAAGGTCCTATCGCTAACGGTTCAATTGCTACGTCATACTGGGTGGGGTTAACCGACTAATAGGGATAAGTGTCCATATCTATTGAACCAAGCAAGGTAGAATCGAATTTATTTTTGCAGATGGTAGGTTTTTATGTGCATATTAATCCACAAGCTGACCCAAGGTTCTATCGCTAACGGTTCAATTTCTACGTCAAACTGGGTGGGGTTAACCGACTAATAGGGATAAGTGTCCATATCTATTGAACCAAGCAAGGTAGAATCGAGTTTGATTTTGCAGATTATAGGTTTTTATGTGTATATTAATCCACAAGCTGATCCAAGGTCCTATCGCTAACGGTTCAATTGCTACGTCATACTGGGTGGGGTGAACCGACTAATAGGGATAAGTGTCCATATCTATTGAACCAAGCAAGGTAGAATCGAGTTTGTTTTTGCAGATTATAGGTTTTTATGTGTATATTAATCCACAAGCTGATCCAAGGTCCTATCGCTAACGGTTCAATTGCTACGTCATACTGGGTGGGGTTAACCGACTAATAGGGATAAGTGTCCATATCTATTGAACCAAGCAAGTTAGAATCGAATTTATTTTTGCAGATGGTAGGTTTTTATGTGCATATTAATCCACAAGCTGACACAAGGTTCTATCGCTAACGGTTCAATTTCTACGTCAAACTGGGTGGGGTTAACCGACTAATAGGGATAAGTGTCCATATCTATTGAACCAAGCAAGGTAGAATCGATTTTGTTTTTGCAGATTATAGGTTTTTATGTGTATATTAATCCACAAGCTGATCCAAGGTTCTATCGTTAACGGTTCAATTTCTACGTTAGAGTGGTTGGGGTTAACCGACTAAAAGGGATAAGTGTCCATATCTATTGAACCAAGCAAGATAGAATCGATTTTGTTTTTGCAGATGATACGTTTTTATGCGTATATTAATCCACAAGCTGACCTAAGGTTCTTTCGTTAAAGCTTCAGTTTCTACGTTAGAGTGGTTGGGGTTAACCGACTAAAAGGGATAAGTGTCCATATCTGTTGAACCAAGCAAGATAGAATCGATTTTGTTTTTGCAGATGATAGGTTTTTATGTGTATATTAATCCACAAGCTGATCCAAGGTTCTATCGTTAACGGTTCAATTTCTACGTTAGAGTGGTTGGGGTTAACCGACTAAAAGGGATAAGTGTCCATATCTATTGAACCAAGCAAGATAGAATCGATTTTGTTTTTGCAGATGATAGGTTTTTATGTGCATATTAATCCACAAGCTGATCCAAGGTTCTATCGCTAACGGTTCAATTTCTACGTCATACTGGGTGCGGTTAACCGACTAATAGGGATAAGTGTATATATCTATTGAACCGAGCAAGGTAGGATCGAATTTATTTTTGCAGATGGTAGTTTTTTATGTGCGTATTAATCCACAAGCTGATCTAAGGTTCTATCGTTAACGGTTCAATTTCTACGTCAAGGTGGTTGGGGTTAACCGACTAAAAGGGATAAGTATCCATATCTATTGAACCAAGCAAGATAGAATCGAATTAATTTTTGCAAATGGTAGGTTTTTATGTGTATATTAATCCACAAGCTGATCCAAGGTTCTATCGCTAACGGTTCAATTTCTACGTTATACTGGGTGGGGTTAACCGACTAAAAGGGATAAGTGTCCATATCTATTGAACTAAGCATGATGGAATCGATTTTATTTTTGCAGATGGTAGGTTTTTATGTGTATATTAATCCACAAGCTGACCCAAGGTTCTATCGCTAACGGTTCAATTTCTACGTCATACTGGGTGTGGTTAACCGACTAATAGGGATAAGTGTCTATATCTATTGAACCAAGCAAGGTAGGATCGAGTTTATTTTTTCAGATGGTAGGTTTTTATGTGCATATTAATCCACAAGCTGATTCAAGGTTCTATCGCTAACGGTTCAATTTCTACGTCAAACTGGGTGGGGTTAACCGACTAAAAGGGATAAGTGTCCATATCTATTGAACCTAGCAAGACAGAATCGATTTTATTTTTGCAGATGGTAGGTTTTTATGTGTGTATTAATCCACAAGCTGATCCAAGATTCTATCGTTAACGGTTCAATTTCTACGTCATACTGTGTGGGGTTAACCGACTAAAAGAGATAAGTGTCCATATCTATTGAACCAAGCAAGGCAGAATCGATTTTATTTCTACAGATGGTAGGTTTTTATGTGTGTATTATTCCACAAGCTGATCCAAGGTTCTATCGCTAACGGTTCAATTTCTACGTCATACTGGGTGGGGTTATCCGACTAAAAGGGATAAGTGTCCATATCTATTGAACCAAGCAAGGTAGGATCGAATTTATTTTTCCAGATGGTAGGTTTTTATGTTCGTATTAATCCACGAGCTGATCCAAGGTTCTATCGCTAACGGTTTAATTTCTACGTCATACTGGGTGGGGTTAACCGACTAATAGGGATAAGTGTCCATATCTATTGAACCAAGCAAGGTAGAATCGATTTTGTTTTTGCAGATTATAGGTTTTTATGTGTATATTAATTCACAAGCTGATCCAAGGTCCTATCGCTAACGGTTCAATTGCTACGTCATACTGGGTGGGGTTAACCGACTAATAGGGATAAGTGTCCATATCTATTGAACCAAGCAAGGTAGAATCGAATTTATTTTTGCAGATGGTAGGTTTTTATGTGCATATTAATCCACAAGCTGACCCAAGGTTCTATCGCTAACGGTTCAATTTCTACGTCAAACTGGGTGGGGTTAACCGACTAATAGGGATAAGTGTCCATATCTATTGAACCAAGCAAGGTAGAATCGAATTTATTTTTGCAGATGGTAGGTTTTTATGTGCATATTAATCCACAAGCTGACGCAAGGTTCTATCGCTAACGGTTCAATTTCTACGTCAAACTGGGTGGGGTTAACCGACTAATAGGGATAAGTGTCCATATCTATTGAACCAAGCAAGGTAGAATCGAGTTTGTTTTTGCAGATTATAGGTTTTTATGTGTATATTAATCCACAAGCCGATCCAAGGTCCTATCGCTAACGGTTCAATTGCTACGTCATACTGGGTGGGGTTAACCGACTAATAGGGATAAGTGTCCATATCTATTGAACCAAGCAAGGTAGAATCGAATTTATGTTTGCAGATGGTAGGTTTTTATGTGCATATTAATCCACAAGCTGACCCAAGGTTCTATCGCTAACGGTTCAATTTCTACGTCAAACTGGGTGGAGTTAACCGACTAATAGGGATAAGTGTCCATATCTATTGAACCAAGCAAGGTAGAATCGAGTTTATTTTTGCAGATGATAGGTTTTTATGTGTACATTAATCCACAAGCTGATCCAAGGTTCTATCGTTAACGGTTCAATTTCTACGTTAGAGTGGTTGGGGTTAACCGACTAAAAGGGATAAGTGTCCATATCTATTGAACCAAGCAAGATAGAATCGATTTTGTTTTTGCAGATGATAGGTTTTTATGTGTATATTAATCCACAAGCTGATCTAAGGTTCTTTCGTTAACGCTTCAATTTCTACGTCAAAGTGGGTAGGGTTAACCGACTAAAAGGGATAAGTGTCCATATCTATTGAACCAAGCAAAACAGAATCGATTTTATTTTTGCAGATTATAGGTTTTTATGTGTATAATAATCCACAAGCTGATCCAAGGTTCTATCGTTAACGGTTCAATTTCTACGTTAGAGTGGTTGGGGTTACTCGACTAAAACGGATAAGTGTCCATATCTATCGAACCAAGCAAGATAGAATCGATTTTGTTTTTGCAGATGATAGGTTTTTATGTGCATATTAATCCACAAGCTGATTCAAGGTTCTATCGCTAACGGTTCAATTTCTACGTTATACTGGGTGTGGTTAACCGACTAATAGGGATAAGTGTATATATCTATTGAACCAAGCAAGGTAGGATCGAATTTATTTTTGCAGATGGTAGTTTTTTATGTGCGTATTAATCCACAAGCTGATCTAAGGTTCTATCGTTAACGGTTCAATTTCTACGTCAAGGTGGTTGGGGTTAACCGACTAAAAGGGATAAGTATCCATATCTATTGAACCAAGCAAGATAGAATCGAATTAATTTTTGCAGATGGTAGGTTTTTATGTGTATATTAATCCACAAGCTGATCCAAGGTTCTATCGCTAACGGTTCAATTTCTACGTTATACTGGGTGGGGTTAACCGACTAAAAGGGATAAGTGTCCATATCTATTGAACTAAGCAAGATAGAATCGATTTTATTTTTGCAGATGGTAGGCTTTTATGTGTATATTATCCACAAGCTGATCCAAGGTTCTATCGCTAACGGTTCAATTTCTACGTCATACTGTGTGTGGTTAACCGACTAAAAGGGATAAGTGTCCATATCTATTGAACCAAGCAAGATAGAATCGATTTTGTTTTTGCAGATGATAGGTTTTTATGTGTGTATTAATCCACAAGCTGATCCAAGGTTCTATCGCTAACGGTTCAATTTCTACGTCATACTGGGTGTGGTTAACCGACTAATAGGGATAAGTGTCTATATCTATTGAACCAAGCAAGGTAGGATCGAATTTATTTTTTCAGATGGTAGGTTTTTATGTGCATATTAATCCACAAGCTGATCCAAGGTTCTATCGCTAACGGTTCAATTTCTACGTCAAACTGGGTGGGGTTAACCGACTAAAAGGGATAAGTGTCCATATCTATTGAACCTAGCAAGACAGAATCGATTTTATTTTTGCAGATGGTAGGTTTTTATGTGTGTATTAATTCACAAGCTGATCCAAGGTTCTATCGTTAACGGTTTAATTTCTACGTCATACTATGTGGGGTTAACCGACTAAAAGGGATAAGTGTCCATATCTATTGAACCAAGCAAGGTGGGTGGGGTTAACCGACTAATAGGGATAAGTGTCCATATCTATTGAACCAAGCAAGGTAGAATCGATTTTGTTTTTGCAGATTATAGGTTTTTCTGTGTATATTAATCCACAAGCTGATCCAAGGTTCTATCGTTAACGGTTCAATTTCTACGTTAAAGTGGTTGGGGTTAACCGACTAAAAGGCATAAGTGTCCATATCTATTGAACCAAGCAAGATAGAATCGATTTTGTTTTTGCAGATGATAGGTTTTTATGTGCATATTAATCCACAAGCCAATCCAAGGTTCTATCGCTAACGGTTCAATTTCTACGTCAAACTGGGTGTGGTTAACCGACTAATAGGGATAAGTGTATATATCTATTGAACCAAGCAAGGTAGGATCGAATTTATTTTTTCAGATGGTAGGTTTTTATGTGCATATTAATCCACAAGCTGATCCAAGGTTCTATCGCTAACGGTTCAATTTCTACGTCAAACTGGGTGGGGTTAACCGACTAATAGGGATAAGTGTCCATATCTATTGAACCAAGCAAGGTAGAATCGATTTTGTTTTTGCAGATTATAGGTTTTTATGTGTATATTAATCCACAAGCTGATCCAAGGTTCTATCGTTAACGGTTCAATTTCTACGTTAGAGTGGTTGGGGTTAACCGACTAAAAGGGATAAGTGTCCATATCTATTGAACCAAGCAAGATAGAATCGATTTTGTTTTTGCAGATGATAGGTTTTTATGTGTATATTAATCCACAAGCTGATCTAAGGTTCTTTCGTTAACGCTTCAATTTCTACGTTAGAGTGGTTTGGGTTAACCGACTAAAAGGGATAAGTGTCCATATCTGTTGAACCAAGCAAGATAGAATCGATTTTGTTTTTGCAGATGATAGGTTTTTATGTGTATATTAATTCACAAGCTGATTCAAGGTTCTATCGTTAACGGTTCAATTTCTACGTTAGAGTGGTTGGGGTTAACCGACTAAAAGGGATAAGTGTCCATATCTATTGAACCAAGCAAGATAGAATCGATTTTGTTTTTGCAGATGATAGGTTTTTATGTGTATATTAATCCACAAGCTGATCCAAGGTTCTATCGCTAACGGTTCAATTTCTACGTCAAACTGGGTGGGGTTAACCGACTAAAAGGGATAAGTGTCCATATCTATTGAACCAAGCAAGATAGAATCGATTTTGTTTTTGCAGATGATAGGTTTTTATGTGTATATTAATCCACAAGCTGATCTAAGGTTCTTTCGTTAACGCTTCAATTTCTACGTTAGAGTGGTTTGGGTTAACCGACTAAAAGGGATAAGTGTCCATATCTGTTGAACCAAGCAAGATAGAATCGATTTTGTTTTTGCAGATGATAGGTTTTTATGTGTATATTAATTCACAAGCTGATTCAAGGTTCTATCGTTAACGGTTCAATTTCTACGTTAGAGTGGTTGGGGTTAACCGACTAAAAGGGATAAGTGTCCATATCTATTGAACCAAGCAAGATAGAATCGATTTTGTTTTTGCAGATGATAGGTTTTTATGTGTACATTAATCCACAAGCTGATCTAAGGTTCTTTCGTTAACGCTTCAATTTCTACGTTAGAGTGGTTGGGGTTAACCGACTAAAAGGGATAAGTGTCCATATCTATTGAACCAAGCAAGATAGAATCGATTTTGTTTTTGCGTATGATAGGTTTTTATGTGCATATTAATCCTCAAGCTGATCCAAGGTTCTATCGCTAACGGTTCAATTTCTACGTCATACTGGGTGTGGTTAACCGACTAATAGGGATAAGTGTCTATATCTATTGAACCAAGCAAGGTAGGATCGAATTTATTTTTGCAGATGGTAGTTTTTTATGTGCATATTAATCCACAAGCTGATCTAAGGTTCTATCGTTAACGGTTCAATTTCTACGTCAAGGTGGTTGGGGTTAACCAACTAAAAGGGATAAGTATCCATATCTATTGAACCAAGCAAGATAGAATCGAATTAATTTTTTCAGATGGTAGGTTTTTATGTGCATATTAATACACAAGCTGATCCAAGGTTCTATCGCTAACGGTTCAATTTCTACGTCAAACTGGGTGGGGTTAACCGACTAATAGGGATAAGTGTCTATATCTATTGAACCAAGCAAGGTAGGATCGAATTTATTTTTGCAGATGGTAGTTTTTTATGTGCATATTAATCCACAAGCTGATCTAAGGTTCTATCGTTAACGGTTCAATTTCTTCGTCAAGGTGGTTGGGGTTAACCAACTAAAAGGGATAAGTATCCATATCTATTGAACCAAGCAAGATAGAATCGAATTAATTTTTTCAGATGGTAGGTTTTTATGTGCATATTAATACACAAGCTGATCCAAGGTTCTATCGCTAACGGTTCAATTTCTACGTCAAACTGGGTGGGGTTAACCGACTAAAAGGGATAAGTGTCCATATCTATTGAACCTAGCAAGACAGAATCGATATTATTTTTGCAGATGGTAGGTTTTTATGTGTGTATTAATCCACAAGCTGATCCAAGGTTCTATCGTTAACGGTTCAATTTCTACGTCATACTGTGTGGGGTTAACCGACTAAAAGGGATAAGTGTCCATATCTATTGAACCAAGCAAGGCAGAATCGATTTTATTTCTGCAGATGGTAGGTTTTTATGTGTGTATTATTCCACAAGCTGATCCAAGGTTCTATCGCTAACGGTTCAATTTCTACGTCATACTGGGTGGGGTTATCCGACTAAAAGGGATAAGTGTCCATATCTATTGAACCAATCAAAATAGAATCGATTTTATTTTTGCAGATGGTAGGTTTTTATGTGTATATTAATCCACAAGCTGATCCAAGGTTCTATCGCTAACGGTTCAATTTCTACGTCATACTGGGTGTGGTTAACCGACTAATAGGGATAAGTGTCTATATCTATTGAACCAAGCAAGGTAGGATAGAATTTATTTTTCCAGATGGTAGGTTTTTATGTGCGTATTAATCCACGAGCTGATCCAAGGTTCTATCGCTAACGGTTCAATTTCTACGTCATACTGGGTGGGGTTAACCGACTAATAGGGATAAGTGTCCATATCTATTGAACCAAGCAAGGTAGAATCGAATTTATTTTTGGAGATGGTAGGTTTTTATGTGCATATTAATCCACAAGCTGACCCAAGGTTCTATCGCTAACGGTTCAATTTCTGCGTCAAACTGGGTGGGGTTAACCGACTAATAGGGATAAGTGTCCATATCTATTGAACCAAGCAAGGTAGAATCGATTTTGTTTTTGCAGATTATAGGCTTTTATGTGTATATTAATCCACAAGCTGAACCAAGGTCCTATCGCTAACGGTTCAATTGCTACGTCATACTGGGTGGGGTTAACCGACTAATAGGGATAAGTGTCCATATCTATTTAACCAAGCAAGGTAGAATCGAATTTATTTTTGCAGATGGTAGGTTTTTATGTGCATATTAATCCAAAAGCTGACCCAATGTTCTATCGCTAACGGTTCAATTTCTACGTCATACTGGGTGTGGTTAACCGACTAATAGGGATAAGTGTCTATATCTATTGAACCAAGCAAGGTAGGATCGAATTTATTTTTGCAGATGGTAGTTTTTTATGTGCATATTAATCCACAAGCTGATCTAAGGTTCTATCGTTAACGGTTCAATTTCTACGTCAAGGTGGTTGGGGTTAACCAACTAAAAGGGATAAGTATCCATATCTATTGAACCAAGCAAGATAGAATCGAATTAATTTTTTCAGATGGTAGGTTTTTATGTGCATATTAATACACAAGCTGATCCAAGGTTCTATCGCTAACGGTTCAATTTCTACGTCAAACTGGGTGGGGTTAACCGACTAATAGGGATAAGTGTCTATATCTATTGAACCAAGCAAGGTAGGATCGAATTTATTTTTGCAGATGGTAGTTTTTTATGTGCATATTAATCCACAAGCTGATCTAAGGTTCTATCGTTAACGGTTCAATTTCTTCGTCAAGGTGGTTGGGGTTAACCAACTAAAAGGGATAAGTATCCATATCTATTGAACCAAGCAAGATAGAATCGAATTAATTTTTTCAGATGGTAGGTTTTTATGTGCATATTAATACACAAGCTGATCCAAGGTTCTATCGCTAACGGTTCAATTTCTACGTCAAACTGGGTGGGGTTAACCGACTAAAAGGGATAAGTGTCCATATCTATTGAACCTAGCAAGACAGAATCGATATTATTTTTGCAGATGGTAGGTTTTTATGTGTGTATTAATCCACAAGCTGATCCAAGGTTCTATCGTTAACGGTTCAATTTCTACGTCATACTGTGTGGGGTTAACCGACTAAAAGGGATAAGTGTCCATATCTATTGAACCAAGCAAGGCAGAATCGATTTTATTTCTGCAGATGGTAGGTTTTTATGTGTGTATTATTCCACAAGCTGATCCAAGGTTCTATCGCTAACGGTTCAATTTCTACGTCATACTGGGTGGGGTTATCCGACTAAAAGGGATAAGTGTCCATATCTATTGAACCAATCAAAATAGAATCGATTTTATTTTTGCAGATGGTAGGTTTTTATGTGTATATTAATCCACAAGCTGATCCAAGGTTCTATCGCTAACGGTTCAATTTCTACGTCATACTGGGTGTGGTTAACCGACTAATAGGGATAAGTGTCTATATCTATTGAACCAAGCAAGGTAGGATAGAATTTATTTTTCCAGATGGTAGGTTTTTATGTGCGTATTAATCCACGAGCTGATCCAAGGTTCTATCGCTAACGGTTCAATTTCTACGTCATACTGGGTGGGGTTAACCGACTAATAGGGATAAGTGTCCATATCTATTGAACCAAGCAAGGTAGAATCGAATTTATTTTTGGAGATGGTAGGTTTTTATGTGCATATTAATCCACAAGCTGACCCAAGGTTCTATCGCTAACGGTTCAATTTCTGCGTCAAACTGGGTGGGGTTAACCGACTAATAGGGATAAGTGTCCATATCTATTGAACCAAGCAAGGTAGAATCGATTTTGTTTTTGCAGATTATAGGCTTTTATGTGTATATTAATCCACAAGCTGAACCAAGGTCCTATCGCTAACGGTTCAATTGCTACGTCATACTGGGTGGGGTTAACCGACTAATAGGGATAAGTGTCCATATCTATTTAACCAAGCAAGGTAGAATCGAATTTATTTTTGCAGATGGTAGGTTTTTATGTGCATATTAATCCAAAAGCTGACCCAATGTTCTATCGCTAACGGTTCAATTTCTACGTCAAACTGGGTGGGGTTAACCGACTAATAGGGATAAGTGTCCATATCTATTGAACCAAGCAAGGTAGAATCGATTTTGTTTTTGCAGATTATAGGCTTTTATGTGTATATTAATCCACAAGCCGATCCAAGGTCCTATCGCTAACGGTTCAATTGCTACGTCATACTGGGTGGGGTTAACCGACTAATAGGGATAAGTGTCCATATGTATTGAACCAAGCAAGGGAGAATCGAATTTATTTTTGCAGATGGTAGGTTTTTATGTGCATATTAATCCACAAGCTGATCCAAGGTTCTATCATTAACGGTTCAATTTCTACGTCATACTGTGTGGGGTTAACCGACTAAAAGGGATAAGTGTCCATATCTATTGAACCAAGCAAGGCAGAATCGATTTTATTTCTGCAGATGGTAGGTTTTTATGTGTGTATTATTCCACAAGCTGATCCAAGGTTCTATCGCTAACGGTTCAATTTCTACGTCCTACTGGGTGGGGTTATCCGACTAAAAGGGATAAGTGTCCATATCTATTGAACCAAGCAAAATAGAATCGATTTTATTTTTGCAGATGGTAGGTTTGTATGTGTATATTAATCCACAAGCTGATCCAAGGTTCTATCGCTAACGGGTCAATTTCTACGTCAAACTGGGTGGGGTTAACCGACTAAAAGGGATAAGTGTCCATATCTATTGAACCTAGCAAGACAGAATCGATTTTATTTTTGCAGATGGTAGGTTTTTATGTGTGTATTAATTCACAAGCTGATCTAAGGTTCTATCGTTAACGGTTCAATTTCTACGTCAAGGTGGTTGGGGTTAACCAACTAAAAGGGATAAGTATCCATATCTATTGAACCAAGCAAGATAGAATCGAATTAATTTTTTCAGATGGTAGGTTTTTATGTGCATATTAATACACAAGCTGATCCAAGGTTCTATCGCTAACGGTTCAATTTCTACGTCAAACTGGGTGGGGTTAACCGACTAATAGGGATAAGTGTCTATATCTATTGAACCAAGCAAGGTAGGATCGAATTTATTTTTGCAGATGGTAGTTTTTTATGTGCATATTAATCCACAAGCTGATCTAAGGTTCTATCGTTAACGGTTCAATTTCTACGTCAAGGTGGTTGGGGTTAACCAACTAAAAGGGATAAGTATCCATATCTATTGAACCAAGCAAGATAGAATCGAATTAATTTTTTCAGATGGTAGGTTTTTATGTGCATATTAATACACAAGCTGATCCAAGGTTCTATCGCTAACGGTTCAATTTCTACGTCAAACTGGGTGGGGTTAACCGACTAAAAGGGATAAGTGTCCATATCTATTGAACCTAGCAAGACAGAATCGATATTATTTTTGCAGATGGTAGGTTTTTATGTGTGTATTAATCCACAGGCTGATCCAAGGTTCTATCGTTAACGGTTCAATTTCTACGTCATACTGTGTGGGGTTAACCGACTAAAAGGGATAAGTGTCCATATCTATTGAACCAAGCAAGGCAGAATCGATTTTATTTCTGCAGATGGTAGGTTTTTATGTGTGTATTATTCCACAAGCTGATCCAAGGTTCTATCTCTAACGGTTCAATTTCTACGTCATACTGGGTGGGGTTATCCGACTAAAAGGGATAAGTGTCCATATCTATTGAACCAATCAAAATAGAATCGATTTTATTTTTGCAGATGGTAGGTTTTTATGTGTATATTAATCCACAAGCTGATCCAAGGTTCTATCGCTAACGGTTCAATTTCTACGTCATACTGGGTGTGGTTAACCGACTAATAGGGATAAGTGTCTATATCTATTGAACCAAGCAAGGTAGGATAGAATTAATTTTTCCAGATGGTAGGTTTTTATGTGCGTATTAATCCACGAGCTGATCCAAGGTTCTATCGCTAACGGTTCAATTTCTACGTCATACTGGGTGGGGTTAACCGACTAATAGGGATAAGTGTCCATATCTATTGAACCAAGCAAGGTAGAATCGAATTTATTTTTGGAGATGGTAGGTTTTTATGTGCATATTAATCCACAAGCAGACCCAAGGTTCTATCGCTAACGGTTCAATTTCTGCGTCAAACTGGGTGGGGTTAACCGACTAATAGGGATAAGTGTCCATATCTATTGAACCAAGCAAGGTAGAATCGATTTTGTTTTTGCAGATTATAGGTTTTTATGTGTATATTAATCCACAAGCTGATCCAAGGTCCTATCGCTAACGGTTCAATTGCTACGTCATACTGGGTGGGGTTAACCGACTAATAGGGATAAGTGTCCATATCTATTGAACCAAGCAAGGTAGAATCGAATTTATTTTTGCAGATGGTAGGTTTTTATGTGCATATTAATCCACAAGCTGACCCAAGGTTCTATCGCTAACGGTTCAATTTCTACGTCAAACTGGGTGGGGTTAACCGACTAATAGGGATAAGTGTCCATATCTATTGAACCAAGCAAGGTAGAATCGATTTTGTTTTTGCAGATTATAGGCTTTTATGTGTATATTAATCCACAAGCTGATCCAAGGTCCTATCGCTAACGGTTCAATTGCTACGTCATACTGGGTGGGGTTAACCGACTAATAGGGATAAGTGTCCATATGTATTGAACCAAGCAAGGGAGAATCGAATTTATTTTTGCAGATGGTAGGTTTTTATGTGCATATTAATCCACAAGCTGATCCAAGGTTATATCATTAACGGTTCAATTTCTACGTCATACTGTGTGGGGTTAACCGACTAAAAGGGATAAGTGTCCATATCTATTGAACCAAGCAAGGCAGAATCGATTTTATTTCTGCAGATGGTAGGTTTTTATGTGTGTATTATTCCACAAGCTGATTCAAGGTTCTATCGCTAACGGTTCAATTTCTACGTCCAACTGGGTGGGGTTATCCGACTAAAAGGGATAAGTGTCCATATCTATTGAACCAAGCAAAATAGAATCGATTTTATTTTTGCAGATGGTAGGTTTTTATGTGTATATTAATCCACAAGCTGATCCAAGGTTCTATCGCTAACGGTTCAATTTCTACGTCAAACTGGGTGGGGTTAACCGACTAAAAGGGATAAGTGTCCATATCTATTGAACCTAGCAAGACAGAATCGGTTTTATTATTGCAGATGGTAGGTTTTTATGTGTGTATTAATTCACAAGCTGATCCAAGGTTCTATCGCTAACGGTTCAATTTCTACGTCATACTGTGTGTGGTTAACCGACTAAAAGGGATAAGTGTCCATATCTATTGAACCAAGAAAGATAGAATCGATTTTGTTTTTGCAGATGATAGGTTTTTATGTGTGTATTAATCCACAAGCTGATCCAAGGTTCTATCGCTAACGGTTCAATTTCTACGTCATACTGGGTGTGGTTAACCGACTAATAGGGATAAGTGTATATATCTATTGAACCAAGCAAGGTAGGATCGAATTTATTTTTTCAGATGGTATGCATATTAATCCACAAGCTGATCCAAGGTTCTATCGCTAACGGTTCAATTTCTACGTCAAACTGGGTGGGGTTAACCGACTAAAAGGGATAAGTGTCCATATCTATTGAACCTAGCAAGACAGAATCGATTTTATTTTTGCAGATGGTAGGTTTTTATGTGTGTATTAATTCACAAGCTGATCCAAGGTTCTATCGTTAACGGTTCAATTTCTACGTCATACTGTGTGGGGTTAACCGACTAAAAGTGATAAGTGTCCATATCTATTGAACCAAGCAAGGCAGAATCGATTTTATTTCTGCAGATGGTAGGTTTTTATGTGTGTATTATTCCACAAGCTGATCCAAGGTTCTATCGCTAACGGTTCAATTTCTACGTCATACTGGGTGGGGTTATCCGACTAAAAGGGATAAGTGTCCATATCTATTGAACCAATCAAAATAGAATCGATTTTATTTTTGCAGATGGTAGGTTTTTATGTGTATATTAATCCACAAGCTGATCCAAGGTCCTATCGCTAACGGTTCAATTGCTACGTCATACTGGGTGGGGTTAACCGACTAATAGGGATAAGTGTCCATATCTATTGAACCAAGCAAGGTAGAATCGAATTTATTTTTGCAGATGGTAGGTTTTTATGTGCATATTAATCCACAAGCTGACCCAAGGTTCTATCGCTAACGGTTCAATTTCTGCGTCAAACTGGGTGGGGTTAACCGACTAATAGGGATAAGTGTCCATATCTATTGAACCAAGCAAGGTAGAATCGATTTTGTTTTTGCAGATTATAGGCTTTTATGTGTATATTAATCCACAAGCTGAACCAAGGTCCTATCGCTAACGGTTCAATTGCTACGTCATACTGGGTGGGGTTAACCGACTAATAGGGATAAGTGTCCATATCTATTTAACCAAGCAAGGTAGAATCGAATTTATTTTTGCAGATGGTAGGTTTTTATGTGCATATTAATCCAAAAGCTGACCCAATGTTCTATCGCTAACGGTTCAATTTCTACGTCATACTGGGTGTGGTTAACCGACTAATAGGGATAAGTGTCTATATCTATTGAACCAAGCAAGGTAGGATCGAATTTATTTTTGCAGATGGTAGTTTTTTATGTGCATATTAATCCACAAGCTGATCTAAGGTTCTATCGTTAACGGTTCAATTTCTACGTCAAGGTGGTTGGGGTTAACCAACTAAAAGGGATAAGTATCCATATCTATTGAACCAAGCAAGATAGAATCGAATTAATTTTTTCAGATGGTAGGTTTTTATGTGCATATTAATACACAAGCTGATCCAAGGTTCTATCGCTAACGGTTCAATTTCTACGTCAAACTGGGTGGGGTTAACCGACTAATAGGGATAAGTGTCTATATCTATTGAACCAAGCAAGGTAGGATCGAATTTATTTTTGCAGATGGTAGTTTTTTATGTGCATATTAATCCACAAGCTGATCTAAGGTTCTATCGTTAACGGTTCAATTTCTTCGTCAAGGTGGTTGGGGTTAACCAACTAAAAGGGATAAGTATCCATATCTATTGAACCAAGCAAGATAGAATCGAATTAATTTTTTCAGATGGTAGGTTTTTATGTGCATATTAATACACAAGCTGATCCAAGGTTCTATCGCTAACGGTTCAATTTCTACGTCAAACTGGGTGGGGTTAACCGACTAAAAGGGATAAGTGTCCATATCTATTGAACCTAGCAAGACAGAATCGATATTATTTTTGCAGATGGTAGGTTTTTATGTGTGTATTAATCCACAAGCTGATCCAAGGTTCTATCGTTAACGGTTCAATTTCTACGTCATACTGTGTGGGGTTAACCGACTAAAAGGGATAAGTGTCCATATCTATTGAACCAAGCAAGGCAGAATCGATTTTATTTCTGCAGATGGTAGGTTTTTATGTGTGTATTATTCCACAAGCTGATCCAAGGTTCTATCGCTAACGGTTCAATTTCTACGTCATACTGGGTGGGGTTATCCGACTAAAAGGGATAAGTGTCCATATCTATTGAACCAATCAAAATAGAATCGATTTTATTTTTGCAGATGGTAGGTTTTTATGTGTATATTAATCCACAAGCTGATCCAAGGTTCTATCGCTAACGGTTCAATTTCTACGTCATACTGGGTGTGGTTAACCGACTAATAGGGATAAGTGTCTATATCTATTGAACCAAGCAAGGTAGGATAGAATTTATTTTTCCAGATGGTAGGTTTTTATGTGCGTATTAATCCACGAGCTGATCCAAGGTTCTATCGCTAACGGTTCAATTTCTACGTCATACTGGGTGGGGTTAACCGACTAATAGGGATAAGTGTCCATATCTATTGAACCAAGCAAGGTAGAATCGAATTTATTTTTGGAGATGGTAGGTTTTTATGTGCATATTAATCCACAAGCTGACCCAAGGTTCTATCGCTAACGGTTCAATTTCTGCGTCAAACTGGGTGGGGTTAACCGACTAATAGGGATAAGTGTCCATATCTATTGAACCAAGCAAGGTAGAATCGATTTTGTTTTTGCAGATTATAGGCTTTTATGTGTATATTAATCCACAAGCTGAACCAAGGTCCTATCGCTAACGGTTCAATTGCTACGTCATACTGGGTGGGGTTAACCGACTAATAGGGATAAGTGTCCATATCTATTTAACCAAGCAAGGTAGAATCGAATTTATTTTTGCAGATGGTAGGTTTTTATGTGCATATTAATCCAAAAGCTGACCCAATGTTCTATCGCTAACGGTTCAATTTCTACGTCAAACTGGGTGGGGTTAACCGACTAATAGGGATAAGTGTCCATATCTATTGAACCAAGCAAGGTAGAATCGATTTTGTTTTTGCAGATTATAGGCTTTTATGTGTATATTAATCCACAAGCCGATCCAAGGTCCTATCGCTAACGGTTCAATTGCTACGTCATACTGGGTGGGGTTAACCGACTAATAGGGATAAGTGTCCATATGTATTGAACCAAGCAAGGGAGAATCGAATTTATTTTTGCAGATGGTAGGTTTTTATGTGCATATTAATCCACAAGCTGATCCAAGGTTCTATCATTAACGGTTCAATTTCTACGTCATACTGTGTGGGGTTAACCGACTAAAAGGGATAAGTGTCCATATCTATTGAACCAAGCAAGGCAGAATCGATTTTATTTCTGCAGATGGTAGGTTTTTATGTGTGTATTATTCCACAAGCTGATCCAAGGTTCTATCGCTAACGGTTCAATTTCTACGTCCTACTGGGTGGGGTTATCCGACTAAAAGGGATAAGTGTCCATATCTATTGAACCAAGCAAAATAGAATCGATTTTATTTTTGCAGATGGTAGGTTTGTATGTGTATATTAATCCACAAGCTGATCCAAGGTTCTATCGCTAACGGGTCAATTTCTACGTCAAACTGGGTGGGGTTAACCGACTAAAAGGGATAAGTGTCCATATCTATTGAACCTAGCAAGACAGAATCGATTTTATTTTTGCAGATGGTAGGTTTTTATGTGTGTATTAATTCACAAGCTGATCTAAGGTTCTATCGTTAACGGTTCAATTTCTACGTCAAGGTGGTTGGGGTTAACCAACTAAAAGGGATAAGTATCCATATCTATTGAACCAAGCAAGATAGAATCGAATTAATTTTTTCAGATGGTAGGTTTTTATGTGCATATTAATACACAAGCTGATCCAAGGTTCTATCGCTAACGGTTCAATTTCTACGTCAAACTGGGTGGGGTTAACCGACTAATAGGGATAAGTGTCTATATCTATTGAACCAAGCAAGGTAGGATCGAATTTATTTTTGCAGATGGTAGTTTTTTATGTGCATATTAATCCACAAGCTGATCTAAGGTTCTATCGTTAACGGTTCAATTTCTACGTCAAGGTGGTTGGGGTTAACCAACTAAAAGGGATAAGTATCCATATCTATTGAACCAAGCAAGATAGAATCGAATTAATTTTTTCAGATGGTAGGTTTTTATGTGCATATTAATACACAAGCTGATCCAAGGTTCTATCGCTAACGGTTCAATTTCTACGTCAAACTGGGTGGGGTTAACCGACTAAAAGGGATAAGTGTCCATATCTATTGAACCTAGCAAGACAGAATCGATATTATTTTTGCAGATGGTAGGTTTTTATGTGTGTATTAATCCACAAGCTGATCCAAGGTTCTATCGTTAACGGTTCAATTTCTACGTCATACTGTGTGGGGTTAACCGACTAAAAGGGATAAGTGTCCATATCTATTGAACCAAGCAAGGCAGAATCGATTTTATTTCTGCAGATGGTAGGTTTTTATGTGTGTATTATTCCACAAGCTGATCCAAGGTTCTATCTCTAACGGTTCAATTTCTACGTCATACTGGGTGGGGTTATCCGACTAAAAGGGATAAGTGTCCATATCTATTGAACCAATCAAAATAGAATCGATTTTATTTTTGCAGATGGTAGGTTTTTATGTGTATATTAATCCACAAGCTGATCCAAGGTTCTATCGCTAACGGTTCAATTTCTACGTCATACTGGGTGTGGTTAACCGACTAATAGGGATAAGTGTCTATATCTATTGAACCAAGCAAGGTAGGATAGAATTAATTTTTCCAGATGGTAGGTTTTTATGTGCGTATTAATCCACGAGCTGATCCAAGGTTCTATCGCTAACGGTTCAATTTCTACGTCATACTGGGTGGGGTTAACCGACTAATAGGGATAAGTGTCCATATCTATTGAACCAAGCAAGGTAGAATCGAATTTATTTTTGGAGATGGTAGGTTTTTATGTGCATATTAATCCACAAGCAGACCCAAGGTTCTATCGCTAACGGTTCAATTTCTGCGTCAAACTGGGTGGGGTTAACCGACTAATAGGGATAAGTGTCCATATCTATTGAACCAAGCAAGGTAGAATCGATTTTGTTTTTGCAGATTATAGGTTTTTATGTGTATATTAATCCACAAGCTGATCCAAGGTCCTATCGCTAACGGTTCAATTGCTACGTCATA
This sequence comes from Eurosta solidaginis, assembly GCF_040869045.1. NCBI lineage: Eukaryota > Metazoa > Arthropoda > Insecta > Diptera > Tephritidae > Eurosta > Eurosta solidaginis. The sequence goes on along the minus strand of NW_027136885.1, from coordinate 560,374 downwards.
CTGGGTGGGGTTAACCGACTAATAGGGATAAGTGTCCATATCTATTGAACCAAGCAAGGTAGAATCGAATTTATTTTTGCAGATGGTAGGTTTTTATGTGCATATTAATCCACAAGCTGACCCAAGGTTCTATCGCTAACGGTTCAATTTCTACGTCAAACTGGGTGGGGTTAACCGACTAATAGGGATAAGTGTCCATATCTATTGAACCAAGCAAGGTAGAATCGATTTTGTTTTTGCAGATTATAGGCTTTTATGTGTATATTAATCCACAAGCTGATCCAAGGTCCTATCGCTAACGGTTCAATTGCTACGTCATACTGGGTGGGGTTAACCGACTAATAGGGATAAGTGTCCATATGTATTGAACCAAGCAAGGGAGAATCGAATTTATTTTTGCAGATGGTAGGTTTTTATGTGCATATTAATCCACAAGCTGATCCAAGGTTATATCATTAACGGTTCAATTTCTACGTCATACTGTGTGGGGTTAACCGACTAAAAGGGATAAGTGTCCATATCTATTGAACCAAGCAAGGCAGAATCGATTTTATTTCTGCAGATGGTAGGTTTTTATGTGTGTATTATTCCACAAGCTGATTCAAGGTTCTATCGCTAACGGTTCAATTTCTACGTCCAACTGGGTGGGGTTATCCGACTAAAAGGGATAAATGTCCATATCTATTGAACCAAGCAAAATAGAATCGATTTTATTTTTGCAGATGGTAGGTTTTTATGTGTATATTAATCCACAAGCTGATCCAAGGTTCTATCGCTAACGGTTCAATTTCTACGTCAAACTGGGTGGGGTTAACCGACTAAAAGGGATAAGTGTCCATATCTATTGAACCTAGCAAGACAGAATCGGTTTTATTATTGCAGATGGTAGGTTTTTATGTGTGTATTAATTCACAAGCTGATCCAAGGTTCTATCGCTAACGGTTCAATTTCTACGTCATACTGTGTGTGGTTAACCGACTAAAAGGGATAAGTGTCCATATCTATTGAACCAAGAAAGATAGAATCGATTTTGTTTTTGCAGATGATAGGTTTTTATGTGTGTATTAATCCACAAGCTGATCCAAGGTTCTATCGCTAACGGTTCAATTTCTACGTCATACTGGGTGTGGTTAACCGACTAATAGGGATAAGTGTATATATCTATTGAACCAAGCAAGGTAGGATCGAATTTATTTTTTCAGATGGTATGCATATTAATCCACAAGCTGATCCAAGGTTCTATCGCTAACGGTTCAATTTCTACGTCAAACTGGGTGGGGTTAACCGACTAAAAGGGATAAGTGTCCATATCTATTGAACCTAGCAAGACAGAATCGATTTTATTTTTGCAGATGGTAGGTTTTTATGTGTGTATTAATTCACAAGCTGATCCAAGGTTCTATCGTTAACGGTTCAATTTCTACGTCATACTGTGTGGGGTTAACCGACTAAAAGTGATAAGTGTCCATATCTATTGAACCAAGCAAGGCAGAATCGATTTTATTTCTGCAGATGGTAGGTTTTTATGTGTGTATTATTCCACAAGCTGATCCAAGGTTCTATCGCTAACGGTTCAATTTCTACGTCATACTGGGTGGGGTTATCCGACTAAAAGGGATAAGTGTCCATATCTATTGAACCAAGCAAAATATTATCGATTTTATTTTTGCAGATGGTAGGTTTTTATGTGTATATTAATCCACAAGCTGATCCAAGGTTCTATCGCTAACGGTTCAATTTCTACGTCATACTGGGTGTGGTTAACCGACTAATAGGGATAAGTGTCTATATCTATTGAACCAAGCAAGGTAGGATCGAATTTATTTTTCCAGATGGTAGGTTTTTATGTGCATATTAATCCACGAGCTGATCCAAGGTTCTATCGCTAACGGTTCAATTTCTACGTCATACTGGGTGGGGTTAACCGACTAATAGGGATAAGTGTCCATATCTATTGAACCAAGCAAGGTAGAATCCAATTTATTTTTGCAGATGCTAGGTTTTTATGTGCATATTAATCCACAAGCTGACCCAAGGTTCTATCGCTAACGGTTCAATTTCTACGTCATACTGGGTGGGGTTAACCGACTAATAGGGATAAGTGTCCATATCTGTTGAACCAAGCAAGGTAGAATCGAGTTTCTTTTTGCAGATTATAGGTTTTTATGTGTATATTAATCCACAAGCTGATCCAAGGTCCTATCGCTAACGGTTCAATTGCTACGTCATACTGGGTGGGGTTAACCGACTAATAGGGATAAGTGTCCATATCTATTGAACCAAGCAAGGTAGAATCGAATTTATTTTTGCAGATGGTAGGTTTTTATGTGCATATTAATCCACAAGCTGACCCAAGGTTCTATCGCTAACGGTTCAATTTCTACGTCAAACTGGGGGGTTAACCGACTAATAGGGATAAGTGTCCATATCTATTGAACCAAGCAAAGTAGAATCGATTTTGTTTTTGCAGATTATAGGTTTTTATGTGTGTATTAATCCGCAAGCTGATCCAAGGTTCTATCGTTAACGGTTCAATTTCTACGTTAGAGTGGTTGGGGTTAACCGACTAAAAGGGATAAGTGTCCATATCTATTGAACCAAGCAAGATAGAATCGATTTTGTTTTTGCAGATGATACGTTTTTATGTGTATATTAATCCACAAGCTGATCTAAGGTTCTTTCGTTAACGCTTCAGTTTCTACGTTAGAGTGGTTGGGGTTAACCGGCTAAAAGGGATAAGTGTCCATATCTATTGAACCAAGCAAGATAGAATCGATTTTATTTTTGCAGATGGTAGGTTTTTATGTGTGTATTAATTCACAAGCTGATCCAAGGTTCTATCGTTAACGGTTCAATTTCTACGTCATACTGTGTGGGGTTAACCGACTAAAAGGGATAAGTGTCCATATCTATTGAACCAAGCAAGGCAGAATCGATTTTATTTCTGCAGATTATGAGGTGGGTTTTGTCTAAGGCTGGGGTAACACTCAGTCAATCCAGAGTCGGGTAAAGGTCCCACAAACCCCTACTGAATAAATACACGATATTTATGTGTTACGAACGCACGCACACACGGCTGGGGATATTAGGCGGACAGCAGCTTTCCGTGCAAAGATGGAGGCGGTGGCTAATAGGCGTAGTAGTAGCGGAGGGGTCGGTACGGTGGTTTAGCGGCGGTGCAGTAGCGGGCGGGATGGTACGGTTGTCCGGGAGCAGCGGCGGGATCAGCGCGGCGGCCGGACGGCGGACAGTATTAGCGGACGGATTGGTACAGTACTATGATCGCAGTGGCTGGACGGCGGACAGTATTAGCGGACGGATGGGTGTAGCGGTATAGACGAAGTGACGGCACCAGCGAACTGGATGGACGGTGATGCAGCGGCTTAACGGCGGTAGGATGGCGAGCGGCCAATGGTCGTTGTAGCAGCGACGTGACGGTTGCAGCGGCTTAACGGCGGTAGGATGGCGTGCGGCCAACGGTCGTCGTAGCATCGGCGTGACGGATGCAACGGCTCAACGGCGGTAGGATGGCGGACGGCCAACGGTCGTCGTAGCAGCGGCGGGACGGATACAGCGGCTCAACGGCGGTAGGATGGCGAACGGCCAACGGTCGTCGTAGCAGCGGCGGGACGGAGAAAGCGGCTTAACGGCGGTAGGATGGCGAACGGCCAACGGTCGTCGTAGCAGCGGTGGCACCAGAGGGGCGACGGTGCGACGGCAGCGGCGGTGGGCTACGGAGCGCGTACCAGGGCAGAGAGAGAGAGAGAGAGGGAAAATAGGCCGGCGACGGGGTTTACCTGGACAGCGGCTGCGTGTTCCGGGCGGGGTCGGATAGGCGTACCAACGGGCTGGTATTGGTCGGTCGGCTGCAACGGGATCTCTAGTCGCTCTTCTTCGGCAGCTGTGGTAGTCGCGGGGTCAGTCACCTGCGGAAGAGGCTGCGAGGACTCGTTAGTGCTGGCTTCACCGCTGGACACCCCCACCTCCCTACTTGCACACTAGTAGAAGGTGCGTAAGGGGGGCGGGGTTGTACCAGCCGATACACCGTGGGTCGACCCGTGGGCGGAGGGGAAGTGCACCTTAACGGCACAGCGGTAGCCCCTGTGCGCACGCATCGGCTCACGGCCGAAACCAGTGCTGAGGGGAAGGGGTGGAATATCATGAAGGGGTCGGGCCGCTCAACACCTAGGAGGGCGCGGGGGGCAAAATAGCACAAGGCATCCTCCCCGTCGTCCTTACCTAAGTGAAGGGTGACCCGCGCCATGACAGCGCCCCTTCCACTCAGCCAGCCTAAGCTAGAACTGAGGGGGAGGGGTTAAATGGCCATGAAGGCGTCGGGCCACTCAACACCTAGGAGGGCGCGGGGGGCAAAGTAGCACAAGGCATCCTCCCCGTCGTCCTTACCTAAGTGAAGGGTGACCCGCGCCATGACGGCGCCCCTTCCACTAAGCTAGCTAGCAGGAGGGAAAAATATGTCTTTAAAAAGACATCCACTCCCGCTGGCTCACCTGCGAGGACTGAATTGCGAAAATGCAAATGCAGTGTTTATATGGGTGGTGACGCAAACTGGTTGAGAATTCAACGCACCATTATAGTGATTTTCATTGGTTCGCAATTTAGTTGGTTGTTGAATATGCTATAAAAGAAGTGGTTGTTGGCTATGCTATAGCAAAATAAGTACAGGGGGGTTCAGGTTTAGGTGAATAAGGAAATACAGGGGGAGTTACGTTATTGTAACGTTACGTTACAGTCCCCCTCCCACTTCGGTTGACGGAAAGCTGCGGTGGGGGAAAGGTGGATCTCCAGGCATGGCCTAGGTATTATGCCGGTGTGCGTGTGGGCGAAGCACTTTATTTAAAAAAAAATATTTTTTCCAAAAATATACAGAGTCATTCTACTTAAGTTTAACAGAGTTAATGTGACTATTTCAGGTTCAATTGCCAAAAACATCATTCTAATTAATTTAATAAAAAAAAATTTTTTTTTTGTTTTTTTTTGTCGGGGGTGGAGTTGTACTGAACTGTATCCGTTGTCATACTTCTCTCGTTCCCTCTTGATGTTATGTAGATGTATATATGAAAATACATTTTTTTTTTTTTTTTTTTTTTTTTTTGTAATTTGAAAAATAATTCACATTTCATTTTCTCTTAAAATTAACAGAGGGTGCATATATATATAAAAATAGAAAATTTTGGTTGGTCTCGTCTTCCTTCTTCAGTGCCTTATTCGATTGGTACGATTCGTTTCGTTCCCATGAGTGACACCTTTGCGTGTTTGTCATTTATCACTTCTACCCTCACCTGCTGTGCTTTCCACCGGAATGTCCAGGTTTTCTTGGATTGGTTGGCCGGGCGTTTTAGCCTTAGTTCTCTAAAAAATTCCTCGGGATCCGGTAATTTTTTTTTGCGCTGTTTTTGTTGTTTCGTTGGTTTCGGGGGCGCGCCGTTCTTGCGGCTCTGTCGCCGACTCCTTCTCCCGGATGGCCATTAGGTGGTTTATTGGCGGCCCATGAAAAATTTGTATGCGTTGTATCCTTGGTTTGTTTGCCGGCCATAATGTTGCCTCAAACGGTGGGTGCCACGGCCGTATTGGTTTTGGTGAGTCCGGTGGTATGGGTTGCCGGTGTTTTTGACTCATGTTGGATGGTCTGGTTCCTGGAATGGAGAGATAAACGGGTTGTTTATGATTCGTACGGCTTTAAGTCTTGCAAGTGTGCGTGTGCGTGTTGCCGCTTTGTTTGCTCCGGGTGGCCTAATTTTACCGTGTTCGTCGAAACGTATTCCATCACCAAGTACGGGCCGGAAAATTTTGGTGCTAACTTCTGGGCGAATTTGTCTGCCGCGGATGAGAGTGGGTGGTCCCTTTTCATCACCTGCTCACATATACGTGGCTTCCATTGCCGTCTGCGTAAGTCGTAGTGCTTTTTCTGTTGCTTTGAAGCTTTGGCTAGATGCCCTTTTATCTCGTCCCACAACTTGGTGATGGACGGTGGTACGGTTGGTGGCTCTGCTGGTACTGCTCCCTCCGTGCGCACTTGCTGCGGTGCTGTAAGGTCTCTACCGAAGTTGATTTCTGCTGCTGATGCTGTTGTAGATTCGTGGCTGGCCGTGTTTATCGCGAATGCTATTTGCGGTATCTCCTGGTCCCAGGTGCGGTGGTCGTCCTTGCATCGCTGAGCCATCATGGTTTTCACGACTCGGTTGGTTCGCTCGGTGGGGTTTTCGTGCGGGGCGTAGGCTGCCGTGAACTTGTGATCGATGCGGTGGTCGTTCAAAAACGTTGCTAATGCCTTCCCGACGAATTGTTTGCCATTGTCTGTGAGGAGGGTTTTCGGGCAGCCAAATCGGTATATGACTCTTTCTTGGAGTGCTTTGATTACGCTTGCCGTTGTCGCTTGGCTCACTGGGATCAACTCCACCCACTTGGAGAATTTATCCACCATGACGAGGAGGCACGTATTTCCTTGCTTGGAACGGGGTAGTTGCCCTACGAAGTCAGCGGTTACTATTTCCCACGGTCGTGATGGTTGCATGGTTGCCATCAATCCTGCTGGGCGTCTTTGCTCGACTTTGTATTCTGCGCATCTGATACACTTCCGTACGTGTTTGAGGACATCGCGGAACATCCCGGGCCAGTAATAGTTCTGTTGTGCTCTCTTAAGCGTCTTCTTCACCCCGAGATGTCCGGCGGCGGCGGCGTCGTGGACTTCCTGTAGTACGTCCTTTCGTCGGTCGGCTGGGATGCACAGCTTCCATTGCGGTGACCGCGAAAGTTGATTTCTCGGGGAAATATGGCGGAAGAGTCGGTTATCGACGATCTGGTAATCTGGATGTGCTTGAGGTTTTTCCCGCACCTGTCTTGCTTTCCTCTCGTGCCAGTCGTTTGTTCCTTTGGTTATGGTGTACAAAATGTCGTCATCGGCGTGTTGTAGCGGGCAGCGGGAGAGTGCGTCGGCTACCACGTTCTGGGCTCCTTTTCGGTATTCTATCTCGAAATTATATTGTTGCAATTCCAGTGCCCATCTTGCCAGACGTCCAGAGGGGTTTTGGAGTGAGTGCAGCCATTTTAGTGAGTGGTGGTCGGTGATGACGGTGAAGTGATACCCCTCCAGGTACGGTCTCATCTTACGGATACCCCATAGCACGGCGAGGCATTCCTGTTCGGTGGCCGAGTATCGTTTTTCCAGCTGGGTTAGGCTTCGGCTGGCGTAGGCTACTACATTCTCGTGGTCGGAGTGGCGTTGAAAGAGCACGACGCCCAGGCCCTCTCCGCTCGCGTCGGTCTGGAGAAAAAACGGTCGAGAGAAGTCCGGACAACAAAGTATTGGCGCGCTGGAGAGCTTATCCTTGAGAGCTTTGAAAGCGTGATTTTGTTGCGCCTCCCATTTCCAGACTTGTCCCTTTTTCAGCAGTTGGTTAAGCGGCGCGGCTAGCGTAGAGAAGTCTGCCACGAAGCGGCGGTACCATGACGCGAGTCCAAGAAAACGGCGGAACTCTTTGAGCGTTTTCGGTGCGGGCATCTCCTGTACAGCGGATACTTTTGCTGGATCGGTGTGAATTCCTTTCGAACTGATGATATGTCCTAGGTAATGGAGTTGTTGCTGGACGAAGCTGCATTTTTCGAAGTTTACTTGCATCCTGTGTCTTTGTAGGCGCTCGAACACTTCCCTCAAGATCGCCAAGTGTTCTGCGAAGGTATCTCCCAATACGATGATATCGTCCAGGTAGGCGAAAACTTTTGGTTGGAGTTCGGGTCCAAGTATCGAATCCAGAGCGCGTTGAAAGGTAGCCGGAGCAGAGTGTAGGCCAAATGGCATGACTTTCCACTGGAACAACCCTCTGCCAGGAACTGTAAATGCGGTGTATGGTCGGGATGCTCTGGCGAGCGGGATTTGCCAGTAGCCGTTCTTCAAGTCAATGGTCGAGATGAATTTCGCCTCTTTCAGCTGGTCGAGAATGGCTCCAATTTGCGGCAACGGGTAAGCGTCTGGTTCGCTGGCGGCGTTGAGTTGACGGTAATCGATGCACATCCTCCACGTGCCCTGTTTTTTGCGGACTAGCACGATTGGCGAGCTGTACGCGCTTCGCGATGGTTCTATCCTTCCTCCTGCTAATAGCTCGTCTACCTCTTCGTTGATGACTTGTTGCATGGCCGGGTTGCGGGGGTAGTATCGTTGCTTCAGCGGTCGGTTGTGTTTGAGACGAATCGTATGCTCGGCTGCAGTGCTTGGTCCGATGATTTCTCCAAACCGCTTTTGGTGATGCGCCAGGAAGTTTCCCAATTCCGTGTTTTGTTCGTCGCTCAGGTGTTCTCGGCTCGTCAATGCACATAGCGTATCCAGTTCGGGTGCTCTCTTGGTCACGGTGGCCTCTAGCGGCTGACCATCCAGCGTGAGGATGATTCCCCTCTGTCTTAGGAAGTCCATTCCGAGGATTACCTGTTCGGCCAAGTTTGGGATAACGGACAGCATCGCGTCTGTGGCTCGTCCTTGATACACAATCCTTGCCGGGTAGGAGTTCGAGGTAAATACACACGTTTGGTCTGCCAGCTGGATGCTTCGCTTGTTGGGGCGCGCCTTGATGTTGTTCTTTTCTAGGTGTTTCCGTACGGTGTCATCTACATAGGATAGGGTGGCGCCGGTGTCCACTAGTGCGCGGTCGCTCATGTCCTCGATGACCACTGGTATATAGAATCGGCCATCTACTTGTGTTTTTGCGGTTGATTTGCTGGCGGGTGGTTCCTTCGGCTTCTCTGGTCGGACGTACGGTGCTTGGCGGCTTCCTTTAATAGCGTTGGACGGCGTTCGGGGTGCGTTCTCGGTAGTTGGGCTAGTCGGAGGGCATGGGCAGTCCCTGGAGAGGATGTTGTCTTGGCCACACCGGGAGCAGAACTTCCTCCAGGGGCCCTTACATTGGAAGCGGTGGTGTCCGCGTTCCTTTCAGCGCCAACAGCACTCTTTGCTGTCGTATTCCATGGGTAGATGGTATAGGCTGTGGGCCACCATTTTTCCCTGTTTCGCTTCCTCGCCTCTTAACAGCTCATACTCTTCCGTTAGCCCCAGGAGTTCCTCGATCGTCCTAAACTCGCTGCGTTTGACAAAAAGGCGGTATTCCATGCGTAGACCATCATAGATCCGTTCGAGGTGATTCTCTTCGCACATCGTCGGGTGTTGGCGGATCAGCGTTTCCAGTGCGAGGATGTAGTCCTTGGCCTTCTCTCGGCCTTGCTGTTTGCGTTGTCGGATGGCCTCTTCCAAATGTCGTATGTGTCGCTTAGGTAGAAAAAAATTTTGCACCTCCCTCCGCAGATCGCTCCAGCGGTGTATGTGTTGCTTACGGACGCGGTACCATTGCAGTGCTTTCCCACGTAGAAGCTCCGGCAGTGTTGGGAGGAGTCGGTCGACGGGGATGCGGTAGCATTCGGCAAGCTCCTCTATCCTCTCAAGAAATTCGTGCAGTGACTCCTCCCCCGAAAAGTGCAAGTCCCAGCGGCGAACGGTATTCATAAGTTCACCGTCGCTCATTTCGTCTCGTTTTGGTAATGCGTTCTCTCCCTTTCCTCCGTGCGGCTGTGGGCTGTGGATCTGGATTGAAGGGATCGGCTTTGTTGTTGGCTGGGGTAGCGTAGCGAACTTCCCCTCTTCCTCGTTCACTTCTCGTTCCAGCTCTTTCAACAGGTCTTCACTGGATTTCCTGGCGCGTTTCGCTCGCACGTAAGTACTCAGTGCGCGACGCAGCTCGGCTACGGTTTGGCCTTCCACGTCGATTCGGTGTTCCTTACATTCCTCGATCAGCTTCTTCTTCCTAAGTAGGTAGATCCAATTGAGCGAGTCGGTGTTCAGTAGCGTGCCTTCCGGAGCCTGTGTGTGTGTTGTTTCTAGCGATGTGTTCGTTGAACCCGCCCCGGCAGTGTTGGTGGTGGTTGTAGTTGTTTTTCCACGGTCATCTGCGGAGGAGGGTCCCTGCTCGGGCGCCATTTATGAGGAGGGTTTTGTCTAAGGCTGGGGTAACACTCAGTCAATCCAGAGTCGAGTAAAGGTCCCACAAACCCCTACTGAATAAATACACGATATTTATGTGTTACGAACGCACGCACACACGGCTGGGGATATTAGGCGGACAGCAGCTTTCCGTGCAAAGATGGAGGCGGTGGCTAATAGGCGTAGTAGTAGCGGAGGGGTCGGTACGGTGGTTTAGCGGCGGTGCAGTAGCGGGCGGGATGGTACGGTTGTCCGGGAGCAGCGGCGGGATCAGCGCGGCGGCCGGACGGCGGACAGTATTAGCGGACGGATTGGTACAGTAGTATGAGCGCAGTGGCTGGACGGCGGACAGTATTAGCGGACGGATGGGTGTAGCGGTATAGACGAAGTGACGGCACCAGCGAACTGGATGGACGGTGATGCAGCTGCTTAACGGCGGTAGGATGGCGAGCGGCCAACGGTCGTTGTAGCAGCGACGTGACGGATGCAGCGGCTTAACGGCGGTAGGATGGCGTGCGGCCAACGGTCGTCGTAGCAGCGGTGTGACGGATGCAGCGGCTCAACGGCGGTAGGATGGCGGACGGCCAACGGTCGTCGTAGCAGCGGCGGGACGGATACAGCGGCTCAGCGGCGGTAGGATGGCGAACGGCCAACGGTCGTCGTAGCAGCGGCGGGACGGAGACAGCGGCTTAACGGCGGTAGGATGGCGAACGGCCAACGGTCGTCGTAGCAGCGGTGGCACCAGAGGGGCGACGGTGCGACGGCAGCGGCGGTGGGCTACGGAGCGCGTACCAGGGCAGAGAGAGAGAGAGAGAGGGAAAATAGGCCGGCGACGGGGTTTACCTGGACAGCGGCTGAGTGTTCCGGGCGGGGTCGGATAGGCGTACCAACGGGCTGGTATTGGTCGGTCGGCTGCAACGGGATCTCTAGTCGCTCTTCTTCGGCAGCTGTGGTAGTCGCGGGGTCAGTCACCTGCGGAAGAGACTGCGAGGACTCGTTAGTGCTGGCTTCACCGCTGGACACCCCCGCCCCCCTACTTGCACACTAGTGGAAGGTGCGTAGCGTAAGGGGGGCGGGGTTGTACCAGCCGATACACCGTGGGTCGACCCGTGGGCGGAGGGGAAGTGAACCTTAACGGCACAGCGGTAGCCCCTGTGCGCACGCATCGGCTCACGGCCGAAACCAGTGCTGAGGGGAAGGGGTGGAATGTCATGAAGGCGTCGGGCCGCTCAACACCTAGGAGGGCGCGCGGGGCAAAGTAGCACAAGGCATCCTCCCCGTCGTCCTTACCTAAGTGAAGGGTGACCCGCGCCATGACAGCGCCCCTTCCACTCAGCCAGCCTAAGCTAGAACTGAGGGGGAGGGGTTAAATGGCCATGAAGGCGTCGGGCCACTCAACACCTAGGAGGGCGCGGGGGGCAAAGTAGCACAAGGCATCCTCCCCGTCGTCCTTACCTAAGTGAAGGGTGACCCGCGCCATGACGGCGCCCCTTCCACTCAGCTAGCTAGCAGGAGGGAAAAATATGTCTTTAAAAAGACATCCACTCCCGCTGGCTCACCTGCGAGGACTGAATTGCGAAAATGCAAATGCAGTGTTTATATGGGTGGTGACGCAAACTGGTTGAGAATTCAACGCACCATTATTGTGATTTTCATTGGTTCGCAATTTAGTTGGTTGTTGAATATGCTATAAAAGAAGTGGTTGTTGGCTATGCTATAGCAAAATAAGTACAGGGGGTTCAGGTTTAGGTGAATAAGGAAATACAGGGGGAGTTACGTTATTGTAACGTTACGTTACAAGATGGTAGGTTTTTATGTGTGTATTATTCCACAAGCTGATCCAAGGTTCTATCGCTAACGGTTCAATTTCTACGTCATACTGTGTGTGGTTAACCGACTAAAAGGGATAAGTGCCCATATCTATTGAAACAAGCAAGATAGAATCGATTTTGTTTTTGCAGATGATAGGTTTTTATGTGTATATTAATCCACAAGCTGATCCAAGGTTCTATCGTTAACGGTTCAATTTCTACGTTAGAGTGGTTGGGGTTAACCGACTAAAAGGGATAAGTGTCCATATCTATTGAACCTAGCAAGACAGAATCGATTTTATTTTTGCAGATGGTAGGTCTTTATGTGTGTATTAATTCACAAGCTAATCCAAGGTTCTATCGCTAACGGTTCAATTTCTACGTCATACTGTGTGTGGTTAACCGACTAAAAGGGATAAGTGTCCATATCTATTGAACCAAGCAAGATAGAATCGATTTTGTTTTTGCAGATGATAGGTTTTTATGTGTGTATTAATCCACAAGCTGATCCAAGGTTCTATCGCTAACGGTTCAATTTCTACGTCATACTGGGTGTGGTTAACCGAATAATAGGGATAAGTGTCTATATCTATTGAACCAAGCAAGGTAGGATCGAATTTATTTTTTCAGATGGTAGGTTTTTATGTGCATATTAATCCACAAGCTGATCCAAGGTTCTATCGCTAACGGTTCAATTTCTACGTCAAACTGGGTGGGGTTAACTGACTAAAAGGGATAAGTGTCCATATCTATTGAACCTAGCAAGACAGAATCGATCTTATTTTTGCAGATGGTAGATTTTTATGTGTGTATTAATTCACAAGCTGATCCAAGGTTCTATCGTTAACGGTTCAATTTCTACGTCATACTGTGTGGGGTTAACCGACTAAAAGGGATAAGTGTCCATATCTATTGAACCAAGCAAGGCAGAATCGATTTTATTTCTGCAGATGGTAGGTTTTTATGTGTGTATTATTCCACAAGCTGATCCAAGGTTCTATCGCTAACGGTTCAATTTCTACGTCATACTGGGTGGGGTTATCCGACTAAAAGGGATAAGTGTCCATATCTATTGAACCAAGCAAAATATAATCGATTTTATTTTTGCAGATGGTAGGTTTTTATGTGCATATTAATCCACAAGCTGACCCAAGGTTCTATCGCTTACGGTTCAATTTCTACGTCAAACTGGGTGGGGTTAACCGACTAATAGGGATAAGTGTCCATATCTATTGAACCAAGCAAGGCAGAATCGATTTTATTTCTGCAGATGGTAGGTTTTTATGTGTGTATTATTCCACAAGCTGATCCAAGGTTCTATCGCTAACGGTTCAATTTCTACGTCATACTGGGTGGGGTTATCCGACTAAAAGGGATAAGTGTCTATATCTATTGAACCAAGCAAGGTAGGATCGAATTTATTTTTCCAGATGGTAGGTTTTTATGTGCATATTAATCCACGAGCTGATCCAAGGTTCTATCGCTAACGGTTCAATTTCTACGTCATACTGGATGGGGTTAACCGACTAATAGGGATAAGTGTCCATATCTATTGAACCAAGCAAGGTAGAATCGAATTTATTTTTGCAGATGGTAGGTTTTTATGTGCATATTAATCCACAAGCCGACCCAAGGTTCTATCGCTAACGGTTCAATTTCTACGTCAAACTGGGTGGGGTTAACCGACTAATAGGGATAAGTGTCCATATCTATTGAACCAAGCAAGGTAGAATCGAGTTTGTTTTTGTAGATTATAGGTTTTTATGTGTATATTAATCCACAAGCTGATCCAAGGTCCTATCGCTAACGGTTCAATTGCTACGTCATACTGGGTGGGGTTAACCGACTAATAGGGATAAGTGTCCATATCTATTGAACCAAGCAAGGTAGAATCGAATTTATTTTTGCAGATGGTAGGTTTTTATGTGCATATTAATCCACAAGCTGACCCAAGGTTCTATCGCTTACGGTTCAATTTCTACGTCAAACTGGGTGGGGTTAACCGACTAATAGGGATAAGTGTCCATATCTATTTAACCAAGCAAGGTAGAATCGATTTTGTTTTTGCAGATTATAGGTTTTTATGTGTATATTAATCCACAAGCTGATCCTAGGTTCTATAGTTAACGGTTCAATTTCTACGTTAGAGTGGTTGGGGTTAACCGACTAAAAGGGATAAGTGTCCATATCTATTGAACCAAGCAAGATAGAATCGATTTTGTTTTTGCAGATGATACGTTTTTATGTGTATATTAATCCACAAGCTGATCTAAGGTTCTTTCGTTAACGCTTCAGTTTCTACGTTAGAGTGGTTGGGGTTAACCGACTAAAAGGAATAAGTGTCCATATCTGTTGAACCAAGCAAGATAGAATCGATTTTGTTTTTGCAGATGATAGGTTTTTATGTGTATATTAATCCACAAGCTGATCCAAGGTTCTATCGTTAACGGTTCAATTTCTACGTTAGAGTGGTTGGGGTTAACCGACTAAAAGGGATAAGTGTCCATATCTATTGAAACAAGCAAGATAGAATCGATTTTGTTTTTGCAGATGATAGGTTTTTATGTGCATATTAATCCACAAGCTGACCCAAGGCTCTATCGCTAACGGTTCAATTTCTACGTCATACTGGGTGTGGTTAACCGACTAATAGGGATAAGTGTATATATCTATTGAACCAACAAGGTAGGATCGAATTTATTTTTGCAGATGGTAGTTTTTTATGTGCATATTAATCCACAAGCTGATCTAAGGTTCTGTCGTTAACGGTTCAATTTCTACGTCAAGGTGGTTGGGGTTAACCGACTAAAAGGGATAAGTATCCATATCTATTGAACCAAGCAAGATAGAATCGAATTAAGTTTTGCAGATGGTAGGTTTTTATGTGTATATTAATCCACAAGCTGATCCAAGGTTCTATCGCTAACGGTTCAATTTCTACGTCATACTGTGTGTGGTTAACCGACTAAAAGGGATAAGTGTCCATATCTATTGAACCAAGCAAGATCGAATCGATTTTGTTTTTGCAGATAATAGGTTTTTATGTGTGTATTAATCCACAAGCTGATCCAAGGTTCCATCGCTAACGGTTCAATTTCTACGTTATACTGGGTGGGGTTAACCGACTAAAAGGGATAAGTGTCCATATCTATTGAACTAAGCAAGATAGAATCGATTTTATTTTTGCAGATAATAGGTTTTTATGTGTGTATTAATCCACAAGCTAACCCAAGGTTCTATCGCTAACGGTTCAATTTCTACGTCATACTGGGTGTGGTTAACCGACTAAAAGGGATAAGTGTCCATATCTATTGAACCAAGCAAGATAGAATCGATTTTGTTTTTGCAGATAATAGGTTTTTATGTGTGTATTAATCCACAAGCTGACCCAAGGTTCTATCGCTAACGGTTCAATTTCTACGTCATACTGTGTGTGGTTAACCGACTAAAAGGGATAAGTGTCCATATCTATTGAAACAAGCAAGATAGAATCGATTTTGTTTTTGCAGATAATAGGTTATTATGTGTGTATTAATCCACAAGCTGACCCAAGGTTCTATCGTTAACGGTTCAATTTCTACGTCATACTGGGTGTGGTTAACCGACTAATAGGGATAAGTGTCTATATCTATTGAACCAAGCAAGGTAGGATCGAATTTATTTTTTCAGATGGTAGGTTTTTATGTGCATATTAATCCACAAGCTGATTCAAGGTTCTATCGCTAACGGTTCAATTTCTACGTCAAACTGGGTAGGGTTAACCGACTAAAAGGGATAAGTGTCCATATCTATTGAACCTAGCAAGACAGAATCGATTTTATTTTTGCAGATGGTAGGTTTTTATGTGTGTATTAATCCACAAGCTGATCCAAGGTTCTATCGTTAACGGTTCAATTTCTACGTCATACTGTGTGTGGTTAACCGACTAAAAGGGATAAGTGTCCATATCTATTGAACCAAGCAAGGCAGAATCGATTTTATTTCTGCAGATGGTAGGTTTTTATGTGTGTATTATTCCACAAGCTGATCCAAGGTTCTATCGCTAACGGTTCAATTTCTACGTCATACTGGGTGGGGTTATCCGACTAAAAGGGATAAGTGTCCATATCTATTGAACCAAGCAAAATAGAATCGATTTTATTTTTGCAGATGGTACGTTTTTATGTGTATATTAATCCACAAGCTGATCCAAGGTTCTATCGCTAACGGTTCAATTTCTACGTCATACTGGGTGTGGTTAACCGACTAATAGGGATAAGTGTCTATATCTATTGAACCAAGCAAGGTAGGATCGAATTTATTTTTCCATATGGTAGGTTTTTATGTGCATATTAATCCACGAGCTGATCCAAGGTTCTATCGTTAACGGTTCAATTTCTACGTCAAGGTGTTTGGGGTTAACCGACTAAAAGGGATAAGTATCCATATCTATTGAACCAAGCAAGATAGAATCGAATTAATTTTTGGAGATGGTAGGTTTTTATGTGTACATTAATCCACAAGCTGACCCAAGGTTCTATCGCTAACGGTTCAATTTCTACGTCATACTGTGTGTGGTTAACCGACTAAAAGGGATAAGTGTCCATATCTATTGAACCAAGCAAGATAGAATCGATTTTGTTTTTGCAGATGATAGGTTTTTATGTGTGTATTAATCCACAAGCTGATCCAAGGTTCTATCGCTAACGGTTCAATTTCTACGTCAAACTGGGTGGGGTTAACCGACTAAAAGGGATAAGTGTCCATATCTATTGAACCAATCAAAATAGAATCGATTTTATTTTTGCAGATGGTAGGTTTTTATGTGTATATTAATCCACAAGCTGATCCAAGGTTCTATCGCTAACGGTTCAATTTCTACGTCATACTGGGTGTGGTTAACCGACTAATAGGGATAAGTGTATATATCTATTGAACCAAGCAAGGTAGGATCGAATTTATTTTTGCAGATGGTAGTTTTTTATGTGTGTATTAATCCACAAGCTGATCCAAGGTTCTATCGTTAACGGTTCAATTTCTACGTCAAGGTGGTTGGGGTTAACCGACTAAAAGGGATAAGTATCCATATCTATTGAACCAAGCAAGATAGAATCGAATTAATTTTTGCAGATAGTAGGTTTTTATGTGTACATTAATCCACAAGCTGACCCAAGGTTCTATCGCTAACGGTTCAATTTCTACGTCATACTGTGTGTGGTTAACCGACTAAAAGGGATAAGTGTCCATATCTATTGAACCAAGCAAGATAGAATCGATTTTGTTTTTGCAGATGATAGGTTTTTATGTGTGTATTAATCCACAAGCTGATCCAAGGTTCTATCGCTAACGGTTCAATTTCTACGTCAAACTGGGTGGGGTTAACCGACTAAAAGGGATAAGTGTCCATATCTATTGAACCAATCAAAATAGAATCGATTTTATTTTTGCAGATGGTAGGTTTTTATGTGTATATTAATCCACAAGCTGACCCAAGGTTCTATCGCTAACGGTTCAATTTCTGCGTCAAACTGGGTGGGGTTAACCGACTAATAGGGATAAGTGTCCATATCTATTGAACCTAGCAAGGTAGAATCGATTTTGTTTTTGCAGATTATAGGTTTTTATGTGTATATTAATCCACAAGCTGATCCAAGGTCCTATCTCTAACGGTTCAATTGCTACGTCATACTGGGTGGGGTTAACCGACTAATAGGGATAAGTGTCCATATCTATTGAACCAAGCAAGGTAGAATCGAATTTATTTTTGCAGATGGTAGGTTTTTATGTGCATATTAATCCACAAGCTGACCCAAGGTTCTATCGCTAACGGTTCAATTTCCACGTCAAACTGGGTGGGGTTAACCGACTAATAGGGATAAGTGTCCATATCTATTGAACCAAGCAAGGTAGAATCGATTTTGTTTTTGCAGATTATAGGTTTTTATGTGTACATTAATCCACAAGCTGATTCAAGGTTCTATCGTTAACGGTTCAATTTCTACGTTAGAGTGGTTGGGGTTAACCGACTAAAAGGAATAAGTGTCCATATCTATTGAACCAAGCAAGATAGAATCGATTTTGTTTTTGCAGATGATAGGTTTTTATGTGTATATTAATCCACAAGCTGATCTAAGGTTCTTTCGTTAACGCTTCAATTTCTACGTTAGAGTGGTTGGGGTTAATCGACTAAAAGGGATAAGTGTCCATATCTGTTGAACCAAGCAAGATAGAATCGATTTTGTTTTTGCAGATGATAGGTTTTTATGTGTATATTAATCCACAAGCTGATCCAAGGTTCTATCGTTAACGGTTCAATTTCTACGTTAGAGTGGTTGGGGTTAACCGACTAAAAGGGATAAGTGTCCATATCTATTGAACCAAGCAAGATAGAATCGATTTTGTTTTTGCAGATGATAGGTTTTTATGTGTATATTAATCCACTAGCTGATCTAAGGTTCTTTCGTTAACGCTTCAATTTCTACGTTAGAGTGGTTGGGGTTAACCGACTAAAAGGGATAAGTGTCCATATCTGTTGAACCAAGCAAGATAGAATCGATTTTGTTTTTGCAGATGATAGGTTTTTATGTGTATATTAATCCACAAGCTGATCCAAGGTTCTATCGTTAACGGTTCAATTTCTACGTTAGAGTGGTTGGGGTTAACCGACTAAAAGGGATAAGTGTCCATATCTATTGAACCAAGCAAGATAGAATCGATTTTGTTTTTGCAGATGATAGGTTTTTATGTGCATATTAATCCACAAGCTGATCCAAGGTTCTATCGCTAACGGTTCAATTTCTACGTCATACTGGGTGTGGTTAACCGACTAATAGGGATAAGTGTATATATCTATTGAACCAAGCAAGGTAGGATCGAATTTATTTTTGCAGATGGTAGTTTTTTATGTGTGTATTAATCCACAAGCTGATCCAAGGTTCTATCGTTAACGGTTCAATTTCTACGTCAAGGTGGTTGGGGTTAACCGACTAAAAGGGATAAGTATCCATATCTATTGAACCAAGCAAGATAGAATCGAATTAATTTTTGCAGATGGTAGGTTTTTATGTGTACATTAATCCACAAGCTGACCCAAGGTTCTATCGCTAACGGTTCAATTTCTACGTCATACTGTGTGTGGTTAACCGACTAAAAGGGATAAGTGTCCATATCTATTGAACCAAGCAAGATAGAATCGATTTTGTTTTTGCAGATGATAGGTTTTTATGTGTGTATTAATCCACAAGCTGATCCAAGGTTCTATCGCTAACGGTTCAATTTCTACGTCAAACTGGGTGGGGTTAACCGACTAAAAGGGATAAGTGTCCATATCTATTGAACCAATCAAAATAGAATCGATTTTATTTTTGCAGATGGTAGGTTTTTATGTGTATATTAATCCACAAGCTGATCCAAGGTTCTATCGCTAACGGTTCAATTTCTACGTAATACTGGGTGTGGTAAACCGACTAATAGGGATAAGTGTATATATCTATTGAACCAAGCAAGGTAGGATCGAATTTATTTTTGCAGATGGTAGTTTTTTATGTGTGTATTAATCCACAAGCTGATCCAAGGTTCTATCGTTAACGGTTCAATTTCTACGTCAAGGTGGTTGGGGTTAACCGACTAAAAGGGATAAGTATCCATATCTATTGAACCAAGCAAGATAGAATCGAATTAGTTTTTGAAGATGGTAGGTTTTTATGTGTACATTAATACACCAGCTGACCCAAGGTTCTATCGCTAACGGTTCAATTTCTACGTCATACTGTGTGCGGTTAACCGACTAAAAGGGATAAGTGCCCATATCTATTGAACCAAGCAAGATAGAATCGAATTTGTTTTTGCAGATGATAGGTTTTTATGTGTGTATTAATCCACAAGCTGATCCAAGGTTCTATCGCTAACGGTTCAATTTCTACGTCAAACTGGGTGGGGTTAACCGACTAAAAGGGATAAGTGTCCATATATATTGAACCAATCAAAATAGAATCGATTTTATTTTTGCAGATGGTAGGTTTTTATGTGTATATTAATCCACAAGCTGACCCAAGGTTCTATCGCTAACGGTTCAATTTCTGCGTCAAACTGGGTGGGGTTAACCAACTAATAGGGATAAGTGTCCATATCTATTGAACCAAGCAAGGTAGAACCGATTTTGTTTTTGCAGATTATAGGTTTTTATGTGTATATTAAGCCACAAGCTGATCCAAGGTCCTATCGCTAACGGTTCAATTGCTACGTCATACTGGGTGGGGTTAACCGACTAATAGGGATAAGTGTCCATATCTATTGAACCAAGCAAGGTAGAATCGAATTTATTTTTGCAGATGGTAGGTTTTTATGTGCATATTAATCCACAAGCTGACCCAAGGTTCTATCGCTAACGGTTCAATTTCTACGTCAAACTGGGTGGGGTTAACCGACTAATAGGGATAAGTGTCCATATCTATTGAACCAAGCAAGGTAGAATCGATTTTGTTCTTGCAATTATAGGTTTTTATGTGTATATTAATCCACAAGCTGATCCAAGGTCGTATCGCTAACGGTTCAATTGCTACGTCATACTGGGTGGGGTTAACCGACTAATAGGGATAAGTGTCCATATGTATTGAACCAAGCAAGGGAGAATCGAATTTATTTTTGCAGATGGTAGGTTTTTATGTGCATATTAATCCACAAGCTGATCCAAGGTTCTATCGTTAACGGTTCAATTTCTACGTCATACTGTGTGGGGTTAACCGACTAAAAGGGATAAGTGTCCATATCTATTGAACCAAGCAAGGCAGAATCGATTTTATTTCTGCAGATGGTAGGATTTTATGTGTGTATTATTCCACAAGCTGATCCAAGGTTCTATCGCTAACGGTTCAATTTCTACGTCATACTGGGTGGGGTTATCCGACTAAAAGGGATAAGTGTCCATATCTATTGAACCAAGCAAAATAGAATCGATTTTATTTTTGCAGATGGTAGGTTTTTATGTGTATATTAATCCACAAGCTGATCCAAGGTTCTATCGTTAACGGTTCAATTTCTACGTTAGAGTGGTTGGGGTTAACCGACTAAAAGGGATAAGTGTCCATATCTATTGAACCAAGCAAGGTAGAATCGATTTTGTTTTTGCAGATTATAGGTTTTTATGTGTACATTAATCCACAAGCTGATCCAAGGTTCTATCGTTAACGGTTCAATTTCTACGTTAGAGTGGTTTGGGTTAACCGACTAAAAGGGATAAGTGTCCATATCTATTGAACCAAGCAAGGTAGAATCGATTTTGTTTTTGCAGATTATAGGTTTTTATGTGTACATTAATCCACAAGCTGATCCAAGGTTCTATCGTTAACGGTTCAATTTCTACGTTAGAGTGGTTGGGGTTAACCGACTAAAAGGAATAAGTGTCCATATCTATTGAACCAAGCAAGATAGAATCGATTTTGTTTTTGCAGATGATAGGTTTTTATGTGTATATTAATCCACAAGCTGATCTAAGGTTCTTTCGTTAACGCTTCAATTTCTACGTTAGAGTGGTTGGGGTTAACCGACTAAAAGGGATAAGTGTCCATATCTATTGAACCAAGCAAGGTAGAATCGATTTTGTTTTTGCAGATTATAGGTTTTTATGTGTACATTAATCCACAAGCTGATCCAAGGTTCTATCGTTAACGGTTCAATTTCTACGTTAGAGTGGTTGGGGTTATCCGACTAAAAGGAATAAGTGTCCATATCTATTGAACCAAGCAAGATAGAATCGATTTTGTTTTTGCAGATGATAGGTTTTTATGTGTATATTAATCCACAAGCTGATCTAAGGTTCTTTCGTTAACGCTTCAATTTCTACGTTAGAGTGGTTGGGGTTAACCGACTAAAAGGGATAAGTGTCCATATCTGTTGAACCAAGGAAGATAGAATCGATTTTGTTTTTGCAGATGATAGGTTTTTATGTGTATATTAATCCACAAGCTGATCCAAGGTTCTATCGTTAACGGTTCAATTTCTACGTTAGAGTGGTTGGGGTTAACCGACTAAAAGGGATAAGTGTCCATATCTATTGAACCAAGCAAGATAGAATCGATTTTGTTTTTGCAGATGATAGGTTTTTATGTGTATATTAATCCACAAGCTGATCTAAGGTTCTTTCGTTAACGCTTCAATTTCTACGTTAGAGTGGTTGGGGTTAACCGACTAAAAGGGATAAGTGTCCATATCTGTTGAACCAAGCAAGATAGAATCGATTTTGTTTTTGCAGATGATAGGTTTTTATGTGCATATTAATCCACAAGCTGATCCAAGGTTCTATCGTTAACGGTTCAATTTCTACGTTAGAGTGGTTGGGGTTAACCGACTAAAAGGGATAAGTGTCCATATCTATTGAACCAAGCAAGATAGAATCGATTTTGTTTTTGCAGATGATAGGTTTTTATGTGCATATTAATCCACAAGCTGATCCAAGGTTCTATCGCTAACGGTTCAATTTCTACGTTAGAGTGGTTGGGGTTAACCGACTAAAAGGGATAAGTGTCCATATCTATTGAACCAAGCAAGATAGAATCGATTTTGTTTTTGCAGATGATAGGTTTTTATGTGCATATTAATCCACAAGCTGATCCAAGGTTCTATCGCTAACGGTTCAATTTCTACGTCATACTGGGTGTGGTTAACCGACTAATAGGGATAAGTGTATATATCTATTGAACCAAGCAAGGTAGGATCGAATTTATTTTTGCAGATGGTAGTTTTTTATGTGTGTATTAATCCACAAGCTGATCCAAGGTTCTATCGTTAACGGTTCAATTTCTACGTCAAGGTGGTTGGGGTTAACCGACTAAAAGGGATAAGTATCCATATCTATTGAACCAAGCAAGATAGAATCGAATTAATTTTTGCAGATGGTAGGTTTTTATGTGTACATTAATCCACAAGCTGATCCAAGGTTCTATCGCTAACGGTTCAATTTCTACGTCATACTGTGTGTGGTTAACCGACTAAAAGGGATAAGTGTCCATATCTATTGAACCAAGCAAGATAGAATCGATTTTGTTTTTGCAGATGATAGGTTTTTATGTGTGTATTAATCCACAAGCTGATCCAAGGTTCTATCGCTAACGGTTCAATTTCTACGTCAAACTGGGTGGGGTTAACCGACTAAAAGGGATAAGTGTCCATATCTATTGAACCAATCAAAATAGAATCGATTTTATTTTTGCAGATGGTAGGTTTTTATGTGTGTATTAATCCACAAGCTGATCCAAGGTTCTATCGCTAACGGTTCAATTTCTACGTCATACTGGGTGTGGTTAACCGACTAATAGGGATAAGTGTATATATCTATTGAACCAAGCAAGGTAGGATCGAATTTATTTTTGCAGATGGTAGTTTTTTATGTGTGTATTAATCCGCAAGCTGATCCAAAGTTCTATCGTTAACGGTTCAATTTCTACGTCAAGGTGGTTGGGGTTAACCGACTAAAAGGGATAAGTATCCATATTTATTGAACCAAGCAAGATAGAATCGAATTAGTTTTTGAAGATGGTAGGTTTTTATGTGTACACTAATCCACAAGCTGACCCAAGGTTCTATCGCTAACGGTTCAATTTCTACGTCATACTGTGTGTGGTTAACCGACTAAAAGGGATAAGTGTCCATATCTATTGAACCAAGCAAGATAGAATCGATTTTGTTTTTGCAGATGATAGGTTTTTATGTGTGTATTAATCCACAAGCTGATCCAAGGTTCTATCGCTAACGGTTCAATTTCTACGTCAAACTGGGTGGGGTTAACCGACTAAAAGGGATAAGTGTCCATATCTATTGAACCAATCAAAATAGAATCGATTTTATTTTTTGCAGATGGTAGGTTTTTATGTGTATATTAATCCACAAGCTGACCCAAGGTTCTATCGCTAACGGTTCAATTTCTGCGTCAAACTGGGTGGGGTTAACCAACTAATAGGGATAAGTGTCCATATCTATTGAACCAAGCAAGGTAGAATCGATTTTGTTTTTGCAGATTATAGGTTTTTATGTGCATATTAATCCACAAGCTGATCCAAGGTCCTATCGCTAACGGTTCAATTGCTACGTCATACTGGGTGGGGTTAACCGACTATTAGGGATAAGTGTCCATATCTATTGAACCAAGCAAGGTAGAATCGAATTTATTTTTGCAGATGGTAGGTTTTTATGTGCATATTAATCCACAAGCTGACCCAAGGTTCTATCGCTAACGGTTCAATTTCTACGTCAAACTGGGTGGGGTTAACCGACTAATAGGGATAAGTGTCCATATCTATTGAACCAAGCAAGGTAGAATCGATTTTGTTCTTGCAGATTATAGGTTTTTATGTGTATATTAATCCACAAGCTGATCCAAGGTCCTATCGCTAACGGTTCAATTGCTACGTCATACTGGGTGGGGTTAACCGACTAATAGGGATAAGTGTCCATATGTATTGAACCAAGCAAGGGAGAATCGAATTTATTTTTGCAGATGGTAGGTTTTTATGTGCATATTAATCCACAAACTGATCCAAGGTTCTATCGTTGACGGTTCAATTTCTACGTCATACTGTGTGGGGTTAACCGACTAAAAGGGATAAGTGTCCATATCTATTGAACCAAGCAAGGCAGAATCGATTTTATTTCTGCAGATGGTAGGATTTTATGTGTGTATTATTCCACAAGCTGATCCAAGGTTCTATCGCTAACGGTTCAATTTCTACGTCATACTGGGTGGGGTTATCCGACTAAAAGGGATAAGTGTCCATATCTATTGAACCAAGCAAAATAGAATCGATTTTATTTTTGCAGATGGTAGGTTTTTATGTGTATATTAATCCACAAGCTGATCCAAGGTTCTATCGCTAACGGTTCAATTTCTACGTCATACTGTGTGTGGTTAACCGACTAAAAGGGATAAGTGTCCATATCTATTGAACCAAGCAAGATAGAATCGATTTTGTTTTTGCAGATGATAGGCTTTTATGTGTGTATTAATCCACAAGCAGATCCAAGGTTCTATCGCTAACGGTTCAGTTTCTACGTCATACTGGGTGTGGTTAACCGACTAATAGGGATAAGTGTCTATATCTATTGAACCAAGCAAGGTAGGATCGAATTTATTTTTTCAGATGGTAGGTTTTTATGTGCATATTAATCCACAAGCTGATCCAAGGTTCTATCGCTAACGGTTCAATTTCTACGTCATACTGTGTGTGGTTAACCGACTAAAAGGGATAAGTGTCCATATCTATTGAACCAAGCAAGATAGAATCGATTTTGTTTTTGCAGATGATAGGTTTTTATGTGTGTATTAATCCACAAGCTGATCCAAGGTTCTATCGCTAACGGTTCAATTTCTACGTCAAACTGGGTGGGGTTAACCGACTAAAAGTGATAATTGTCCATATCTATTGAACCTAGCAAGACAGAATCGATTTTATTTTTGCAGATGGTATGTTTTTATGTGTGTATTAATCCACAGGCTGATCCAAGGTCCTATCGCTAACGGTTCAATTGCTACGTCATACTGGGTGGGGTTAACCGACTAATAGGGATAAGTGTCCATATCTATTGAACCAAGCAAGGTAGAATCGATTTTGTTTTTGCAGATTATAGGTTTTTATGTGTATATTAATCCACAAGCTGATCCAAGGTCCTATCGCTAACGTTTCAATTGCTACGTCATACTGGGTGGGGTTAACCGACTAATAGGGATAAGTGTCCATATCTATTGAACCAAGCAAGGTAGAATCGATTTTGTTTTTGCAGATTATAGGTTTTTATGTGTATATTAATCCACAAGCTGATCCAAGGTCCTATCGCTAACGTTTCAATTTCTACGTCAAACTGGGTGGGGTTAACCGACTAAAAGTGATAATTGTCCATATCTATTGAACCTAGCAAGACAGAATCGATTTTATTTTTGCAGATGGTATGTTTTTATGTGTGTATTAATCCACAGGCTGATCCAAGGTCCTATCGCTAACGGTTCAATTGCTACGTCATACTGGGTGGGGTTAACCGACTAATAGGGATAAGTGTCCATATCTATTGAACCAAGCAAGGTAGAATCGATTTTGTTTTTGCAGATTATAGGTTTTTATGTGCATATTAATCTACGAGCTGATCCAAGGTTCTATCGCTAACGGTTCAATTTCTACGTGATACTGGGTGGGGTTAACCGACTAATAGGGATAAGTGTCCATATCTATTGAACCAAGCAAGGTAGAATCGATTTTGTTTTTGCAGATTATAGGTTTTTATGTGTATATTAATCCACAAGCTGATCCAAGGTCCTATCGCTAACGTTTCAATTGCTACGTCATACTGGGTGGGGTTAACCGACTAATAGGGATAAGTGTCCATATCTATTGAACCAAGCAAGGTAGAATCGAATTTATTTTTGCAGATGGTAGGTTTTTATGTGCATATTAATCCACAAGCTGACCCAAGGTTCTATCGCTAACGGTTCAATTTCTACGTCAAACTGGGTGGGGTTAACCGACTAATAGGGATAAGTGTCCATATCTATTGAACCAAGCAAGGTAGAATCGATTTTGTTTTTGCAGATTATAGGTTTTTATGTGTATATTAATCCACAAGCTGACCCAAGGTTCTATCGTTAACGGTTCAATTTCTACGTTAGAGTGGTTGGGGTTAACCGACTAAAAGGGATAAGTGTCCATATCTATTGAACCAAGCAAGATAGAATCGATTTTGTTTTTACAGATGATAGGTTTTTATGTGTATATTAATCCACAGGCTGATCTAAGGTTCTTTCGTTAACGCTTCAATTTCTACGTCAAAGTGGGTAGGGTTAACCGACTAAAAGGGATAAGTGTCCATATCTATTGAACCAAGCAAAATAGAATCGATTTTATTTTTGCTGATTATAGGTTTTTATGTGTATAATAATCCACAAGCTGATCCAAGGTTCTATCGTTAACGGTTCAATTTCTACGTTAGAGTGGTTGGGGTTAACCGACTAATAGGGATAAGTCTCTATATCTATTGAACAAAGCAAGGTAGGAGCGAATTTATTTTTCCAGATGGTAGGTTTTTATGTGCATATTAATCCACGAGCTGATCCAAGGTTCTATCTCTAACGGTTCAATTTCTACGTCATACTGGGTGGGGTTAACCGACTAATAGGGATAAGTGTCCATATCTATTGAACCAATCAAGGTAGAATCGAATTTATTTTTGCAGATGGTAGGTTTTTATGTGCATATTAATCCACAAGCTGACCCAAGGTTCTATCGCTAACGGTTCAATTTCTACGTCATACTGGGTGGGGTTATCCGACTAAAAGGGATAAGTGTCCATATCTATTGAACCAAGCAAGGTAGAATCGATTTTGTTTTTGCAGATTATAGGTTTTTATGTGTATATTAATCCACAAGCTGACCCAAGGTTCTATCGTTAACGGTTCAATTTCTACGTTAGAGTGGTTGGGGTTAACCGACTAAAAGGGATAAGTGTCCATATCTATTGAACCAAGCAAGATAGAATCGATTTTGTTTTTACAGATGATAGGTTTTTATGTGTATATTAATCCACAGGCTGATCTAAGGTTCTTTCGTTAACGCTTCAATTTCTACGTCAAAGTGGGTAGGGTTAACCGACTAAAAGGGATAAGTGTCCATATCTATTGAACCAAGCAAGGTAGAATCGATTTTGTTTTTGCAGATTATAGGTTTTTATGTGTACATTAATCCACAAGCTGATCCAAGGTTCTATCGTTAACGGTTCAATTTCTACGTTAGAGTGGTTTGGGTTAACCGACTAAAAGGGATAAGTGTCCATATCTATTGAACCAAGCAAGGTAGAATCGATTTTGTTTTTGCAGATTATAGGTTTTTATGTGTACATTAATCCACAAGCTGATCCAAGGTTCTATCGTTAACGGTTCAATTTCTACGTTAGAGTGGTTGGGGTTAACCGACTAAAAGGAATAAGTGTCCATATCTATTGAACCAAGCAAGATAGAATCGATTTTGTTTTTGCAGATGATAGGTTTTTATGTGTATATTAATCCACAAGCTGATCTAAGGTTCTTTCGTTAACGCTTCAATTTCTACGTTAGAGTGGTTGGGGTTAACCGACTAAAAGGGATAAGTGTCCATATCTATTGAACCAAGCAAGGTAGAATCGATTTTGTTTTTGCAGATTATAGGTTTTTATGTGTAGATTAATCCACAAGCTGATCCAAGGTTCTATCGTTAACGGTTCAATTTCTACGTTAGAGTGGTTGGGGTTAACCGACTAAAAGGAATAAGTGTCCATATCTATTGAACCAAGCAAGATAGAATCGATTTTGTTTTTGCAGATGATAGGTTTTTATGTGTATATTAATCCACAAGCTGATCTAAGGTTCTTTCGTTAACGCTTCAATTTCTACGTTAGAGTGGTTGGGGTTAACCGACTAAAAGGGATAAGTGTCCATATCTGTTGAACCAAGCAAGATAGAATCGATTTTGTTTTTGCAGATGATAGGTTTTTATGTGTATATTAATCCACAAGCTGATCCAAGGTTCTATCGTTAACGGTTCAATTTCTACGTTAGAGTGGTTGGGGTTAACCGACTAAAAGGGATAAGTGTCCATATCTATTGAACCAAGCAAGATAGAATCGATTTTGTTTTTGCAGATGATAGGTTTTTATGTGTATATTAATCCACAAGCTGATCTAAGGTTCTTTCGTTAACGCTTCAATTTCTACGTTAGAGTGGTTGGGGTTAACCGACTAAAAGGGATAAGTGTCCATATCTGTTGAACCAAGCAAGATAGAATCGATTTTGTTTTTGCAGATGATAGGTTTTTATGTGCATATTAATCCACAAGCTGATCCAAGGTTCTATCGTTAACGGTTCAATTTCTACGTTAGAGTGGTTGGGGTTAACCGACTAAAAGGGATAAGTGTCCATATCTATTGAACCAAGCAAGATAGAATCGATTTTGTTTTTGCGGATGATAGGTTTTTATGTGCATATTAATCCACAGGCTGATCCAAGGTTCTATCGCTAACGGTTCAATTTCTACGTCATACTGGGTGTGGTTAACCGACTAATAGGGA
Source organism: Eurosta solidaginis (assembly GCF_040869045.1). Taxonomy (NCBI): domain Eukaryota; kingdom Metazoa; phylum Arthropoda; class Insecta; order Diptera; family Tephritidae; genus Eurosta; species Eurosta solidaginis. The sequence goes on along the minus strand of NW_027136885.1, from coordinate 531,529 downwards.
TAAGTGTATATATCTATTGAACCAAGCAAGGTAGGATCGAATTTATTTTCGCAGATGGTAGTTTTTTACGTGTGTATTAATCCACAAGCTGATCCAAGGTTCTATCGTTAACGGTTCAATTTCTACGTCAAGGTGGTTGGGGTTAACCGACTAAAAGGGATAAGTATCCATATCTATTGAACCAAGCAAGATAGAATCGAATTAATTTTTGCAGATGGTAGGTTTTTATGTGTACATTAATCCACAAGCTGACCCAAGGTTCTATCGCTAACGGTTCAATTTCTACGTCATACTGTGTGTGGTTAACCGACTAAAAGGGATAAGTGTCCATATCTATTGAACCAAGCAAGATAGAATCGATTTTGTTTTTGCAGATGATAGGTTTTTATGTGTGTATTAATCCACAAGCTGATCCAAGGTTCTATCGCTAACGGTTCAATTTCTACGTCAAACTGGGTGGGGTTAACCGACTAAAAGGGATAAGTGTCCATATCTATTGAACCAATCAAAATAGAATCGATTTTATTTTTGCAGATGGTAGGTTTTTATGTGTGTATTAATCCACAAGCTGATCCAAGGTTCTATCGCTAACGGTTCAATTTCTACGTCATACTGGGTGTGGTTAACCGACTAATAGGGATAAGTGTATATATCTATTGAACCAAGCAAGGTAGGATCGAATTTATTTTTGCAGATGGTAGTTTTTTATGTGTGTATTAATCCACAAGCTGATCCAAAGTTCTATCGTTAACGGTTCAATTTCTACGTCAAGGTGGTTGGGGTTAACCGACTAAAAGGGATAAGTATCCATATCTATTGAACCAAGCAAGATAGAATCGAATTAGTTTTTGAAGATGGTAGGTTTTTATGTGTACACTAATCCACAAGCTGACCCAAGGTTCTATCGCTAACGGTTCAATTTCTACGTCATACTGTGTGTGGTTAACCGACTAAAAGGGATAAGTGTCCATATCTATTGAACCAAGCAAGATAGAATCGATTTTGTTTTTGCAGATGATAGGTTTTTATGTGTGTATTAATCCACAAGCTGATCCAAGGTTCTATCGCTAACGGTTCAATTTCTACGTCAAACTGGGTGGGGTTAACCGACTAAAAGGGATAAGTGTCCATATCTATTGAACCAATCAAAATAGAATCGATTTCATTTTTGCAGATGGTAGGTTTTTATGTGTGTATTAATCCACAAGCTGATCCAAGGTTCTATCGCTAACGGTTCAATTTCTACGTCATACTGGGTGTGGTTAACCGACTAATAGGGATAAGTGTATATATCTATTGAACCAAGCAAGGTAGGATCGAATTTATTTTTGCAGATGGTAGTTTTTTATGTGTGTATTAATCAACAAGCTGATCCAAAGTTCTATCGTTAACGGTTCAATTTCTACGTCAAGGTGGTTGGGGTTAACCGACTAAAAGGGATAAGTATCCATATCTATTGAACCAAGCAAGATAGAATCGAATTAGTTTTTGAAGATGGTAGGTTTTTATGTGTACACTAATCCACAAGCTGACCCAAGGTTCTATCGCTAACGGTTCAATTTCTACGTCATACTGTGTGTGGTTAACCGACTAAAAGGGATAAGTGTCCATATCTATTGAACCAAGCAAGATAGAATCGATTTTGTTTTTGCAGATGATACGTTTTTATGTGTGTATTAATCCACAAGCTGATCCAAGGTTCTATCGCTAACGGTTCAATTTCTACGTCAAACTGGGTGGGGTTAACCGACTAAAAGGGATAAGTGTCCATATCTATTGAACCAATCAAAATAGAATCGATTTTATTTTTGCAGATGGTAGGTTTTTATGTGTATATTAATCCACAAGCTGACCCAAGGTTCTATCGCTAACGGTTCAATTTCTGCGTCAAACTGGGTGGGGTTAACCAACTAATAGGGATAAGTGTCCATATCTATTGAACCAAGCAAGGTAGAATCGATTTTGTTTTTGCAGATTATAGGTTTTTATGTGTATATTAATCCACAAGCTGATCCAAGGTCCTATCGCTAACGGTTCAATTGCTACGTCATACTGGGTGGGGTTAACCGACTATTAGGGATAAGTGTCCATATCTATTGAACCAAGCAAGGTAGAATCGAATTTATTTTTGCAGATGGTAGGTTTTTATGTGCATATTAATCCACAAGCTGACCCAAGGTTCTATCGCTAACGGTTCAATTTCTACGTCAAACTGGGTGGGGTTAACCGACTAATAGGGATAAGTGTCCATATCTATTGAACCAAGCAAGGTAGAATCGATTTTGTTCTTGCAGATTATAGGTTTTTATGTGTATATTAATCCACAAGCTGATCCAAGGTCCTATCGCTAACGGTTCAATTGCTACGTCATACTGGGTGGGGTTAACCGACTAATAGGGATAAGTGTCCATATGTATTGAACCAAGCAAGGGAGAATCGAATTTATTTTTGCAGATGGTAGGTTTTTATGTGCATATTAATCCACAAACTGATCCAAGGTTCTATCGTTGACGGTTCAATTTCTACGTCATACTGTGTGGGGTTAACCGACTAAAAGGGATAAGTGTCCATATCTATTGAACCAAGCAAGGCAGAATCGATTTTATTTCTGCAGATGGTAGGATTTTATGTGTGTATTATTCCACAAGCTGATCCAAGGTTCTATCGCTAACGGTTCAATTTCTACGTCATACTGGGTGGGGTTATCCGACTAAAAGGGATAAGTGTCCATATCTATTGAACCAAGCAAAATAGAATCGATTTTATTTTTGCAGATGGTAGGTTTTTATGTGTATATTAATCCACAAGCTGATCCAAGGTTCTATCGCTAACGGTTCAATTTCTACGTCATACTGTGTGTGGTTAACCGACTAAAAGGGATAAGTGTCCATATCTATTGAACCAAGCAAGATAGAATCGATTTTGTTTTTGCAGATGATAGGCTTTTATGTGTGTATTAATCCACAAGCTAATCCAAGGTTCTATCGCTAACGGTTCAGTTTCTACGTCATACTGGGTGTGGTTAACCGACTAATAGGGATAAGTGTCTATATCTATTGAACCAAGCAAGGTAGGATCGAATTTATTTTTTCAGATGGTAGGTTTTTATGTGCATATTAATCCACAAGCTGATCCAAGGTTCTATCGCTAACGGTTCAATTTCTACGTCATACTGTGTGTGGTTAACCGACTAAAAGGGATAAGTGTCCATATCTATTGAACCATGCAAGATAGAATCGATTTTGTTTTTGCAGATGATAGGTTTTTATGTGTGTATTAATCCACAAGCTGATCCAAGGTTCTATCGCTAACGGTTCAATTTCTACGTCAAACTGGGTGGGGTTAACCGACTAAAAGGGATAATTGTCCATATCTATTGAACCTAGCAAGACAGAATCGATTTTATTTTTGCAGATGGTATGTTTTTATGTGTGTATTAATCCACAAGCTGATCCAAGGTCCTATCGCTAACGGTTCAATTGCTACGTCATACTGGGTGGGGTTAACCGACTAATAGGGATAAGTGTCCATATCTATTGAACCAAGCAAGGTAGAATCGATTTTGTTTTTGCAGATTATAGGTTTTTATGTGTATATTAATCCACAAGCTGATCCAAGGTTCTATCGTTAACGGTTCAATTTCTACGTCATACTGTGTGGGGTTAACCTACTAAAAGGGATAAGTGTCCATATCTATTGAACCAAGCGAGGCAGAATCGATTTTATTTCTGCAGATGGTAGGTTTTTATGCGTGTATTATTCCACAAGCTGATCCAAGGTTCTATCGCTAACGGTTCAATTTTTACGTCATACTGGGTGGGGTTATCCGACTAAAAGGGATAAGTGTCCATATCTATTGAACCAAGCAAAATAGAATCGATTTTATTTTTGCAGGTGGTAGGGTTTTATGTGTATATTAATCCACAAGCTGATCCAAGGTTCTATCGCTAACGGTTCAATTTCTACGTCATACTGGGTGTGGTTAACCGACTAATAGGGATAAGTGTCTATATCTATTGAACCAAGCAAGGTAGGATCTAATTTATTTTTCCAGATGGTAGGTTTTTATGTGCATATTAATCTACGAGCTGATCCAAGGTTCTATCGCTAACGGTTCAATTTCTACGTGATACTGGGTGGGGTTAACCGACTAATAGGGATAAGTGTCCATATCTATTGAACCAAGCAAGGTAGAATCGATTTTGTTTTTGCAGATTATAGGTTTTTATGTGTATATTAATCCACAAGCTGATCCAAGGTCCTATCGCTAACGTTTCAATTGCTACGTCATACTGGGTGGGGTTAACCGACTAATAGGGATAAGTGTCCATATCTATTGAACCAAGCAAGGTAGAATCGAATTTATTTTTGCAGATGGTAGGTTTTTATGTGCATATTAATCCACAAGCTGACCCAAGGTTCTATCGCTAACGGTTCAATTTCTACGTCAAACTGGGTGGGGTTAACCGACTAATAGGGATAAGTGCCCATATCTATTGAACCAAGCAAGGTAGAATCGATTTTGTTTTTGCAGATTATAGGTTTTTATGTGTATATTAATCCACAAGCTGACCCAAGGTTCTATCGTTAACGGTTCAATTTCTACGTTAGAGTGGTTGGGGTTAACCGACTAAAAGGGATAAGTGTCCATATCTATTGAACCAAGCAAGATAGAATCGATTTTGTTTTTACAGATGATAGGTTTTTATGTGTATATTAATCCACAGGCTGATCTAAGGTTCTTTCGTTAACGCTTCAATTTCTACGTCAAAGTGGGTAGGGTTAACCGACTAAAAGGGATAAGTGTCCATATCTATTGAACCAAGCAAAATAGAATCGATTTTATTTTTGCTGATTATAGGTTTTTATGTGTATAATAATCCACAAGCTGATCCAAGGTTCTATCGTTAACGGTTCAATTTCTACGTTAGAGTGGTTGGGGTTAACCGACTAATAGGGATAAGTCTCTATATCTATTGAACAAAGCAAGGTAGGAGCGAATTTATTTTTCCAGATGGTAGGTTTTTATGTGCATATTAATCCACGAGCTGATCCAAGGTTCTATCTCTAACGGTTCAATTTCTACGTCATACTGGGTGGGGTTAACCGACTAATAGGGATAAGTGTCCATATCTATTGAACCAATCAAGGTAGAATCGAATTTATTTTTGCAGATGGTAGGTTTTTATGTGCATATTAATCCACAAGCTGACCCAAGGTTCTATCGCCAACGGTTCAATTTCTACGTCATACTGGGTGGGGTTATCCGACTAAAAGGGATAAGTGTCCATATCTATTGAACCAAGCAAAATAGAATCGATTTTATTTTTGCAGATGGTAGGTTTTTATGTGTATATTAATCCACAAGCTGATCCAAGGTTCTATCGCTAACGGTTCAATGTCTACGTCATACTGGGTGGGGTTATCCGACTAAAAGGGATAAGTGTCCATATCTATTGAACCAAGCAAAATAGAATCGATTTTATTTTTGCAGATGGTAGGTTTTTATGTGTATATTAATCCACAAGCTGATCCAAGGTTCTATCGCTAACGGTTCAATGTCTACGTCATACTGGGTGGGGTTAACCGACTAATAGGGATAAGTGTCCATATCTATTGAACCAAGCAAGGTAGAATCGAATTTATTTTTGCAGATGGTAGGTTTTTATGTGCATATTAATCCACAAGCTGACCCAAGGTTCTATCGCTAACGGTTCAATTTCTACGTCAAACTGGGTGGGGTTAACCGACTAATAGGGATAAGTGTCCATATCTATTGAACCAAGCAAGGTAGAATCGATTTTGTTTTTGCAGATTATAGGTTTTTATGTGTATATTAATCCACAAGCTGATCTAAGGTTCTTTCGTTAACGCTTCAATTTCTACGTTAGAGTGGTTGGGGTTAACCGACTAAAAGGGATAAGTGTCCATATCTGTTGAACCAAGCAAGATAGAATCGATTTTGTTTTTGCAGATGATAGGTTTTTATGTGTATATTAATCCACAGGCTGATCCAAGGTTCTATCGTTAACGGTTCAATTTCTACGTTAGAGTGGTTGGGGTTAACCGACTAAAAGGGATAAGTGTCCATATCTATTGAACCAAGCAAGATAGAATCGATTTTGTTTTTGCAGATGATAGGTTTTTATGTGTATATTAATCCACAAGCTGATCTAAGGTTCTTTCGTTAACGCTTCAATTTCTACGTTAGAGTGGTTGGGGTTAACCGACTAAAAGGGATAAGTGTCCATATCTGTTGAACCAAGCAAGATAGAATCGATTTTGTTTTTGCAGATGATAGGTTTTTATGTGTATATTAATCCACAAGCTGATCCAAGGTTCTATCGTTAACGGTTCAATTTCTACGTTAGAGTGGTTTGGGTTAACCGACTAAAAGGGATAAGTGTCCATATCTATTGAACCAAGCAAAATAGAATCGATTTTATTTTTGCAGATGGTAGGTTTTTATGTGTATATTAATCCACAAGCTGACCCAAGGTTCTATCGCTAACGGTTCAATTTCTACGTCAAACTGGGTGGGGTTAACCGACTAATAGGGATAAGTGTCCATATCTGTTGAACCAAGCAAGATAGAATCGATTTTGTTTTTGCAGATGATAGGTTTTTATGTGTATATTAATCCACAGGCTGATCCAAGGTTCTATCGTTAACGGTTCAATTTCTACGTTAGAGTGGTTGGGGTTAACCGACTAAAAGGGATAAGTGTCCATATCTATTGAACCAAGCAAGATAGAATCGATTTTGTTTTTGCAGATGATAGATTTTTATGTGTATATTAATCCACAAGCTGATCTAAGGTTCTTTCGTTAACGCTTCAATTTCTACGTTAGAGTGGTTGGGGTTAACCGACTAAAAGGGATAAGTGTCCATATCTGTTGAACCAAGCAAGATAGAATCGATTTTGTTTTTGCAGATGATAGGTTTTTATGTGTATATTAATCCACAAGCTGATCCAAGGTTCTATCGTTAACGGTTCAATTTCTACGTTAGAGTGGTTTGGGTTAACCGACTAAAAGGGATAAGTGTCCATATCTATTGAACCAAGCAAGATAGAATCGATTTTGTTTTTGCAGATGATAGGTTTTTATGTGCATATTAATCCACAAGCTGATCCAAGGTTCTATCGCTAACGGTTCAATTTCTACGTCATACTGGGTGTGGTTAACCGACTAATAGGGATAAGTGTATATATCTATTGAACCAAGCAAGGTAGGATCGAATTTATTTTTGCAGATGGTAGTTTTTTATGTGTGTATTAATCCACGAGCTGATCCAAGGTTCTATCGTTAACGGTTCAATTTCTACGTCAAGGTGGTTGGGGTTAACCGACTAAAAGGGATAAGTATTCATATCTATTGAACCAAGCAAGATAGAATCGAATTAATTTTTGCAGATGGTAGGTTTTTATGTGTACATTAATCCACAAGCTGACCCAAGGTTCTATCGCTAACGGTTCAATTTCTACGTCATACTGTGTGTGGTTAACCGACTAAAAGGGATAAGTGTCCATATCTATTGAACCAAGCAAGATAGAATCGATTTTGTTTTTGCAGATGATAGGTTTTTATGTGTGTATTAATCCACAAGCTGATCCAAGGTTCTATCGCTAACGGTTCAATTTCTACGTCAAGCTGGGTGGGGTTAACCGACTAAAAGGGATAAGTGTCCATATCAATTGAACCAATCAAAATAGAATCGATTTTATTTTTGCAGATGGTAGGTTTTTATGTGTATATTAATCCACAAGCTGATCCAAGGTTCTATCGCTAACGGTTCAATTTCTACGTCATACTGGGTGTGGTTAACCGACTAATAGGGATAAGTGTATATATCTATTGAACCAAGCAAGGTAGGATCGAATTTATTTTTGCAGATGGTAGTTTTTTATGTGTGTATTAATCCACAAGCTGATCCAAGGTTCTCTCGTTAACGGTTCAATTTCTACGTCAAGGTGGTTGGGGTTAACTGACTAAAAGGGATAAGTATCCATATCTATTGAACCAAGCAAGATAGAATCGAATTAGTTTTTGAAGATGGTAGGTTTTTATGTGTACATTAATCCACAAGCTGACCCAAGGTTCTATCGCTAACGGTTCAATTTCTACGTCATACTGTGTGTGGTTAACCGACTAAAAGGGATAAGTGTCCATATCTATTGAACCAAGCAAGATAGAATCGATTTTGTTTTTGCAGATGATAGGTTTTTATGTGTGTATTAATCCACAAGCTGATCCATGGTTCTATCGCTAACGGTTCAATTTCTACGTCAAACTGGGTGGGGTTAACCGACTGAAAGGGATAAGTGTCCATATCTATTGAACCAATCAAAATAGAATCGATTTTATTTTTGCAGATGGTAGGTTTTTATGTGTATATTAATCCACAAGCTGACCCAAGGTTCTATCGCTAACGGTTCAATTTCTGCGTCAAACTGGGTGGGGTTAACCGACTAATAGGGATAAGTGTCCATATCTATTGAACCAAGCAAGGTAGAATCGATTTTGTTTTTGCAGATTATAGGTTTTTATGTGTATATTAATCCACAAGCTGATCCAAGGTCCTATCGCTAACGGTTCAATTGCTACGTCATACTGGGTGGGGTTAACCGACTAATAGGGATAAGTGTCCATATCTATTGAACCAAGCAAGGTAGAATCGAATTTATTTTTGCAGATGGTAGGTTTTTATGTGCATATTAATCCACAGGCTGATCCAAGGTTCTATCGTTAACGGTTCAATTTCTACGTCATACTGTGTGGGGTTAACCGACTAAAAGGGATAAGTGTCCATATCTATTGAACCAAGCAAGGCAGAATCGATTTTATTTCTGCAGATGGTAGGATTTTATGTGTGTATTATTCCACAAGCTGATCCAAGGTTCTATCGCTAACGGTTCAATTTCTACGTCAAACTGGGTGGGGTTAACCGACTGAAAGGGATAAGTGTCCATATCTATTGAACCAATCAAAATAGAATCGATTTTATTTTTGCAGATGGTAGGTTTTTATGTGTATATTAATCCACAAGCTGACCCAAGGTTCTATCGCTAACGGTTCAATTTCTACGTCAAACTGGGTGGGGTTAACCGACTAATAGGGATAAGTGTCCATATCTATTGAACCAAGCAAGGTAGAATCGATTTTGTTCTTGCAGATTATATGTTTTTATGTGTATATTAATCCACAAGCTGACCCAAGGTCCTATCGCTAACGGTTCAATTGCTACGTCATACTGGGTGGGGTTAACCGACTAATAGGGATAAGTGTCCATATGTATTGAACCAAGCAAGGGAGAATCGAATTTATTTTTGCAGATGGTAGGTTTTTATGTGCATATTAATCCACAGGCTGATCCAAGGTTCTATCGTTAACGGTTCAATTTCTACGTCATACTGTGTGGGGTTAACCGACTAAAAGGGATAAGTGTCCATATCTATTGAACCAAGCAAGGCAGAATCGATTTTATTTCTGCAGATGATAGGTTTTTATGTGTGTATTAATCCACAAGCTGATCCATGGTTCTATCGCTAACGGTTCAATTTCTACGTCAAACTGGGTGGGGTTAACCGACTGAAAGGGATAAGTGTCCATATCTATTGAACCAATCAAAATAGAATCGATTTTATTTTTGCAGATGGTAGGTTTTTATGTGTATATTAATCCACAAGCTGACCCAAGGTTCTATCGCTAACGGTTCAATTTCTACGTCAAACTGGGTGGGGTTAACCGACTAATAGGGATAAGTGTCCATATCTATTGAACCAAGCAAGGTAGAATCGATTTTGTTCTTGCAGATTATATGTTTTTATGTGTGTATTAATCCACAAGCTGACCCAAGGTCCTATCGCTAACGGTTCAATTGCTACGTCATACTGGGTGGGGTTAACCGACTAATAGGGATAAGTGTCCATATGTATTGAACCAAGCAAGGGAGAATCGAATTTATTTTTGCAGATGGTAGGTTTTTATGTGCATATTAATCCACAGGCTGATCCAAGGTTCTATCGTTAACGGTTCAATTTCTACGTCATACTGTGTGGGGTTAACCGACTAAAAGGGATAAGTGTCCATATCTATTGAACCAAGCAAGGCAGAATCGATTTTATTTCTGCAGATGGTAGGATTTTATGTGTGTATTATTCCACAAGCTAATCCAAGGTTCTATCGCTAACGGTTCAATTTCTACGTCATACTGGGTGGGGTTATCCGACTAAAAGGGATAAGTGTCCATATCTATTGAACCAAGCAAAATAGAATCGATTTTATTTTTGCAGATGGTAGGTTTTTATGTGTATATTAATCCACAAGCTGATCCAAGGTTCTATCGCTAACGGTTCAATTTCTACGTCATACTGTGTGTGGTTAACCGACTAAAAGGGATAAGTGTCCATATCTATTGAACCAAGCAAGATAGAATCGATTTTGTTTTTGCAGGTGATAGGTTTTTATGTGTGTATTAATCCACAAGCTGATCCAAGGTTCTATCGCTAACGGTTCAGTTTCTACGTCATACTGGGTGTGGTTAACCGACTAATAGGGATAAGTGTCTATATCTATTGAACCAAGCAAGGTCGGATCGAATTTATTTTTTCAGATGGTAGGTTTTTATGTGCATATTAATCCACAAGCTGATCCAAGGTTCTATCGCTAACGGTTTAATTTCTACGTCAAACTGGGTGGGGTTAACCGACTAAAAGGGATAATTGTCCATATCTATTGAACCTAGCAAGACAGAATCGATTTTATTTTTGCAGATGGAATGTTTTTATGTGTGTATTAATCCACAAGCTGATCCAAGGTCATATCGCTAACGGTTCAATTGCTACGTCATACTGGGTGGGGTTAACCGACTAATAGGGATAAGTGTCCATATCTATTGAACCAAGCAAGGTAGAATCGATTTTGTTTTTGCAGATTATAGGTTTTTATGTGTATATTAATCCACAAGCTGATCCAAGGTTCTATCGTTAACGGTTAAATTTCTACGTCATACTGTGTGGGGTTAACCTACTAAAAGGGATAAGTGTCCATATCTATTGAACCAAGCGAGGCAGAATCGATTTTATTTCTGCAGATGGTAGGTTTTTATGTGTGTATTATTCCACAAGCTGATCCAAGGTTCTATCGCTAACGGTTCAGTTTCTACGTCATACTGGGTGTGGTTAACCGACTAATAGGGATAAGTGTCTATATCTATTGAACCAAGCAAGGTAGGATCTAATTTATTTTTGCAGATGGTAGGTTTTTATGTGCATATTAATCCACAAGCTGACCCAAGGTTCTATCGCTAACGGTTCAATTTCTACGTCAAACTGGGTGGGGTTAACCGACTAATAGGGATAAGTGTCTATATCTATTGAACCAAGCAAGGTAGGATCGAATTTATTTTTGCAGATGGTAGTTTTTTATGTGTGTATTAATCCACAAGCTGATCCAAGGTTCTATCGTTAACGGTTCAATTTCTACGTCAAGGTGGTTGGGGTTAACCGACTAAAAGGGATAAGTATCCATATCTATTTTACGTCATACTGGGTGGGGTTATCCGACTAAAAGGGATAAGTGTCCATATCTATTGAACCAAGCAAAATAGAATCGATTTTATTTTTGCAGGTGGTAGGTTTTTATGTGTATATTAATCCACAAGCTGATCCAAGGTTCTATCGCTAACGGTTCAATTTCTACGTCATACTGGGTGTGGTTAACCGACTAATAGGGATAAGTGTCTATATCTATTGAACCAAGCAAGGTAGGATCTAATTTATTTTTGCAGATGGTAGGTTTTTATGTGCATATTAATCCACAAGCTGACCCAAGGTTCTATCGCTAACGGTTCAATTTCTACGTCAAACTGGGTGGGGTTAACCGACTAATAGGGATAAGTGTCCATATCTATTGCACCAAGCAAGGTAGAATCGATTTTGTTTTTGCAGATTATAGGTTTTTATGTGTATATTAATCCACAAGCTGACCCAAGGTTCTATCGTTAACGGTTCAATTTCTACGTTAGAGTGGTTGGGGTTAACCGACTAAAAGGGATAAGTGTCCATATCTATTGAACCAAGCAAGATAGAATCGATTTTGTTTTTACAGATGATAGGTTTTTATGTGTATATTAATCCACAGGCTGATCTAAGGTTCTTTCGTTAACGCTTCAATTTCTACGTCAAAGTGGGTAGGGTTAACCGACTAAAAGGGATAAGTGTCCATATCTATTGAACCAAGCAAAATAGAATCGATTTTATTTTTGCTGATTATAGGTTTTTATGTGTATAATAATCCACAAGCTGATCCAAGGTTCTATCGTTAACGGTTCAATTTCTACGTTAGAGTGGTTGGGGTTAACCGACTAATAGGGATAAGTCTCTATATCTATTGAACAAAGCAAGGTAGGAGCGAATTTATTTTTCCAGATGGTAGGTTTTTATGTGCATATTAATCCACGAGCTGATCCAAGGTTCTATCTCTAACGGTTCAATTTCTACGTCATACTGGGTGGGGTTAACCGACTAATAGGGATAAGTGTCCATATCTATTGAACCAATCAAGGTAGAATCGAATTTATTTTTGCAGATGGTAGGTTTTTATATTGTATATTAATCCACAAGCTGATCCAAGGTTCTATTGCTAACGGTTCAATTTCTACGTCATACTGTGTGTGGTTAACCGACTAAAAGGGACAAGTGTCCATATCTATTGAACCAAGCAAGATAGAATCGATTTTGTTTTTGCAGATGATAGGTTTTTATGTGTGTATTAATCCACAAGCTGATCCAAGGTTCTATCGCTAACGGTTCAGTTTCTACGTCATACTGGGTGTGGTTAACCGACTAATAGGGATAAGTGTCTATATCTATTGAACCAAGCAAAATAGAATCGATTTTATTTTTGCAGGTGGTAGGTTTTTATGTGTATATTAATCCACAAGCTGATCCAAGGTTCTATCGCTAACGGTTCAATTTCTACGTCATACTGGGTGTGGTTAACCGACTAATAGGGATAAGTGTATATATCTATTGAACCAAGCAAGGTAGGATCGAATTTATTTTTGCAGATGGTAGGTTTTTATGTGCATATTAATCCACAAGCTGACCCAAGGTTCTATCGCTAACGGTTCAATTTCTACGTCAAACTGGGTGGGGTTAACCGACTAATAGGGATAAGTGTCCATATCTATTGCACCAAGCAAGGTAGAATCGATTTTGTTTTTGCAGATTATAGGTTTTTATGTGTATATTAATCCACAAGCTGACCCAAGGTTCTATCGTTAACGGTTCAATTTCTACGTTAGAGTGGTTGGGGTTAACCGAATAAAAGGGATAAGTGTCCATATCTATTGAACCAAGCAAGATAGAATCGATTTTGTTTTTACAGATGATAGGTTTTTATGTGTATATTAATCCACAGGCTGATCTAAGGTTCTTTCGTTAACGCTTCAATTTCTACGTCAAAGTGGGTAGGGTTAACCGACTAAAAGGGATAAGTGTCCATATCTATTGAACCAAGCAAAATAGAATCGATTTTATTTTTGCTGATTATAGGTTTTTATGTGTATAATAATCCACAAGCTGATCCAAGGTTCTATCGTTAACGGTTCAATTTCTACGTCAAGGTGGTTGGGGTTAACCGACTAAAAGGGATAAGTATCCATATCTATTTTACGTCATACTGGGTGGGGTTATCCGACTAAAAGGGATAAGTGTCCATATCTATTGAACCAAGCAAAATAGAATCGATTTTATTTTTGCAGGTGGTAGGTTTTTATGTGTATATTAATCCACAAGCTGATCCAAGGTTCTATCGCTAACGGTTCAATTTCTACGTCATACTGGGTGTGGTTAACCGACTAATAGGGATAAGTGTATATATCTATTGAACCAAGCAAGGTAGGATCGAATTTATTTTTGCAGATGGTAGTTTTTTATGTGTATATTAATCCACAAGCTGATCCAAGGTTCTATCGCTAACGGTTCAATTTCTACGTCATACTGGGTGTGGTTAACCGACTAATAGGGATAAGTGTATATATCTATTGAACCAAGCAAGGTAGGATCGAATTTATTTTTGCAGATGGTAGTTTTTTATGTGTATATTAATCCACAAGCTGACCCAAGGTTCTATCGCTAACGGTTCAATTTCTGCGTCAAACTGGGTGGGGTTAACCGACTAATAGGGATAAGTGTCCATATCTATTGAACCAAGCAAAATAGAATCGATTTTATTTTTGCAGGTGGTAGGTTTTTATGTGTATATTAATCCACAAGCTGATCCAAGGTTCTATCGCTAACGGTTCAATTTCTACGTCATACTGGGTGTGGTTAACCGACTAATAGGGATAAGTGTATATATCTATTGAACCAAGCAAGGTAGGATCGAATTTATTTTTGCAGATGGTAGTTTTTTATGTGTATATTAATCCACAAGCTGATCCAAGGTTCTCTCGTTAACGGTTCAATTTCTACGTCAAGGTGGTTGGGGTTAACTGACTAAAAGGGGTAAGTATCCATATCTATTGAACCAAGCAAGATAGAATCGAATTAGTTTTTGAAGATGGTAGGTTTTTATGTGTACATTAATCCACAAGCTGACCCAAGGTTCTATCGCTAACGGTTCAATTTCTACGTCATACTGTGTGTGGTTAACCGACTAAAAGGGATAAGTGTCCATATCTATTGAACCAAGCAAGATAGAATCGATTTTGTTTTTGCAGATGATAGGTTTTTATGTGTGTATTAATCCACAAGCTGATCCATGGTTCTATCGCTAACGGTTCAATTTCTACGTCAAACTGGGTGGGGTTAACCGACTAAAAGGGATAAGTGTCCATATCTATTGAACCAATCAAAATAGAATCGATTTTATTTTTGCAGATGGTAGGTTTTTATGTGTATATTAATCCACAAGCTGACCCAAGGTTCTATCGCTAACGGTTCAATTTCTGCGTCAAACTGGGTGGGGTTAACCGACTAATAGGGATAAGTGTCCATATCTATTGAACCAAGCAAGGTAGAATCGATTTTGTTTTTGCAGATTATAGGTTTTTATGTGTATATTAATCCACAAGCTGATCCAAGGTCCTATCGCTAACGGTTCAATTGCTACGTCATACTGGGTGGGGTTAACCGACTAATAGGGATAAGTGTCCATATCTATTGAACCAAGCAAGGTAGAATCGAATTTATTTTTGCAGATGGTAGGTTTTTATGTGCATATTAATCCACAAGCTGACCCAAGGTTCTATCGCTAACGGTTCAATTTCTACGTCAAACTGGGTGGGGTTAACCGACTAATAGGGATAAGTGTCCATATCTATTGAACCAAGCAAGGTAGAATCGATTTTGTTCTTGCAGATTATATGTTTTTATGTGTATATTAATCCACAAGCTGATCCAAGGTCCTATCGCTAACGGTTCAATTGCTACGTCATACTGGGTGGGGTTAACCGACTAATAGGGATAAGTGTCCATATGTATTGAACCAAGCAAGGGAGAATCGAATTTATTTTTGCAGATGGTAGGTTTTTATGTGCATATTAATCCACAGGCTGATCCAAGGTTCTATCGTTAACGGTTCAATTTCTACGTCATACTGTGTGGGGTTAACCGACTAAAAGGGATAAGTGTCCATATCTATTGAACCAAGCAAGGCAGAATCGATTTTATTTCTGCAGATGGTAGGATTTTATGTGTGTATTATTCCACAAGCTGATCCAAGGTTCTATCGCTAACGGTTCAATTTCTACGTCATACTGTGTGTGGTTAACCGACTAAAAGGGATAAGTGTCCATATCTATTGAACCAAGCAAGATAGAATCGATTTTGTTTTTGCAGATGATAGGTTTTTATGTGTGTATTAATCCACAAGCTGATCCAAGGTTCTATCGCTAACGGTTCAGTTTCTACGTCATACTGGGTGTGGTTAACCGACTAATAGGGATAAGTGTCTATATCTATTGAACCAAGCAAGGTAGGATCGAATTTATTTTTTCAGATGGTAGGTTTTTATGTGCATATTAATCCACAAGCTGATCCAAGGTTCTATCGCTAACGGTTCAATTTCTACGTCAAACTGGGTGGGGTTAACCGACTAAAAGGGATAATTGTCCATATCTATTGAACCTAGCAAGACAGAATCGATTTTATTTTTGCAGATGGTATGTTTTTATGTGTGTATTAATCCACAAGCTGATCCAAGGTCCTATCGCTAACGGTTCAATTGCTACGTCATACTGGGTGGGGTTAACCGACTAATAGGGATAAGTGTCCATATCTATTGAACCAAGCAAGGTAGAATCGATTTTGTTTTTTCAGATTATAGGTTTTTATGTGTATATTAATCCACAAGCTGATCCAAGGTTCTATCGTTAACGGTTAAATTTCTACGTCATACTGTGTGGGGTTAACCTACTAAAAGGGATAAGTGTCCATATCTATTGAACCAAGCGAGGCAGAATCGATTTTATTTCTGCAGATGGTAGGTTTTTATGTGTGTATTATTCCACAAGCTGATCCAAGGTTCTATCGCTAACGGTTAAATTTTTACGTCATACTGGGTGGGGTTATCCGACTAAAAGGGATAAGTGTCCATATCTATTGAACCAAGCAAAATAGAATCGATTTTATTTTTGCAGGTGGTAGGTTTTTATGTGTATATTAATCCACAAGCTGATACAAGGTTCTATCGCTAACGGTTCAATTTCTACGTCATACTGGGTGTGGTTAACCGACTAATAGGGATAAGTGTCTATATCTATTGAACCAAGCAAGGTAGGATCTAATTTATTTTTCCAGATGGTAGGTTTTTATGTGCATATTAATCCACGAGCTGATCCAAGGTTCTATCGCTAACGGTTCAATTTCTACGTGATACTGGGTGGGGTTAACCGACTAATAGGGATAAGTGTCCATATCTATTGAACCAAGCAAGGTAGAATCGATTTTGTTTTTGCAGATTATAGGTTTTTATGTGTATATTAATCCACAAGCTGATCCAAGGTTCTATCGTTAACGGTTCAATTTCTACGTCAAGGTGGTTGGGGTTAACCGACTAAAAGGGATAAGTATCCATATCTATTGAACCAAGCAAGATAGAATCGAATTAATTTTTGCAGATGGTAGGTTTTTATGTGTACATTAATCCACAAGCTGACGCAAGGTTCTATCGCTAACGGTTCAATTTCTACGTCATACTGTGTGTGGTTAACCGACTAAAAGGGATAAGTGTCCATATCTATTGAACCAAGCAAGATAGAATCGATTTTGTTTTTGCAGATGATAGGTTTTTATGTGTGTATTAATCCACAAGCTGATCCAAGGTTCTATCGCTAACGGTTCAATTTCTACGTCAAACTGGGTGGGGTTAACCGACTAAAAGGGATAAGTGTCCATATCTATTGAACCAATCAAAATAGAATCGATTTTATTTTTGCAGATGGTAGGTTTTTATGTGTATATTAATCCACAAGCTGATCCAAGGTTCTATCGCTAACGGTTCAATTTCTACGTCATACTGGGTGTGGTTAACCGACTAATAGGGATAAGTGTATATATCTATTGAACCAAGCAAGGTAGGATCGAATTTATTTTTGCAGATGGTAGTTTTTTATGTGTGTATTAATCCACAAGCTGATCCAAGGTTCTATCGTTAACGGTTCAATTTCTACGTCAAGGTGGTTGGGGTTAACCGACTAAAAGGGATAAGTATCCATATCTATTTTACGTCATACTGGGTGGGGTTATCCGACTAAAAGGGATAAGTGTCCATATCTATTGAACCAAGCAAAATAGAATCGATTTTATTTTTGCAGGTGGTAGGTTTTTATGTGTATATTAATCCACAAGCTGATCCAAGGTTCTATCGCTAACGGTTCAATTTCTACGTCATACTGGGTGTGGTTAACCGACTAATAGGGATAAGTGTCTATATCTATTGAACCAAGCAAGGTAGGATCTAATTTATTTTTGCAGATGGTAGGTTTTTATGTGCATATTAATCCACAAGCTGACCCAAGGTTCTATCGCTAACGGTTCAATTTCTACGTCAAACTGGGTGGGGTTAACCGACTAATAGGGATAAGTGTCCATATCTATTGAACCAAGCAAGGTAGAATCGATTTTGTTTTTGCAGATTATAGGTTTTTATGTGTATATTAATCCACAAGCTGACCCAAGATTCTATCGTTAACGGTTCAATTTCTACGTTAGAGTGGTTGGGGTTAACCGACTAAAAGGGATAAGTGTCCATATCTATTGAACCAAGCAAGATAGAATCGATTTTGTTTTTACAGATGATAGGTTTTTATGTGTATATTAATCCACAGGCTGATCTAAGGTTCTTTCGTTAACGCTTCAATTTCTACGTCAAAGTGGGTAGGGTTAACCGACTAAAAGGGATAAGTGTCCATATCTATTGAACCAAGCAAAATAGAATCGATTTTATTTTTGCTGATTATAGGTTTTTATGTGTATAATAATCCACAAGCTGATCCAAGGTTCTATCGTTAACGGTTCAATTTCTACGTTAGAGTGGTTGGGGTTAACCGACTAATAGGGATAAGTCTCTATATCTATTGAACAAAGCAAGGTAGGAGCGAATTTATTTTTCCAGATGGTAGGTTTTTATGTGCATATTAATCCACGAGCTGATCCAAGGTTCCATCTCTAACGGTTCAATTTCTACGTCATACTGGGTGGGGTTAACCGACTAATAGGGATAAGTGTCCATATCTATTGAACCAATCAAGGTAGAATCGAATTTATTTTTGCAGATGGTAGGTTTTTATATTGTATATTAATCCACAAGCTGATCCAAGGTTCTATCGCTAACGGTTCAATTTCTACGTCATACTGTGTGTGGTTAACCGACTAAAAGGGACAAGTGTCCATATCTATTGAACCAAGCAAGATAGAATCGATTTTGTTTTTGCAGATGATAGGTTTTTATGTGTGTATTAATCCACAAGCTGATCCAAGGTTCTATCGCTAACGGTTCAGTTTCTACGTCATACTGGGTGTGGTTAACCGACTAATAGGGATAAGTGTCTATATCTATTGAACCAAGCAAGGTAGGATCGAATTTATTTTTTCAGATGGTAGGTTTTTATGTGCATATTAATCCACAAGCTGATCCAAGGTTCTATCGCTAACGGTTGAATTTCTACGTCATACTGGGTGTGGTTAACCGACTAATAGGGATAAGTGTATATATCTATTGAACCAAGCAAGGTAGGATCGAATTTATTTTTGCAGATGGTAGTTTTTTATGTGTGTATTAATCCACACGCTGATCCAAGGTTCTATCGTTAACGGTTCAATTTCTACGTCAAGGTGGTTGGGGTTAACCGACTAAAAGGGATAAGTATCCATATCTATTGAACCAAGCAAGATAGAATCGAATTAGTTTTTGAAGATGGTAGGTTTTTATGTGTACATTAATCCACAAGCTGACCCAAGGTTCTATCGCTAACGGTTCAATTTCTACGTCATACTGTGTGTGGTTAACCGACTAAAAGGGATAAGTGTTCATATCTATTGAACCAAGCAAGATAGAATCGATTTTGTTTTTGCAGATGATAGGTTTTTATGTGTGTATTAATCCACAAGCTGATCCAAGGTTCTATCGCTAACGGTTCAATTTCTACGTCAAACTGGGTGGGGTTAACCGACTAAAAGGGATAAGTGTCCATATCTATTGAACCAATCAAAATAGAATCGATTTTATTTTTGCAGATGGTAGGTTTTTATGTGTATATTAATCCACAAGCTGACCCAAGGTTCTATCGCTAACGGTTCAATTTCTGCGTCAAACTGGGTGGGGTTAACCAACTAATAGGGATAAGTGTCTATATCTATTGAACCAAGCAAGGTAGAATCGATTTTGTTTTTGCAGATTATAGGTTTTTATGTGTATATTAATCCACAAGCTGATCCAAGGTCCTATCGCTAACGGTTCAATTGCTACGTCATACTGGGTGGGGTTAACCGACTATTAGGGATAAGTGTCCATATCTATTGAACCAAGCAAGGTAGAATCGAATTTATTTTTGCAGATGGTAGGTTTTTATGTGCATACTAATCCACAAGCTGACCCAAGGTTCTATCGCTAACGGTTCAATTTCTACGTCAAACTGGGTGGGGTTAACCGACTAATAGGGATAAGTGTCCATATCTATTGAACCAAGCAAGGTAGAATCGATTTTGTGCTTGCAGATTATAGGTTTTTATGTGTATATTAATCCACAAGCTGATCCAAGGTCCTATCGCTAACGGTTCAATTGCTACGTCATACTGGGTGGGGTTAACCGACTAATAGGGATAAGTGTCCATATGTATTGAACCAAGCAAGGGAGAATCGAATTTATTTTTGCAGATGGTAGGTTTTTATGTGCATATTAATCCACAAGCTGATCCAAGGTTCTATCGTTAACGGTTCAATTTCTACGTCATACTGTGTGGGGTTAACCGACTAAAAGGGATAAGTGTCCATATCTATTGAACCAAGCAAGGCAGAATCGATTTTATTTCTGCAGATGGTAGGATTTTATGTGTGTATTATTCCACAAGCTGATCCAAGGTTCTATCGCTAACGGTTCAATTTCTACGTCATACTGGGTGGGGTTATCCGACTAAAAGGGATAAGTGTCCATATCTATTGAACCAAGCAAAATAGAATCGATTTTATTTTTGCAGATGGTAGGTTTTTATGTGTATATTAATCCACAAGCTGATCCAAGGTTCTATCGCTAACGGTTCAATTTCTACGTCATACTGTGTGTGGTTAACCGACTAAAAGGGATAAGTGTCCATATCTATTGAACCAAGCAAGATAGAATCGATTTTGTTTTTGCAGATGATAGGTTTTTATGTGTGTATTAATCCACAAGCTGATCCAAGGTTCTATCGCTAACGGTTCAGTTTCTACGTCATACTGGGTGTGGTTAACCGACTAATAGGGATAAGTGTCTATATCTATTGAACCAAGCAAGGTAGGATCGAATTTATTTTTTCAGATGGTAGGTTTTTATGTGCATATTAATCCACAAGTTGATCCAAGGTTCTATCGCTAACGGTTCAATTTCTACGTCAAACTGGGTGGGGTTAACCGACTAAAAGGGATAATTGTCCATATCTATTGAACCTAGCAAGACAGAATCGATTTTATTTTTGCAGATGGTATGTTTTTATGTGCGTATTAATCCACAAGCTGATCCAAGGTCCTATCGCTAACGGTTCAATTGCTACGTCATACTGGGTGGGGTTAACCGACTAATAGGGATAAGTGTCCATATCTATTGAACCAAGCAAGGTAGAATCGATTTTGTTTTTGCAGATTATAGGTTTTTATGTGTATATTAATCCACAAGCTGATCCAAGGTTCTATCGTTAACGGTTCAATTTCTACGTCATACTGTGTGGGGTTAACCTACTAAAAGGGATAAGTGTCCATATCTATTGAACCAAGCGAGGCAGAATCGATTTTATTTCTGCAGATGGTAGGTTTTTATGCGTGTATTATTCCACAAGCCGATCCAAGGTTCTATCGCTAACGGTTCAATTTTTACGTCATACTGGGTGGGGTTATCCGACTAAAAGGGATAAGTGTCCATATCTATTGAACCAAGCAAAATAGAATCGATTTTATTTTTGCAGGTGGTAGGTTTTTATGTGTATATTAATCCACAAGCTGATCCAAGGTTCTATCGCTAACGGTTCAATTTCTACGTCATACTGGGTGTGGTTAACCGACTAATAGGGATAAGTGTCTATATCTATTGAACCAAGCAAGGTAGGATCTAATTTATTTTTCCAGATGGTAGGTTTTTATGTGCATATTAATCTACGAGCTGATCCAAGGTTCTATCGCTAACGGTTCAATTTCTACGTGATACTGGGTGGGGTTAACCGACTAATAGGGATAAGTGTCCATATCTATTGAACCAAGCAAGGTAGAATCGATTTTGTTTTTGCAGATTATAGGTTTTTATGTGTACATTAATCCACAAGCTGATACAAGGTCCTATCGCTAACGTTTCAATTGCTACGTCATACTGGGTGTGGCTAACCGACTAATAGGGATAAGTGTCCATATCTATTGAACCAAGCGAGGCAGAATCGATTTTATTTCTGCAGATGGTAGGTTTTTATGCGTGTATTATTCCACAAGCTGATCCAAGGTTCTATCGCTAACGGTTCAATTTTTACGTCATACTGGGTGGGGTTATCCGACTAAAAGGGATAAGTGTCCATATCTATTGAACCAAGCAAAATAGAATCGATTTTATTTTTGCAGGTGGTAGGTTTTTATGTGTATATTAATCCGCAAGCTGATCCAAGGTTCTATCGCTAACGGTTCAATTTCTACGTCATACTGGGTGTGGTTAACCGACTAATAGGGATAAGTGTCTATATCTATTGAACCAAGCAAGGTAGGATCTAATTTATTTTTGCAGATGGTAGGTTTTTATGTGCATATTAATCCACAAGCTGACCCAAGGTTCTATCGCTAACGGTTCAATTTCTACGTCAAACTGGGTGGGGTTAACCGACTAATAGGGATAAGTGTCCATATCTATTGAACCAAGCAAGGTAGAATCGATTTTGTTTTTGCAGATTATAGGTTTTTATGTGTATATTAATCCACAAGCTGACCCAAGGTTCTATCGTTAACGGTTCAATTTCTACGTTAGAGTGGTTGGGGTTAACCGACTAAAAGGGATAAGTGTCCATATCTATTGAACCAAGCAAGATAGAATCGATTTTGTTTTTACAGATGATAGGTTTTTATGTGTATATTAATCCACAGGCTGATCTAAGGTTCTTTCGTTAACGCTTCAATTTCTACGTCAAAGTGGGTAGGGTTAACCGACTAAAAGGGATAAGTGTCCATATCTATTGAACCAAGCAAAATAGAATCGATTTTATTTTTGCTGATTATAGGTTTTTATGTGTATAATAATCCACAAGCTGGTCCAAGGTTCTATCGTTAACGGTTCAATTTCTACGTTAGAGTGGTTGGGGTTAACCGACTAATAGGGATAAGTCTCTATATCTATTGAACAAAGCAAGGTAGGAGCGAATTTATTTTTCCAGATGGTAGGTTTTTATGTGCATATTAATCCACGAGCTGATCCAAGGTTCTATCTCTAACGGTTCAATTTCTACGTCATACTGGGTGGGGTTAACCGACTAATAGGGATAAGTGTCCATATCTATTGAACCAATCAAGGTAGAATCGAATTTATTTTTGCAGATGGTAGGTTTTTATGTGCATATTAATCCACAAGCTGACCCAAGGTTCTATCGCTAACGGTTCAATTTCTACGTCATACTGGGTGGGGTTATCCGACTAAAAGGGATAAGTGTCCATATCTATTGAACCAAGCAAAATAGAATCGATTTTATTTTTGCAGATGGTAGGTTTTTATGTGTATATTAATCCACAAGCTGATCCAAGGTTCTATCGCTAACGGTTCAATGTCTACGTCATACTGGGTGGGGTTATCCGACTAAAAGGGATAAGTGTCCATATCTATTGAACCAAGCAAAATAGAATCGATTTTATTTTTGCAGATGGTAGGTTTTTATGTGTATATTAATCCACAAGCTGATCCAAGGTTCTATCGCTAACGGTTCAATGTCTACGTCATACTGGGTGGGGTTAACCGACTAATAGGGATAAGTGTCCATATCTATTGAACCAAGCAAGGTAGAATCGAATTTATTTTTGCAGATGGTAGGTTTTTATGTGCATATTAATCCACAAGCTGACCCAAGGTTCTATCGCTAACGGTTCAATTTCTACGTCAAACTGGGTGGGGTTAACCGACTAATAGGGATAAGTGTCCATATCTATTGAACCAAGCAAGGTAGAATCGATTTTGTTTTTGCAGATTATAGGTTTTTATTAATCCACAAGCTGATCCAAGGTTCTATCGTTAACGGTTCAATTTCTACGTTAGAGTGGTTGGGGTTAACCGACTAAAAGGAATAAGTGTCCATATCTATTGAACCAAGCAAGATAGAATCGATTTTGTTTTTGCAGATGATAGGTTTTTATGTGTATATTAATCCACAAGCTGATCTAAGGTTCTTTCGTTAACGCTTCAATTTCTACGTTAGAGTGGTTGGGGTTAACCGACTAAAAGGGATAAGTGTCCATATCTGTTGAACCAAGCAAGATAGAATCGACTTTGTTTTTGCAGATGATAGGTTTTTATGTGTATATTAATCCACAAGCTGATCCAAGGTTCTATCGTTAACGGTTCAATTTCTACGTTAGAGTGGTTGGGGTTAACCGACTAAAAGGGATAAGTGTCCATATCTATTGAACCAAGCAAGATAGAATCGATTTTGTTTTTGCAGATGATAGATTTTTATGTGTATATTAATCCACAAGCTGATCTAAGGTTCTTTCGTTAACGCTTCAATTTCTACGTTAGAGTGGTTGGGGTTAACCGACTAAAAGGGATAAGTGTCCATATCTGTTGAACCAAGCAAGATAGAATCGATTTTGTTTTTGCAGATGATAGGTTTTTATGTGTATATTAATCCACAAGCTGATCCAAGGTTCTATCGTTAACGGTTCAATTTCTACGTTAGAGTGGTTGGGGTTAACCGACTAAAAGGGATAAGTGTCCATATCTATTGAACCAAGCAAGATAGAATCGATTTTGTTTTTGCAGATGATAGGTTTTTATGTGCATATTAATCCACAAGCTGATCCAAGGTTCTATCGCTAACGGTTCAATTTCTACGTCATACTGGGTGTGGTTAACCGACTAATAGGGATAAGTGTATATATCTATTGAACCAAGCAAGGTAGGATCGAATTTATTTTTGCAGATGGTAGTTTTTTATGTGTGTATTAATCCACAAGCTGATCCAAGGTTCTATCGTTAACGGTTCAATTTCTACGTCAAGGTGGTTGGGGTTAACCGACTAAAAGGGATAAGTATCCATATCTATTGAACCAAGCAAGATAGAATCGAATTAATTTTTGCAGATGGTAGGTTTTTATGTGTACATTAATCCACAAGCTGACCCAAGGTTCTATCGCTAACGGTTCAATTTCTACGTCATACTGTGCGTGGTTAACCGACTAAAAGGGATAAGTGTCCATATCTATTGAACCAAGCAAGATAGAATCGATTTTGTTTTTGCAGATGATAGGTTTTTATGTGTGTATTAATCCACAAGCTGATCCAAGGTTCTATCGCTAACGGTTCAATTTCTACGTCAAACTGGGTGGGGTTAACCGACTAAAAGGGATAAGTGTCCATATCAATTGAACCAATCAAAATAGAATCGATTTTATTTTTGCAGATGGTAGGTTTTTATGTGTATATTAATCCACAAGCTGATACAAGGTTCTATCGCTAACGGTTCAATTTCTACGTCATACTGGGTGTGGTTAACCGACTAATAGGGATAAGTGTATATATCTATTGAACCAAGCAAGGTAGGATCGAATTTATTTTTGCAGATGGTAGTTTTTTATGTGTGTATTAATCCACAAGCTGATCCAAGGTTCCATCGTTAACGGTTCAATTTCTACGTCAAACTGGGTGGGGTTAACCGACTAATAGGGATAAGTGTCCATATCTATTGAACCAAGCAAGGTAGAATCGATTTTGTTTTTGCATATTATAGGTTTTTATGTGTATATTAATCCACAAGCTGATCCAAGGTCCTATCGCTAACGGTTCAATTGCTACGTCATACTGGGTGGGGTTAACCGACTAATAGGGATAAGTGTCCATATCTATTGGACCAAGCAAGGTAGAATCGAATTTATTTTTGCAGATGGTAGGTTTTTATGTGCATATTAATCCACAAGCTGACCCAAGGTTCTATCGCTAACGGTTCAATTTCTACGTCAAACTGGGTGGGGTTAACCGACTAATAGGGATAAGTGTCCATATCTATTGAACCAAGCAAGGTAGAATCGATTTTGTTCTTGCAGATTATAGGTTTTTATGTGTATATTAATCCACAAGCTGATCCAAGGTCCTATCGCTAACGGTTCAATTGCTACGTCATACTGGGTGGGGTTAACCGACTAATAGGGATAAGTGTCCATATGTATTGAACCAAGCAAGGGAGAATCGAATTTATTTTTGCAGATGGTAGGTTTTTATGTGCATATTAATCCACAAGCTGATCCAAGGTTCTATCGTTAACGGTTCAATTTCTACGTCATACTGTGTGGGGTTAACCGACTAAAAGGGATAAGTGTCCATATCTATTGAACCAAGCAAGGCAGAATCGATTTTATTTCTGCAGATGGTAGGATTTTATGTGTGTATTATTCCACAAGCTGATCCAAGGTTCTATCGCTAACGGTTCAATTTCTACGTCATACTGGGTGGGGTTATCCGACTAAAAGGGATAAGTGTCCATATCTATTGAACCAAGCAAAATAGAATCGATTTTATTTTTGCAGATGGTAGGTTTTTATGTGTATATTAATCCACAAGCTGACCCAAGGTTCTATCGCTAACGGTTCAATTTCTACGTCATACTGTGTGTGGTTAACCGACTAAAAGGGATAAGTGTCCATATCTATTGAACCAAGCAAGATAGAATCGATTTTGTTTTTGCAGATGATAGGTTTTTATGTGTGTATTAATCCACAAGCTGATCCAAGGTTCTATCGCTAACGGTTCAATTTCTACGTCATACTGTGTGTGGTTAACCGACTAAAAGGGATAAGTGTCCATATCTATTGAACCAAGCAAAATAGAATCGATTTTATTTTTGCAGATGGTAGGTTTTTATGTGTATATTAATCCACAAGCTGACCCAAGGTTCTATCGTTAACGGTTCAATTTCTACGTTAGAGTGGTTGGGGTTAACCGACTAAAAGGGATAAGTGTCCATATCTATTGAACCAAGCAAGATAGAATCGATTTTGTTTTTACAGATGATAGGTTTTTATGTGTATATTAATCCACAGGCTGATCTAAGGTTCTTTCGTTAACGCTTCAATTTCTACGTCAAAGTGGGTAGGGTTAACCGACTAAAAGGGATAAGTGTCCATATCTATTGAACCAAGCAAAATAGAATCGATTTTATTTTTGCTGATTATAGGTTTTTATGTGTATAATAATCCACAAGCTGATCCAAGGTTCTATCGTTAACGGTTCAATTTCTACGTTAGAGTGGTTGGGGTTAACCGACTAATAGGGATAAGTCTCTATATCTATTGAACAAAGCAAGGTAGGAGCGGATTTATTTTTCCAGATGGTAGGTTTTTATGTGCATATTAATCCACGAGCTGATCCAAGGTTCTATCTCTAACGGTTCAATTTCTACGTCATACTGGGTGGGGTTAACCGACTAATAGGGATAAGTGTCCATATCTATTGAACCAATCAAGGTAGAATCGAATTTATTTTTGCAGATGGTAGGTTTTTATGTGCATATTAATCCACAAGCTGACCCAAGGTTCTATCGCTAACGGTTCAATTTCTACGTCATACTGGGTGGGGTTATCCGACTAAAAGGGATAAGTGTCCATATCTATTGAACCAAGCAAAATAGAATCGATTTTATTTTTGCAGATGGTAGGTTTTTATGTGTATATTAATCCACAAGCTGATCCAAGGTTCTATCGCTAACGGTTCAATGTCTACGTCATACTGGGTGGGGTTATCCGACTAAAAGGGATAAGTGTCCATATCTATTGAACCAAGCAAAATAGAATCGATTTTATTTTTGCAGATGGTAGGTTTTTATGTGTATATTAATCCACAAGCTGATCCAAGGTTCTATCGCTAACGGTTCAATGTCTACGTCATACTGGGTGGGGTTAACCGACTAATAGGGATAAGTGTCCATATCTATTGAACCAAGCAAGGTAGAATCGAATTTATTTTTGCAGATGGTAGGTTTTTATGTGCATATTAATCCACAAGCTGACCCAAGGTTCTATCGCTAACGGTTCAATTTCTACGTCAAACTGGGTGGGGTTAACCGACTAATAGGGATAAGTGTCCATATCTATTGAACCAAGCAAGGTAGAATCGATTTTGTTTTTGCAGATTATAGGTTTTTATGTGTACATTAATCCACAAGCTGATCCAAGGTTCTATCGTTAACGGTTCAATTTCTACGTTAGAGTGGTTGGGGTTAACCGACTAAAAGGAATAAGTGTCCATATCTATTGACCCAAGCAAGATAGAATCGATTTTGTTTTTGCAGATGATAGGTTTTTATGTGTATATTAATCCACAAGCTGATCTAAGGTTCTTTCGTTAACGCTTCAATTTCTACGTTAGAGTGGTTGGGGTTAACCGACTAAAAGGGATAAGTGTCCATATCTGTTGAACCAAGCAAGATAGAATCGATTTTGTTTTTGCAGATGATAGGTTTTTATGTGTATATTAATCCACAAGCTGATCCAAGGTTCTATCGTTAACGGTTCAATTTCTACGTTAGAGTGGTTGGGGTTAACCGACTAAAAGGGATAAGTGTCCATATCTATTGAACCAAGCAAGATAGAATCGATTTTGTTTTTGCAGATGATAGATTTTTATGTGTATATTAATCCACAAGCTGATCTAAGGTTCTTTCGTTAACGCTTCAATTTCTACGTTAGAGTGGTTGGGGTTAACCGACTAAAAGGGATAAGTGTCCATATCTGTTGAACCAAGCAAGATAGAATCGATTTTGTTTTTGCAGATGATAGGTTTTTATGTGTATATTAATCCACAAGCTGATCCAAGGTTCTATCGTTAACGGTTCAATTTCTACGTTAGAGTGGTTGGGGTTAACCGACTAAAAGGGATAAGTGTCCATATCTATTGAACCAAGCAAGATAGAATCGATTTTGTTTTTGCAGATGATAGGTTTTTATGTGCATATTAATCCACAAGCTGATCCAAGGTTCTATCGCTAACGGTTCAATTTCTACGTCATACTGGGTGTGGTTAACCGACTAATAGGGATAAGTGTATATATCTATTGAACCAAGCAAGGTAGGATCGAATTTATTTTTGCAGATGGTAGTTTTTTATGTGTGTATTAATCCACAAGCTGATCCAAGGTTCTATCGTTAACGGTTCAATTTCTACGTCAAGGTGGTTGGGGTTAACCGACTAAAAGGGATAAGTATCCATATCTATTGAACCAAGCAAGATAGAATCGAATTAATTTTTGCAGATGGTAGGTTTTTATGTGTATATTAATCCACAAGCTGAACCAAGGTTCTATCGCTAACGGTTCAATTTCTACGTCATACTGTGTGTGGTTAACCGACTAAAAGGGATAAGTGTCCATATCTATTGAACCAAGCAAGATAGAATCGATTTTGTTTTTGCAGATGATAGGTTTTTATGTGTGTATTAATCCACAAGCTAATCCAAGGTTCTATCGCTAACGGTTCAATTTCTACGTCAAACTGGGTGGGGTTAACCGACTAAAAGGGATAAGTGTCCATATCAATTGAACCAATCAAAATAGAATCGATTTTATTTTTGCAGATGGTAGGTTTTTATGTGTATATTAATCCACAAGCTGATCCAAGGTTCTATCGCTAACGGTTCAATTTCTACGTCATACTGGGTTTGGTTAACCGACTAATAGGGATAAGTGTATATATCTATTGAACCAAGCAAGGTAGGATCGAATTTATTTTTGCAGATGGTAGTTTTTTATGTGTGTATTAATCCACAAGCTGATCCAAGGTTCCATCGTTAACGGTTCAATTTCTACGTCAAACTGGGTGGGGTTAACCGACTAATAGGGATAAGTGTCCATATCTATTGAACCAAGCAAGGTAGAATCGATTTTGTTTTTGCAGATTATAGGTTTTTATGTGTATATTAATCCACAAGCTGATCCAAGGTCCTATCACTAACGGTTCAATTGCTACGTCATACTGGGTGGGGTTAACCGACTAATAGGGATAAGTGTCCATATCTATTGAACCAAGCAAGGTAGAATCGAATTTATTTTTGCAGATGGTAGGTTTTTATGTGCATATTAATCCACAAGCTGACCCAAGGTTCTATCGCTAACGGTTCAATTTCTACGTCAAACTGGGTGGGGTTAACCGACTAATAGGGATATGTGTCCATATCTATTGAACCAAGCAAGGTAGAATCGATTTTGTTCTTGCAGATTATAGGTTTTTATGTGTATATTAATCCACAAGCTGATCCAAGGTCCTATCGCTAACGGTTCAATTGCTACGTCATACTGGGTGGGGTTAACCGACTAATAGGGATAAGTGTCCATATGTATTGAACCAAGCAAGGGAGAATCGAATTTATTTTTGCAGATGGTAGGTTTTTATGTGCATATTAATCCACAAGCTGATCCAAGGTTCTATCGTTAACGGTTCAATTTCTACGTCATACTGTGTGGGGTTAACCGACTAAAAGGGATAAGTGTCCATATCTATTGAACCAAGCAAGGCAGAATCGATTTTATTTCTGCAGATGGTAGGATTTTATGTGTGTATTATTCCACAAGCTGATCCAAGGTTCTATCGCTAACGGTTCAATTTCTACGTCATACTGGGTGGGGTTATCCGACTAAAAGGGATAAGTGTCCATATCTATTGAACCAAGCAAAATAGAATCGATTTTATTTTTGCAGATGGTAGGTTTTTATGTGTATATTAATCCACAAGCTGATCCAAGGTTCTATCGCTAACGGTTCAATTTCTACGTCATACTGTGTGTGGTTAACCGACTAAAAGGGATAAGTGTCCATATCTATTGAACCAAGCAAGATAGAATCGATTTTGTTTTTGCAGATGATAGGTTTTTATGTGTGTATTAATCCACAAGCTGATCCATCGCTAACGGTTCAGTTTCTACGTCATACTGGGTGTGGTTAACCGACTAATAGGGATAAGTGTCTATATCTATTGAACCAAGCAAGGTAGGATCGAATTTATTTTTTCAGATGGTAGGTTTTTATGTGCATATTAATCCACAAGCTGATCCAAGGTTCTATCGCTAACGGTTCAATTTCTACGTCAAACTGGGTGGGGTTAACCGACTAAAAGGGATAATTGTCCATATCTATTGAACCTAGCAAGACAGAATCGATTTTATTTTTGCAGATGGTATGTTTTTATGTGTGTATTAATCCACAAGCTGATCCAAGGTCCTATCGCTAACGGTTCAATTGCTACGTCATACTGGGTGGGGTTAACCGACTAATAGGGATAAGTGTCCATATCTGTTGAACCAAGCAAGGTAGAATCGATTTTGTTTTTGCAGATTATAGGTTTTTATGTGTATATTAATCCACAAGCTGATCCAAGGTTCTATCGTTAACGGTTAAATTTCTACGTCATACTGTGTGGGGTTAACCTACTAAAAGGGATAAGTGTCCATATCTATTGAACCAAGCGAGGCAGAATCGATTTTATTTCTGCAGATGGTAGGTTTTTATGTGTGTATTATTCCACAAGCTGATCCAAGGTTCTATCGCTAACGGTTCAATTTTTACGTCATACTGGGTGGGGTTATCCGACTAAAAGAGATAAGTGTCCATATCTATTGAACCAAGCAAAATAGAATCGATTTTATTTTTGCAGGTGGTAGGTTTTTATGTGTATATTAATCCACAAGCTGATCCAAGGTTCTATCGCTAACGGTTCAATTTCTACGTCATACTAGGTGTGGTTAACCGACTAATAGGGATAAGTCTCTATATCTATTGAACCAAGCAAGGTAGGATCTAATTTATTTTTCCAGATGGTAGGTTTTTATGTGCATATTAATCCACGAGCTGATCCAAGGTTCTATCGCTAACGGTTCAATTTCTACGTGATACTGGGTGGGGTTAACCGACTAATAGGGATAAGTGTCCATATCTATTGAACCAAGCAAGGTAGAATCGATTTTGTTTTTGCAGATTATAGGTTTTTATGTGTATATTAATCCACAAGCTGATCCAAGGTCCTATCGCTAACGTTTCAATTGCTACGTCATACTGGGTGGGGTTAACCGACTAATAGGGATAAGTGTCCATATCTATTGAACCAAGCAAGGTAGAATCGAATTTATTTTTGCAGATGGTAGGTTTTTATGTGCATATTAATCCACAAGCTGACCCAAGGTTCTATCGCTAACGGTTCAATTTCTACGTCAAACTGGGTGGGGTTAACCGAATCATAGGGATAAGTGTCCATATCTATTGATCCAAGCATGGTAGAATCGATTTTGTTTTTGCAGATTATAGGTTTTTATGTGTATATTAATCCACAAGCTGACCCAAGGTTCTATCGTTAACGGTTCAATTTCTACGTTAGAGTGGTTGGGGTTAACCGACTAAAAGGGATAAGTGTCCATATCTATTGAACCAAGCAAGATAGAATCGATTTTGTTTTTACAGATGATAGGTTTTTATGTGTATATTAATCCACAGGCTGATCTAAGGTTCTTTCGTTAACGCTTCAATTTCTACGTCAAAGTGGGTAGGGTTAACCGACTAAAAGGGATAAGTGTCCATATCTATTGAACCAAGCAAAATAGAATCGATTTTATTTTTGCTGATTATAGGTTTTTATGTGTATAATAATCCACAAGCTGATCCAAGGTTCTATCGTTAACGGTTCAATTTCTACGTTAGAGTGGTTGGGGTTAACCGACTAATAGGGATAAGTCTCTATATCTATTGAACAAAGCAAGGTAGGAGCGAATTTATTTTTCCAGATGGTAGGTTTTTATGTGCATATTAATCCACGAGCTGATCCAAGGTTCTATCGCTAACGGTTCAATTTCTACGTCATACTGGGTGGGGTTAACCGACTAATAGGGATAAGTGTCCATATCTATTGAACCAATCAAGGTAGAATCGAATTTATTTTTGCAGATGGTAGGTTTTTATGTGCATATTAATCCACAAGCTGACCCAAGGTTCTATCGCTAACGGTTCAATTTCTAAGTCATACTGGGTGGGGTTATCCGACTAAAAGGGATAAGTGTCCATATCTATTGAACCAAGCAAAATAGAATCGATTTTATTTTTGCAGATGGTAGGTTTTTATGTGTATATTAATCCACAAGCTGATCCAAGGTTCTATCGCTAACGGTTCAATGTCTACGTCATACTGGGTGGGGTTATCCGACTAAAAGGGATAAGTGTCCATATCTATTGAACCAAGCAAAATAGAATCGATTTTATTTTTGCAGATGGTAGGTTTTTATGTGTATATTAATCCACAAGCTGATCCAAGGTTCTATCGCTAACGGTTCAATTTCTACGTCATACTGGGTGGGGTTAACCGACTAATAGGGATAAGTGTCCATATCTATTGAACCAAGCAAGGTAGAATCGATTTTGTTTTTGCAGATTATAGGTTTTTATGTGTATATTAATCCACAAGCTGATTCAAGGTTCTATCGTTAACGGTTCAATTTCTACGTTAGAGTGGTTGGGGTTAACCGACTAAAAGGGATAAGTGTCCATATCTATTGAACCAAGCAAGGTAGAATCGATTTTGTTTTTGCAGATTATAGGTTTTTATGTGTATATTAATCCACAAGCTGATCCAAGGTCCTATCACTAACGGTTCAATTGCTACGTCATACTGGGTGGGGTTAACCGACTAATAGGGATAAGTGTCCATATCTATTGAACCAAGCAAGGTAGAATCGATTTTGTTTTTGCAGATGGTAGGATTTTATGTGTGTATTATTCCACAAGCTGATCCAAGGTTCTATCGCTAACGGTTCAGTTTCTACGTCATACTGGGTGTGGTTAACCGACTAATAGGGATAAGTGTCTATATCTATTGAACCAAGCAAGGTAGGATCTAATTTATTTTTCCAGATGGTAGGTTTTTATGTGCATATTAATCCACGAGCTGATCCAAGGTTCTATCGCTAACGGTTCAATTTCTACGTGATACTGGGTGGGGTTAACCGACTAATAGGGATAAGTGTCCATATCTATTGAACCAAGCAAGGCAGAATCGATTTTATTTCTGCAGATGGTAGGATTTTATGTGTGTATTATTCCACAAGCTGATCCAAGGTTCTATCGCTAACGGTTCAATTTTTACGTCATACTGGGTGGGGTTATCCGACTAAAAGAGATAAGTGTCCATATCTATTGAACCAAGCAAAATAGAATCGATTTTATTTTTGCAGGTGGTAGGTTTTTATGTGTATATTAATCCACAAGCTGATCCAAGGTTCTATCGCTAACGGTTCAATTTCTACGTCATACTAGGTGTGGTTAACCGACTAATAGGGATAAGTCTCTATATCTATTGAACCAAGCAAGGTAGGATCTAATTTATTTTTCCAGATGGTAGGTTTTTATGTGCATATTAATCCACGAGCTGATCCAAGGTTCTATCGCTAACGGTTCAATTTCTACGTGATACTGGGTGGGGTTAACCGACTAATAGGGATAAGTGTCCATATCTATTGAACCAAGCAAGGTAGAATCGATTTTGTTTTTGCAGATTATAGGTTTTTATGTGTATATTAATCCACAAGCTGATCGAAGGTCCTATCGCTAACGTTTCAATTGCTACGTCATACTGGGTGGGGTTAACCGACTAATAGGGATAAGTGTCCATATCTATTGAACCAAGCAAGGTAGAATCGAATTTATTTTTGCAGATGGTAGGTTTTTATGTGCATATTAATCCACAAGCTGACCCAAGGTTCTATCGCTAACGGTTCAATTTCTACGTCAAACTGGGTGGGGTTAACCGAATAATAGGGATAAGTGTCCATATCTATTGATCCAAGCAAGGTAGAATCGATTTTGTTTTTGCAGATTATAGGTTTTTATGTGTATATTAATCCACAAGCTGACCCAAGGTTCTATCGTTAACGGTTCAATTTCTACGTTAGAGTGGTTGGGGTTAACCGACTAAAAGGGATAAGTGTCCATATCTATTGAACCAAGCAAGATAGAATCGATTTTGTTTTTACAGATGATAGGTTTTTATGTGTATATTAATCCACAGGCTGATCTAAGGTTCTTTCGTTAACGCTTCAATTTCTACGTCAAAGTGGGTAGGGTTAACCGACTGAAAGGGATAAGTGTCCATATCTATTGAACCAAGCAAAATAGAATCGATTTTATTTTTGCTGATTATAGGTTTTTATGTGTATAATAATCCACAAGCTGATCCAAGGTTCTATCGTTAACGGTTCAATTTCTACGTTAGAGTGGTTGGGGTTAACCGACTAATAGGGATAAGTCTCTATATCTATTGAACAAAGCAAGGTAGGAGCGAATTTATTTTTCCAGATGGTAGGTTTTTATGTGCATATTAATCCACGAGCTGATCCAAGGTTCTATCGCTAACGGTTCAATTTCTACGTCATACTGGGTGGGGTTAACCGACTAATAGGGATAAGTGTCCATATCTATTGAACCAATCAAGGTAGAATCGAATTTATTTTTGCAGATGGTAGGTTTTTATGTGCATATTAATCCACAAGCTGACCCAAGGTTCTATCGCTAACGGTTCAATTTCTAAGTCATACTGGGTGGGGTTATCCGACTAAAAGGGATAAGTGTCCATATCTATTGAACCAAGCAAAATAGAATCGATTTTATTTTTGCAGATGGTAGGTTTTTATGTGTATATTAATCCACAAGCTGATCCAAGGTTCTATCGCTAACGGTTCAATGTCTACGTCATACTGGGTGGGGTTATCCGACTAAAAGGGATAAGTGTCCATATCTATTGAACCAAGCAAAATAGAATCGATTTTATTTTTGCAGATGGTAGGTTTTTATGTGTATATTAATCCACAAGCTGATCCAAGGTTCTATCGCTAACGGTTCAATTTCTACGTCATACTGGGTGTGCTTAACCGACTAATAGGGATAAGTGTCTATATCTATTGAACCAAGCAAGGTAGAATCGAATTTATTTTTGCAGATGGTAGGTTTTTATGTGTATATTAATCCACAAGCTGACCCAAGGTTCTATCGCTAACGGTTCAATTTCTACGTCAAACTGGGTGGGGTTAACCGACTAATAGGGATAAGTGTCCATATCTATTGAACCAAGCAAGGCAGAATCGATTTTGTTTTTGCAGATTATAGGTTTTTATGTGTATATTAATCCACAAGCTGATCCAAGGTCCTATCGCTAACGGTTCAATTGCTACGTCGTACTGGGTGGGGTTAACCGACTAATAGGGGTAAGTGTCCATATCTATTGAACCAAGCAAGGTAGAATCGAATTTATTTTTGCAGATGGTAGGTTTTTATGTGCATATTAATCCACAAGCTGACCCAAGGTTCTATCGCTAACGGTTCAATTTCTACGTCAAACTGGGTGGGGTTAACCGACTAATAGGGATAAGTGTCCATATCTATTGAACCAAGCAAGGTAGAATCGATTTTGTTTTTGCAGATTATAGGTTTTTATGTGTATATTAATCCACAAGCTGATCCAAGGTTCTATCGCTAACGGTTCAATTTCTACGTTAGAGTGGTTGGGGTTAACCGACTAATAGGGATAAGTGTCCATATCTATTGAACCAATCAAGGTAGAATCGAATTTATTTTTGCAGATGGTAGGTTTTTATGTGCATATTAATCCACAAGCTGACCCAAGGTTCTATCGCTAACGGTTCAATTTCTAAGTCATACTGGGTGGGGTTATCCGACTAAAAGGGATAAGTGTCCATATCTATTGAACCAAGCAAAATAGAATCGATTTTATTTTTGCAGATGGTAGGTTTTTATGTGTATATTAATCCACAAGCTGATCCAAGGTTCTATCGCTAACGGTTCAATGTCTACGTCATACTGGGTGGGGTTATCCGACTAAAAGGGATAAGTGTCCATATCTATTGAACCAAGCAAAATAGAATCGATTTTATTTTTGCAGATGGTAGGTTTTTATGTGTATATTAATCCACAAGCTGATCCAAGGTTCTATCGCTAACGGTTCAATTTCTACGTCATACTGGGTGGGGTTAACCGACTAATAGGGATAAGTGTCCATATCTATTGAACCAAGCAAGGTAGAATCGATTTTGTTTTTGCAGATTATAGGTTTTTATGTGTATATTAATCCACAAGCTGATTCAAGGTTCTATCGTTAACGGTTCAATTTCTACGTTAGAGTGGTTGGGGTTAACCGACTAAAAGGGATAAGTGTCCATATCTATTGAACCAAGCAAGGTAGAATCGATTTTGTTTTTGCAGATTATAGGTTTTTATGTGTATATTAATCCACAAGCTGATCCAAGGTCCTATCACTAACGGTTCAATTGCTACGTCATACTGGGTGGGGTTAACCGACTAATAGGGATAAGTGTCCATATCTATTGAACCAAGCAAGGTAGAATCGATTTTGTTTTTGCAGATGGTAGGATTTTATGTGTGTATTATTCCACAAGCTGATCCAAGGTTCTATCGCTAACGGTTCAGTTTCTACGTCATACTGGGTGTGGTTAACCGACTAATAGGGATAAGTGTCTATATCTATTGAACCAAGCAAGGTAGGATCTAATTTATTTTTCCAGATGGTAGGTTTTTATGTGCATATTAATCCACGAGCTGATCCAAGGTTCTATCGCTAACGGTTCAATTTCTACGTGATACTGGGTGGGGTTAACCGACTAATAGGGATAAGTGTCCATATCTATTGAACCAAGCAAGGCAGAATCGATTTTATTTCTGCAGATGGTAGGATTTTATGTGTGTATTATTCCACAAGCTGATCCAAGGTTCTATCGCTAACGGTTCAATTTTTACGTCATACTGGGTGGGGTTATCCGACTAAAAGAGATAAGTGTCCATATCTATTGAACCAAGCAAAATAGAATCGATTTTATTTTTGCAGATAGTAGGTTTTTATGTGTATATTAATCCACAAGCTGATCCAAGGTTCTATCGCTAACGGTTCAATTTCTACGTCATACTAGGTGTGGTTAACCGACTAATAGGGATAAGTCTCTATATCTATTGAACCAAGCAAGGTAGGATCTAATTTATTTTTCCAGATGGTAGGTTTTTATGTGCATATTAATCCACGAGCTGATCCAAGGTTCTATCGCTAACGGTTCAATTTCTACGTGATACTGGGTGGGGTTAACCGACTAATAGGGATAAGTGTCCATATCTATTGAACCAAGCAAGGTAGAATCGATTTTGTTTTTGCAGATTATAGGTTTTTATGTGTATATTAATCCACAAGCTGATCCAAGGTCCTATCGCTAACGTTTCAATTGCTACGTCATACTGGGTGGGGTTAACCGACTAATAGGGATAAGTGTCCATATCTATTGAACCAAGCAAGGTAGAATCGATTTTGTTTTTGCAGATTATAGGTTTTTATGTGTATATTAATCCACAAGCTGATTCAAGGTTCTATCGTTAACGGTTCAATTTCTACGTTAGAGTGGTTGGGGTTAACCGACTAAAAGGGATAAGTGTCCATATCTATTGAACCAAGCAAGATAGAATCGATTTTGTTTTTGCAGATGATAGGTTTTTATGTGTGTATTAATCCACAAGCTGACCCAAGGTTCTATCGCTAACGGTTCAATTTCTACGTCAAACTGGGTGGGGTTAACCGAATAATAGGGATAAGTGTCCATATCTATTGATCCAAGCAAGGTAGAATCGATTTTGTTTTTGCAGATTATAGGTTTTTATGTGTATATTAATCCACAAGCTGATCCAAGGTTCTATCGCTAAC
This sequence comes from Eurosta solidaginis, assembly GCF_040869045.1. NCBI lineage: Eukaryota > Metazoa > Arthropoda > Insecta > Diptera > Tephritidae > Eurosta > Eurosta solidaginis. Next base: position 492,863 of record NW_027136885.1, on the reverse strand, counting down.
GGTTCAATTTTTACGTCATACTGGGTGGGGTTATCCGACTAAAAGAGATAAGTGTCCATATCTATTGAACCAAGCAAAATAGAATCGATTTTATTTTTGCAGGTGGTAGGTTTTTATGTGTATATTAATCCACAAGCTGATCCAAGGTTCTATCGCTAACGGTTCAATTTCTACGTCATACTAGGTGTGGTTAACCGACTAATAGGGATAAGTCTCTATATCTATTGAACCAAGCAAGGTAGGATCTAATTTATTTTTCCAGATGGTAGGTTTTTATGTGCATATTAATCCACGAGCTGATCCAAGGTTCTGTCGCTAACGGTTCAATTTCTACGTGATACTGGGTGGGGTTAACCGACTAATAGGGATAAGTGTCCATATCTATTGAACCAAGCAAGGTAGAATCGATTTTGTTTTTGCAGATTATAGGTTTTTATGTGTATATTAATCCACAAGCTGATTCAAGGTTCTATCGTTAACGGTTCAATTTCTACGTTAGAGTGGTTGGGGTTAACCGACTAAAAGGGATAAGTGTCCATATCTATTGAACCAAGCAAGATAGAATCGATTTTGTTTTTGCAGATGATAGGTTTTTATGTGTGTATTAATCCACAAGCTGACCCAAGGTTCTATCGCTAACGGTTCAATTTCTACGTCATACTAGGTGTGGTTAACCGACTAATAGGGATAAGTCTCTATATCTATTGAACCAAGCAAGGTAGGATCTAATTTATTTTTCCAGATGGTAGGTTTTTATGTGCATATTAATCCACGAGCTGATCCAAGGTTCTATCGCTAACGGTTCAATTTCTACGTGATACTGGGTGGGGTTAACCGACTAATAGGGATAAGTGTCCATATCTATTGAACCAAGCAAGGTAAAATCGATTTTGTTTTTGCAGATTATAGGTTTTTATGTGTATATTAATCCACAAGCTGATCCAAGGTCCTATCGCTAACGGTTCAATTTCTACGTCAAACTGGGTGGGGTTAACCGAATAATAGGGATAAGTGTCCATATCTATTGATCCAAGCAAGGTAGAATCGATTTTGTTTTTGCAGATTATAGGTTTTTATGTGTATATTAATCCACAAGCTGACCCAAGGTTCTATCGTTAACGGTTCAATTTCTACGTTAGAGTGGTTGGGGTTAACCGACTAAAAGGGATAAGTGTCCATATCTATTGAACCAAGCAAGATAGAATCGATTTTGTTTTTACAGATGATAGGTTTTTATGTGTATATTAATCCACAGGCTGATCTAAGGTTCTTTCGTTAACGCTTCAATTTCTACGTCAAAGTGGGTAGGGTTAACCGACTGAAAGGGATAAGTGTCCATATCTATTGAACCAAGCAAAATAGAATCGATTTTATTTTTGCTGATTATAGGTTTTTATGTGTATAATAATCCACAAGCTGATCCAAGGTTCTATCGTTAACGGTTCAATTTCTACGTTAGAGTGGTTGGGGTTAACCGACTAATAGGGATAAGTGTCCATATCTATTGAACCAAGCAAAATAGAATCGATTTTATTTTTGCAGGTGGTAGGTTTTTATGTGTATATTAATCCACAAGCTGATCCAAGGTTCTATCGCTAACGGTTCAATTTCTACGTCATACTAGGTGTGGTTAACCGACTAATAGGGATAAGTCTCTATATCTATTGAACCAAGCAAGGTAGGATCTAATTTATTTTTCCAGATGGTAGGTTTTTATGTGCATATTAATCCACAAGCTGACCCAAGGTTCTATCGCTAACGGTTCAATTTCTACGTCAAACTGGGTGGGGTTAACCGAATAATAGGGATAAGTGTCCATATCTATTGATCCAAGCAAGATAGAATCGATTTTGTTTTTGCAGATTATAGGTTTTTATGTGTATATTAATCCACAAGCTGATCCAAGGTCCTATCGCTAACGGTTCAATTTCTACGTCAAACTGTGTGGGGTTAACCGAATAATAGGGATAAGTGTCCATATCTATTGATCCAAGCAAGGTAGAATCGATTTTGTTTTTGCAGATTATAGGTTTTTATGTGTATATTAATCCACAAGCTGATTCAAGGTTCTATCGTTAACGGTTCAATTTCTACGTTAGAGTGGTTGGGGTTAACCGACTAAAAGGGATAAGTGTCCATATCTATTGAACCAAGCAAAATAGAATCGATTTTATTTTTGCAGGTGGTAGGTTTTTATGTGTATATTAATCCACAAGCTGATCCAAGGTTCTATCGCTAACGGTTCAATTTCTACGTCATACTAGGTGTGGTTAACCGACTAATAGGGATAAGTCTCTATATCTATTGAACCAAGCAAGGTAGGATCTAATTTATTTTTCCAGATGGTAGGTTTTTATGTGCATATTAATCCACAAGCTGACCCAAGGTTCTATCGCTAACGGTTCAATTTCTACGTCAAACTGGGTGGGGTTAACCGAATAATAGGGATAAGTGTCCATATCTATTGATCCAAGCAAGGTAGAATCGATTTTGTTTTTGCAGATTATAGGTTTTTATGTGTATATTAATCCACAAGCTGACCCAAGGTTCTATCGTTAACGGTTCAATTTCTACGTTAGAGTGGTTGGGGTTAACCGACTAAAAGGGATAAGTGTCCATATCTATTGAACCAAGCAAGATAGAATCGATTTTGTTTTTACAGATGATAGGTTTTTATGTGTATATTAATCCACAGGCTGATCTAAGGTTCTTTCGTTAACGCTTCAATTTCTACGTCAAAGTGGGTAGGGTTAACCGACTGAAAGGGATAAGTGTCCATATCTATTGAACCAAGCAAAATAGAATCGATTTTATTTTTGCTGATTATAGGTTTTTATGTGTATAATAATCCACAAGCTGATCCAAGGTTCTATCGTTAACGGTTCAATTTCTACGTTAGAGTGGTTGGGGTTAACCGACTAATAGGGATAAGTCTCTATATCTATTGAACAAAGCAAGGTAGGAGCGAATTTATTTTTCCAGATGGTAGGTTTTTATGTGCATATTAATCCACGAGCTGATCCAAGGTTCTATCGCTAACGGTTCAATTTCTACGTCATACTGGGTGGGGTTAACCGACTAATAGGGATAAGTGTCCATATCTATTGAACCAATCAAGGTAGAATCGAATTTATTTTTGCAGATGGTAGGTTTTTATGTGCATATTAATCCACAAGCTGACCCAAGGTTCTATCGCTAACGGTTCAATTTCTAAGTCATACTGGGTGGGGTTATCCGACTAAAAGGGATAAGTGTCCATATCTATTGAACCAAGCAAAATAGAATCGATTTTATTTTTGCAGATGGTAGGTTTTTATGTGTATATTAATCCACAAGCTGATCCAAGGTTCTATCGCTAACGGTTCAATGTCTACGTCATACTGGGTGGGGTTATCCGACTAAAAGGGATAAGTGTCCATATCTATTGAACCAAGCAAAATAGAATCGATTTTATTTTTGCAGATGGTAGGTTTTTATGTGTATATTAATCCACAAGCTGATCCAAGGTTCTATCGCTAACGGTTCAATTTCTACGTCATACTGGGTGTGCTTAACCGACTAATAGGGATAAGTGTCTATATCTATTGAACCAAGCAAGGTAGAATCGAATTTATTTTTGCAGATGGTAGGTTTTTATGTGTATATTAATCCACAAGCTGACCCAAGGTTCTATCGCTAACGGTTCAATTTCTACGTCAAACTGGGTGGGGTTAACCGACTAATAGGGATAAGTGTCCATATCTATTGAACCAAGCAAGGCAGAATCGATTTTGTTTTTGCAGATTATAGGTTTTTATGTGTATATTAATCCACAAGCTGATCCAAGGTCCTATCGCTAACGGTTCAATTGCTACGTCGTACTGGGTGGGGTTAACCGACTAATAGGGGTAAGTGTCCATATCTATTGAACCAAGCAAGGTAGAATCGAATTTATTTTTGCAGATGGTAGGTTTTTATGTGCATATTAATCCACAAGCTGACCCAAGGTTCTAACGCTAACGGTTCAATTTCTACGTCAAACTGGGTGGGGTTAACCGACTAATAGGGATAAGTGTCCATATCTATTGAACCAAGCAAGGTAGAATCGATTTTGTTTTTGCAGATTATAGGTTTTTATGTGTATATTAATCCACAAGCTGATTCAAGGTTCTATCGTTAACGGTTCAATTTCTACGTTAGAGTGGTTGGGGTTAACCGACTAAAAGGGATAAGTGTCCATATCTATTGAACCAAGCAAGATAGAATCGATTTTGTTTTTGCAGATGATAGGTTTTTATGTGTGTATTAATCCACAAGCTGACCCAAGGTTCTATCGCTAACGGTTCAATTTCTACGTCAAACTGGGTGGGGTTAACCGACTAATAGGGATAAGTGTCCATATCTATTGAACCAAGCAAGGTAGAATCGATTTTGTTTTTACAGATTATAGGTTTTTATGTGTACATTAATCCACAAGCTGATCCAAGGTTCTATCGTTAACCGTTCAATTTCTACGTTAGAGTGGTTGGGGTTAACCGACTAAAAGGGATAAGTGTCCATATCTATTGAACCAAGCAAGATAGAATCGATTTTGTTTTTGCAGATGATAGGTTTTTATGTGTATATTAATTCGCAAGCTGATTCAAGGTTCTATCGCTAACGGTTCAATTTCTACGTTAGAGTGGTTGGGGTTAACCGACTAAAAGGGATAAGTGTCCATATCTATTGAACTAAGAAAGATAGAATCGATTTTATTTTTGTAGATGGTAGGTTTTTATGTGTATATTAATCCACAAGCTGATCCAAGGTCCTATCGCTAACGGTTCAATTTCTACGTCATACTGCGTGTGGTTAACCGACTAAAAGGGATAAGTGTCCATATCTATTGAACCAAGCAAGATAGAATCGATTTTGTTTTTGCAGATGATAGTTTTTTATGTGTGTATTAATCCACAAGCTGATGCAAGGTTCTATCGTTAACGGTTCAATTTCTACGTCATACTGGATGTGGTTAACCGACTAATAGGGATAAGTGTCTATATCTATTGAACCAAGCAAGGTAGGATCGAATTTATTTTTCCAGATGGTAGGTTTTTATGTGCATATTAATCCACGAGCTGATTCAAGGTTCTATCGCTAACGGTTCAATTTCTACGTCAAACTGGGTGGGGTTAACCGACTAAAAGGGATAAGTGTCCATATCTATTGAACCTAGCAAGACAGAATCGATTTTATTTTTGCAGATGGTAGGTTTTTATGTGTGTATTAATCCACAAGCTGATCGAAGGTTCTATCGTTAACGGTTCAATTTCTACGTCATACTGTGTGGGGTTAACCGACTAAAAGGGATAAGTGTCCATATCTATTGAACCAAGCAAGGCAGAATCGATTTTATTTCTGCAGATGGTAGGCTTTTATGTGTGTATTATTCCACAAGCTGATCCAAGGTTCTATCGCTAACGGTTCAATTTCTACGTCATACTGGGTGGGGTTACCCGACTAAAAGGGATAAGTGTCCATATCTATTGAACCAAGCAAAATAGAACCGATTTTATTTTTGCAGATTATAGGTTTTTATGTGTATATTAATCCACAAGCTGATCCAAGGTTCTATCGTTAACGGTTCAATTTCTACGTCAAAGTGGGTAGGGTTAACCGACTAAAAGGGATAAGTGTCCATATCTATTGAACCAAGCAAGATAGAATCGATTTTGTTTTTTCAGATGATAGGTTTTTATGTGTGTATTATTCCACAAGCCAATACAAGGTTCTATTGTTAACGGTTCAATTTCTACGTCAAAGTGGATGGGGTTAACCGACTAAAAGGGATAAGTGTCCATATCTATTGTGGGTGAGGTTAACCGACTAAAAGGGATAAGTGTCCATATCTATTGAACCAAGCAAGACAGAATCGATTTATTTTTGCAGATGGTAGGTTTTTGTGTGTATATTAATCCACAAGCTGATCCAAGGTTCTATCGTTAACGGTTCAATTTCTACGTCATGCTGGGTGTGGTTAACCGACTAATAGGGATAAGTGTCTATATCTATTGAACCAAGCAAGGTAGGATCGAATTTTTTTTTGCAGATGGTAGGTTTTTATGTGCATATTAATCCACAAGCTGATCCAAGATTCTATCATTAACGGTTCAATTTCTACGTCAAGGTGGGTGGGGTTAACCGACTAAAAGGGATAAGTATCCATATCTATTGAACCCAGCAAGATAGAATCGAATTTATGTTTGCAGATGGTAATTTTTTATGTATACATTAATCCACAAGCTGATCCAAGGTTCTATCGCTAACGGTTCACTTTCTACGTAATACTGGGTGGGTTTAACCGACTAATAGGGATAAGTGTCCATATCTATTGAACCAAGCAAGGTAGAATCGATTTTGTTTTTGCAGATGATAGGTTTTTATGTGTATATTAATCCACAAGCTGATCCAAGGTTCTATCGCTAACGGTTCAATTTCTACGTCATACTGCGTGTGGTTAACCGACTAAAAGGGATAAGTGTCCATATCTATTGAACCAAGCAAGGTAGAATCGATTTTGTTTTTGCAGATGATAGGTTTTTATGTGTATATTAATACACAAGCTGATCCAAGGTTCTATCGTTAACGGTTCAATTTCTACGTCAAGGTGGGTGGGGTTAACCGACTAAAAGGGATAAGAATCCATATCTATTGAACCAAGCAAGATAGAATCGAATTAATTTTTGCAGATGGTAGGTTTTTATGTGTATACTAATCCACAAGCTGATCCAAGGTTCTATCGTTAACGGTTCAATTTCTACGTCATACTGTGTGGGGTTAACCGACTAAAATAGATAAGTGTCCATATCTATTGAACCAATCAAGGCAGAATCGATTATATTCCTGCAGATGGTAGGCTTTTATGTGTGTATTATTCCACAAGCCGATCCAAGGTTCTATCGCTAACGGTTCAATTTCTACGTCATACTGGGTGGCGTTATCCGACTAAAAGGGATAAGTGTCCATATCTATTGAACCAAGCAAAATAGAACCGATTTTATTTTTGCAGATTATAGGTTTTTATGTGTATATTAATCCACAAGCTGATCCAAGGTTCTATCGTTAACGGTTCAATTTCTACGTCAAAGTGGGTAGGGTTAACCGACTAAAAGGGATAAGTGTCCATATCTATTGAACCAAGCAAGATAGAATCGATTTTGTTTTTTCATATGATAGGTTTTTATGTGTATATTATTCCACAAGCCAATACAAGGTTCTATTGTTAACGGTTCAATTTCTACGTCAAAGTGGATGGGGTTAACCGACTAAAAGGGATAAGTGTCCATATCTATTGTGGGTGAGGTTAACCGACTAAATGGGATAAGTGTCCATATCTATTGAACCAAGCAAGACAGAATCGATTTATTTTTGCAGATGGTAGGTTTTTGTGTGTATATTAATCCACAAGCTGATCCAAGGTTCTATCGTCAACGGTTCAATTTCTACGTCATACTGGGTGGGGTTAACCGACTAAAAGGGATAAGTGTCCATATCTATTGAACCAAGCAAGACAGAATCGATTTTATTTTTGCAGATGGTAGGTTTTTATGTGTATATTAGTCGACAAGCTGATCCAAGGTCCTATCGCTAACGGTTCAATTTCTACGTCAAACTGGGTGGGGTTATCCGACTAAAAGGGATAAGTGTCCATATCTATTGAACCAAGCAAGACAGAATCGATTTTATCTTTGCAGATGGTAGGTTTTTATGTGTATATTAATCTACAAGCTGATCCAAGGTTCTATCGTTAGCGGTTCAATTTCTACGTTAGAGCGGTTGGGGTTAACCCGCTAAAAGGGATAAGTGTCCATATCTATTGAACCAAGCAAAATAGAATCGATTTTATTTTTTGCAGATTATAGGTTTTTATGTGTATATTAATATACAAGCTTATCCAAGGTTCTATCGTTAACGGTTCAATTTCTACGTTAGAGTGGTTGGGGTTAACCGACTAAAAGGGATATGTGTCCATATCTATTGAACCAATCAAGATAGAATCGATTTTGTTTTTGCAGATGATAGGTTTTTATGTGCATATTAATCCACAAGCTGATCCAAGGTTCTATCGCTAACGGTTCAATTTATACGTCAAACTGGGTGGGGTTAACCGACTAAAAGGGATAAGTGTCCATATCTATTGAACCAAGCAAAATAGAATCGATTTTATTTTTGCAGATTATAGGTTTTCATATGTATATTAATCCACAAGCTGATCCAAGGTTCTATCGTTAACGGTTCAATTTCTACGTTAGAGTGGTTGGGGTTAACCGACTAAAAGGGATAAGTGTCCAAATCTATTGAACCAAGCAAGATAGAATCGATTTTGTTTTTGCAGCTGATCCAAGGTTCTATCGCTAACGGTTCAATTTCTACGTTATACTGGGTGGGGTTAACCGACTAAAAGGGATAAGTGTCCATATCTATTGAACCAAGCAAGACAGAATCGATTTATTTTTACAGATGGTAGGTTTTTGTGTGTATATTAATCCACAAGCTGATCCAAGGTTCTATCATTAACGGTTCAATTTCTACGTCAAAGTGGGTAGGGTTAACCGACTAAAAGAGATAAGTGTCCATATCTATTGAACCAATCAAGATAGAATCGATTTTGTTTTTTTCAGATGATAGGTTTTTATGTGTATATTATTCCACTAGCCAATACAACGGTTCAATTTCTACGTCAAAGTGGATGGGGTTAACCGACTAAAAGGGATAAGTGTCCATATCTATTGTGGGTGAGGTTAACCGACTAAAAGGGATAAGTGTCCATATCTATTGAACCAAGCAAGACAGAATCGATTTATTTTTGCAGATGGTAGGTTTTTGTGTGTACATTAATCCACAAGCTGATCCAAGGTTCTATCGTTAACGGTTCAATTTCTACGTCATGCTGGGTGTGGTTAACTGACTAATAGGGATAAGTGTCTATATCTATTGAACCAAGCAAGGTAGGATCGAATTTTTTTTTCCAGATGGTAGGTTTTTATGTGCATAATAATCCACGAGCTGATCCAAGGTTCTATCGCTAACCGTTCAATTTCTACGTCATACTGGGTGGGGTTAACCGACTAATAGGGATAAGTGTCTATATCTATTGAACAATGCAAGGTAGGATCGAATTTATTTTTCCAGATGGTAGGTTTTTATGTGCGTATTAATCCACGAGCTGATCCAAGGTTCTATCGCTAACGGTTCAATTTCAACGTCATACTGGGTGGGGTTAACCGACTAATAGGGATAAGTGTCCATATCTATTGAACCAAGCAAGGTAGAATCGAATTTATTTTTGCAGATGGTAGGTTTTTATGTGCATATTAATCCACAAGCTGACCCAAGGTTCTATCGCTAACGGTTCAATTTCTACGTTATACTGGGTGGGGTTATCCGACTAAAAGGGATAAGTGTCCATATCTATTGAACCAAGCAAAATAGAATCGATTTTATTTTTGCAGATGGTAGGTTTTTATGTGTATATTAATCCACAAGCTGATCCAAGGTTCTATCGCTAACGGTTCAATGTCTACGTCATACTGGGTGGGGTTATCCGACTAAAAGGGATAAGTGTCCATATCTATTGAACCAAGCAAAACAGAATCGATTTTATTTTTGCAGATGGTAGGTTTTTATGTGTATATTAATCCACAAGCTGATCCAATGTTCTATCGCTAACGGTTCAATTTCTACGTCATACTGGGTGTGGTTAACCGACTAATAGGGATAAGTGTCTATATCTATTGAACCAAGCAAGGTAGGATCGAATTTATTTTTCCAGATGGTAGGTTTTTATGTGCATATTAATCCACGAGCTGATCCAAGGTTCTATCGCTAACGGTTCAATTTCTACGTCATACTGGGTGGGGTTAACCGACTAATAGGGATAAGTGTTCATATCTATTGAACCAAGCAAGGTAGAATCGAATTTATTTTTGCAGATGGTAGGTTTTTATGTGCATATTAATCCACAAGCTGACCCAAGGTTCTATCGCTAACGGTTCAATTTCTACGTCAAACTGGGTGGGGTTAACCGACTAATAGGGATAAGTGTCCATATATATTGAATCAAGCAAGGTAGAATCGATTTTGTTTTTGCAGATTATAGGTTTTTATGTGTATATTAATTCACAAGCTGATCCAAGGTCCTATCGCTAACGGTTCAATTGCTACGTCATACTGGGTGGGGTTAACCGACTAATAGGGATAAGTGTCCATATTTATTGAACCAAGCAAGGTAGAATCTAATTTATTTTTGCAGATGGTAGGTTTTTATGTGCATAATAATCCACAAGCTGACCCAAGGTTCTATCGCTAACGGTTCAATTTCTACGTCAAACTGGGTGGGGTTAACCGACTAATAGGGATAAGTGTCCATATCTATTGAACCAAGCAAGGTAGAATCGATTTTGTTTTTGCAGATTATAGGTTTTTATATGTATATTAATCCACAAGCTGATCCAAGGTTCTATCGTTAACGGTTCAATTTCTACGTTAGAGTGGTTGGGTTAACCGACTAAAAGGGATAAGTGTCCATATCTGTTGAACCAAGCAAGATAGAATTGATTTTGTTTTTGCAGATGATAGGTTTTCATGTGTGTATTATCACACAAGCTGATCCAAGGTCCTATCGCTAACGGTTCAATTGCTACGTCATACTGGGTGGGGTTAACCGACTAATAGGGATAAGTGTCCATATCTATTGAACCAAGCAAGGTATAATCGATTTTGTTTTTGCAGATGATAGGTTTTTATGTGTATATTAATCCACAAGCTGATCTAAGGTTATTTCGTTAACGCTTCAATTTCTACGTTAGAGTGGTTGGGGTTAACCGACTAAAAGGGATAAGTGTCCATATCTGTTGAACCAAGCAAGATAGAATCGATTTTGTTTTTGCAGATGATAGGTTTTCATGTGTGTATTAATCCACAAGCTGATCCAAGGTCCTATCGCTAACGGTTCAATTGCTACGTCATACTGGGTGGGGTTAACCGACTAATAGGGATAAGTGTTCATATCTATTGAACCAAGCAAGGTAGAATCGAATTTATTTTTGCAGATGGTAGGTTTTTATGTGCATATTAATCCACAAGCTGACCCAAGGTTCTATCGCTAACGGTTCAATTTCTACGTCAAACTGGGTGGGGTTAACCGACTAATAGGGATAAGTGTCCATATATATTGAATCAAGCAAGGTAGAATCGATTTTGTTTTTGCAGATTATAGGTTTTTATGTGTATATTAATTCACAAGCTGATCCAAGGTCCTATCGCTAACGGTTCAATTGCTACGTCATACTGGGTGGGGTTAACCGACTAATAGGGATAAGTGTCCATATCTATTGAACCAAGCAAGGTAGAATCTAATTTATTTTTGCAGATGGTAGGTTTTTATGTGCATAATAATCCACAAGCTGACCCAAGGTTCTATCGCTAACGGTTCAATTTCTACGTCAAACTGGGTGGGGTTAACCGACTAATAGGGATAAGTGTCCATATCTATTGAACCAAGCAAGGTATAATCGATTTTGTTTTTGCAGATGATAGGTTTTTATGTGTATATTAATCCACAAGCTGATCTAAGGTTATTTCGTTAACGCTTCAATTTCTACGTTAGAGTGGTTGGGGTTAACCGACTAAAAGGGATAAGTGTCCATATCTGTTGAACCAAGCAAGATAGAATCGATTTTGTTTTTGCAGATGATAGGTTTTCATGTGTGTATTAATCCACAAGCTGATCCAAGGTTCTAACGTTAACGGTTCAATTTCTACGTTAGAGTGGTTGGGGTTAACCGACTAAAAGGGATAAGTGTCCATATCTATTGAACCAAGCAAGATAGAATCGATTTTGTTTTTGCAGATGATAGGTTTTTATGTGTATATTAATCCACAAGCTGATCTAAGGTTCTTTCGTTAACGCTTCAATTTCTACGTCAAAGTGGGTAGGGTTAACCGACTAAAAGGGATAAGTGTCCATATCTATTGAACCAAGCAAAATAGAATCGATTTTGTTTTTGCAGATGATAGGTTTTTATGTGCATATTAATCCACAAGCTGATCCAAGGTTCTATCGCTAACGGTTCAATTTCTACGTCATACTGGGTGTGGTTAACCGACTAATAGGGATAAGTGTCCATATCTATTGAACCAAGCAAGATAGAATCGATTTTGTTTTTGCAGATGATAGGTTTTTATGTGTATATTAATCGACAAGCTGATCCAAGGTTCTATCGTTAACGGTTCAATTTCTACGTTAGAATGGTTGGGGTTAACCGACTAAAAGGAATAAGTGTCCATATCTATTGAACCAAGCAAGATAGAATCGATTTTGGTTTTGCAGATGATAGGTTTTTATATGTGTATATTAATCCACAAGCTGATCTAAGGTTCTTTCGTTAACGCTTCAATTTCTACGTCAAAGTGGGTAGGGTTAACCGACTAAAAGGGATAAGTGTCCATATCTATTGAACCAAGCAAAATAGAATCGATTTTGTTTTTGCAGATGATAGGTTTTTATGTGCATATTAATCCACAAGCTGATCCAAGGTTCTATCGCTAACGGTTCAATTTCTACGTCATACTGGGTGTGATTAACCGACTAATAGGGATAAGTGTCCATATCTATTGAACCAAGCAAGATAGAATCGATTTTGTTTTTGCAGATGATAGGTGTTTATGTGTATATTAATCCACAAGCTGATCTAAGGTTCTTTCGTTAACGCTTCAATTTCTACGTCAAAGTGGGTAGGGTTAACCGACTAAAAGGGATAAGTGTCCATATCTATTGAACCAAGCAAAATAGAATCGATTTTGTTTTTGCAGATGATAGGTTTTTATGTGCATATTAATCCACAAGCTGATCCAAGGTTCTATCGCTAACGGTTCAATTTCTACGTCATACTGGGTGTGGTTAACCGACTAAAAGGGATAAGTGTCCATATCTATTGAACCAAGCAAGATAGTATCAATTTTGTTTTTGCAGATGATAGGTTTTTATGTGTATATTAATCCACAAGCTGATCCAAGGTTCTATCGTTAACGGTTCAATTTCTACGTTAGAGTGGTTGGGGTTAACCGACTAAAAGGGATAAGTGTCCATATCTATTGAACCAAGCAAGATAGAATCGATTTTGTTTTTGCAGATGATAGGTTTTTATGTGTATATTAATCCACAAGCTGATCTAAGGTTCTTTCGTTAACGCTTCAATTTCTACGTCAAAGTGGGTAGGGTTAACCGACTAAAAGGGATAAGTGTCCATATCTGTTGAACCAAGCAAGATAGAATCGATTTTGTTTTTGCAGATGATAGGTTTTCATGTGTATATTAATCCACAAGCTGATCCAAGGTTCTAACGTTAACGGTTCAATTTCTACGTTAGAGTGGTTTGGGTTAACCGACTAATAGGGATAAGTGTCCATATCTATTGAACCAAGCAAGGTAGAATCGATTTTGTTTTTGCAGATTATAGGTTTTTATGTGTATAATAATCCACAAGCTGATCCAAGGTTCTATCGTTAACGGTTCAATTTCTACGTTAGAGTGGTTGGGGTTAACCGACTAAAAGGGATAAGTGTCCATATCTATTGAACCAAGCAAGATAGAATCGATTTTGTTTTTGCAGATGATAGGTTTTTATGTGCATATTAATCCTCAAGCTGATCCAAGGTTCTATCGCTAACGGTTCAATTTCTACGTCATACTGGGTGTGGTTAACCGACTAATAGGGATAAGTGTCTATATCTACTGAACCAAGCAAGGTAGGATCGAATTTCTTTTTGCAGATGGTAGTTTTTTATGTGCATATTAATCCACAAGCTGATCCAAGGTTCTATCGCTAACGGTTCAATTTCTACGTCATACTGGGTGTGGTTAACCGACTAATAGGGATAAGTGTCTATATCTATTGAACCAAGCAAGGTAGGATCGAATTTCTTTTTGCAGATGGTAGTTTTTTATGTGCATATTAATCCACGAGCTGATTCAAGGTTCTATCGCTAACGGTTCAATTTCTACGTCAAACTGGGTGGGGTTAACCGACTAAAAGGGATAAGTGTCCATATCTATTGAACCTAGCAAGACAGAATCGATTTTATTTTTGCAGATGGTAGGTTTTTATGTATGTATTAATCCACAAGCTGATCCAAGGTTCTATCGTTAACGGTTCAATTTCTACGTCATACTGTGTGGGGTTAACCGACTAAAAGGGATAAGTGTCCATATCTATTGAACCAAGCAAGGCAGAATCGATTTTATTTTTGCAGATGGTAGGCTTTTATGTGTGTATTATTCCACAAGCTGATCCAAGGTTCTATCGTTAACGGTTCAATTTCTACGTCATGCTGGGTGTGGTTAACCGACTAATAGGGATAAGTGTCCATATCTATTGAACCAAGCAAGATAGAATCGATTTTGTTTTTTCAGATGATAGGTTTTTATGTGTGCATTATTCCACAAACCAATACAAGGTTCTATTGTTAACGGTTCAATTTCTACGTCAAAGTGGATGGGGTTAACCGACTAAAAGGGATAAGTGTCCATACCTATTGTGGGTGAGGTTAACCGACTAAAAGGGATAAGTGTCCATATCTATTGAACCAAGCAAGACAGAATCGATTTATTTTTGCAGATGGTAGGTTTTTGTGTGTATATTAATCCACAAGCTGATCCAAGGTTCTATCGTTAACGGTTCAATTTCTACGTCATGCTGGGTGTGGTTAACCGAATAATAGGGATAAGTGTCTATATCTATTGAACCAAGCAAGGTAGGATCGAATTTTTTTTTGCAGATGGTAGGTTTTTATGTGCATATTAATCCACAAGCTGATCCAAGGTTCTATCGTTAACGGTTCAATTTCTACGTCAAGGTGGGTGGGGTTATCCGACTAAAAGGGATAAGTGTCCATATCTATTGAACCAAGCAAAATAAAATCGATTTTATTTTTCCAGATGGTAGGTTTTTATGTGCATAATAATCCACGAGCTGATCCAAGGTTCTATCGCTAACCGTTCAATTTCTACGTCATACTGGGTGGGGTTAACCGACTAATAGGGATAAGTGTCTATATCTATTGAACAAAGCAAGGTAGGATCGAATTTATTTTTCCAGATGGTAGGTTTTTATGTGCGTATTAATCCACGAGCTGACCCAAGGTTCTATCGCTAACGGTTCAATTTCTACGTTATACTGGGTGGGGTTAACCGACTAATAGGGATAAGTGTCCATATCTATTGAACCAAGCAAAATAAAATCGATTTTATTTTTCCAGATGGTAGGTTTTTATGTGCATAATAATCCACGAGCTGATCCAAGGTTCTATCGCTAACGGTTCAATTTCAACGTCATACTGGGTGGGGTTAACCGACTAATAGGGATAAGTGTCCATATCTATTGAACCAAGCAAGGTAGAATCGAATTTATTTTTGCAGATGGTAGGTTTTTATGTGCATATTAATCCACAAGCTGACCCAAGGTTCTATCGCTAACGGTTCAATTTCTACGTTATACTGGGTGGGGTTATCCGACTAAAAGGGATAAGTGTCCATATCTATTGAACCAAGCAAAATAGAATCGATTTTATTTTTGCAGATGGTAGGTTTTTATGTGTATATTAATCCACAAGCTGATCCAAGGTTCTATCGCTAACGGTTCAATGTCTACGTCATACTGGGTGGGGTTATCCGACTAAAAGGGATAAGTGTCCATATCTATTGAACCAAGCAAAACAGAATCGATTTTATTTTTGCAGATGGTAGGTTTTTATGTGTATATTAATCCACAAGCTGATCCAATGTTCTATCGCTAACGGTTCAATTTCTACGTCATACTGGGTGTGGTTAACCGACTAATAGGGATAAGTGTCTATATCTATTGAACCAAGCAAGGTAGGATCGAATTTATTTTTCCAGATGGTAGGTTTTTATGTGCATATTAATCCACGAGCTGATCCAAGGTTCTATCGCTAACGGTTCAATTTCTACGTCATACTGGGTGGGGTTAACCGACTAATAGGGATAAGTGTTCATATCTATTGAACCAAGCAAGGTAGAATCGAATTTATTTTTGCAGATGGTAGGTTTTTATGTGCATATTAATCCACAAGCTGACCCAAGGTTCTATCGCTAACGGTTCAATTTCTACGTCAAACTGGGTGGGGTTAACCGACTAATAGGGATAAGTGTCCATATATATTGAATCAAGCAAGGTAGAATCGATTTTGTTTTTGCAGATTACAGGTTTTTATGTGTATATTAATTCACAAGCTGATCCAAGGTCCTATCGCTAACGGTTCAATTGCTACGTCATACTGGGTGGGGTTAACCGACTAATAGGGATAAGTGTCCATATCTATTGAACCAAGCAAGGTAGAATCTAATTTATTTTTGCAGATGGTAGGTTTTTATGTGCATAATAATCCACAAGCTGACCCAAGGTTCTATCGCTAACGGTTCAATTTCTACGTCAAACTGGGTGGGGTTAACCGACTAATAGGGATAAGTGTCCATATCTATTGAACCAAGCAAGGTAGAATCGATTTTGTTTTTGCAGATTATAGGTTTTTATATGTATATTAATCCACAAGCTGATCCAAGGTTCTATCGTTAACGGTTCAATTTCTACGTTAGAGTGGTTTGGGTTAACCGACTAAAAGGGATAAGTGTCCATATCTGTTGAACCAAGCAAGATAGAATCGATTTTGTTTTTGCAGATGATAGGTTTTCATGTGTGTATTAATCCACAAGCTGATCCAAGGTCCTATCGCTAACGGTTCAATTGCTACGTCATACTGGGTGGGGTTAACCGACTAATAGGGATAAGTGTCCATATCTATTGAACCAAGCAAGGTAGAATCTAATTTATTTTTGCAGATGGTAGGTTTTTATGTGCATAATAATCCGCAAGCTGACCCAAGGTTCTATCGCTAACGGTTCAATTTCTACGTCAAACTGGTTGGGGTTAACCGACTAATAGGGATAAGTGTCCATATCTATTGAACCAAGCAAGGTATAATCGATTTTGTTTTTGCAGATGATAGGTTTTTATGTGTATATTAATCCACAAGCTGATCTAAGGTTATTTCGTTAACGCTTCAATTTCTACGTTAGAGTGGTTGGGGTTAACCGACTAAAAGGGATAAGTGTCCATATCTGTTGAACCAAGCAAGATAGAATCGATTTTGTTTTTGCAGATGATAGGTTTTCATGTGTGTATTAATCCACAAGCTGATCCAAGGTTCTAACGTTAACGGTTCAATTTCTACGTTAGAGTGGTTGGGGTTAACCGACTAAAAGGGATAAGTGTCCATATCTATTGAACCAAGCAAGATAGAATCGATTTTGTTTTTGCAGATGATAGGTTTTTATGTGTATATTAATCCACAAGCTGATCTAAGGTTCTTTCGTTAACGCTTCAATTTCTACGTCAAAGTGGGTAGGGTTAACCGACTAAAAGGGATAAGTGTCCATATCTATTGAACCAAGCAAAATAGAATCGATTTGGTTTTTGCAGATGATAGGTTTTTATGTGCATATTAATCCACAAGCTGATCCAAGGTTCTATCGCTAACGGTTCAATTTCTACGTCATACTGGGTGTGGTTAACCGACTAATAGGGATAAGTGTCCATATCTATTGAACCAAGCAAGATAGAATCGATTTTGTTTTTGCAGATGATAGGTTTTTATGTGTGTATTAATCCACAAGCTGATCCAAGGTTCTATCGTTAACGGTTCAATTTCTACGTTAGAATGGTTGGGGTTAACCGACTAAAAGGAATAAGTGTCCATATCTATTGAACCAAGCAAGATAGAATCGATTTTGGTTTTGCAGATGATAGGTTTTTATATGTGTATATTAATCCACAAGCTGATCTAAGGTTCTTTCGTTAACGCTTCAATTTCTACGTCAAAGTGTGTAGGGTTAACCGACTAAAAGGGATAAGTGTCCATATCTATTGAACCAAGCAAAATAGAATCGATTTTGTTTTTGCAGATGATAGGTTTTTATGTGCATATTAATCCACAAGCTGATCCAAGGTTCTATCGCTAACGGTTCAATTTCTACGTCATACTGGGTGTGATTAACCGACTAATAGGGATAAGTGTCCATATCTATTGAACCAAGCAAGATAGAATCGATTTTGTTTTTGCAGATGATAGGTGTTTATGTGTATATTAATCCACAAGCTGATCTAAGGTTCTTTCGTTAACGCTTCAATTTCTACGTCAAAGTGGGTAGGGTTAACCGACTAAAAGGGATAAGTGTCCATATCTATTGAACCAAGCAAAATAGAATCGATTTTGTTTTTGCAGAAGATAGGTTTTTATGTGCATATTAATCCACAAGCTGATCCAAGGTTCTATCGCTAACGGTTCAATTTCTACGTCATACTGGGTGTGGTTAACCGACTAAAAGGGATAAGTGTCCATATCTATTGAACCAAGCAAGATAGTATCAATTTTGTTTTTGCAGATGATAGGTTTTTATGTGTATATTAATCCACAAGCTGATCCAAGGTTCTATCGTTAACGGTTCAATTTCTACGTTAGAGTGGTTGGGGTTAACCGACTAAAAGGGATAAGTGTCCATATCTATTGAACCAAGCAAGATAGAATCGATTTTGTTTTTGCAGATGATAGGTTTTTATGTGTATATTAATCCACAAGCTGATCTAAGGTTCTTTCGTTAACGCTTCAATTTCTACGTCAAAGTGGGTAGGGTTAACCGACTAAAAGGGATAAGTGTCCATATCTGTTGAACCAAGCAAGATAGAATCGATTTTGTTTTTGCAGATGATAGGTTTTCATGTGTATATTAATCCACAAGCTGATCCAAGGTTCTAACGTTAACGGTTCAATTTCTACGTTAGAGTGGTTGGGGTTAACCGACTAATAGGGATAAGTGTCCATATCTATTGAACCAAGCAAGGTAGAATCGATTTTGTTTTTGCAGATTATAGGTTTTTATGTGTGTAATAATCCACAAGCTGATCCAAGGTTCTATCGTTAACGGTTCAATTTCTACGTTAGAGTGGTTGGGGTTAACCGACTAAAAGGGATAAGTGTCCATATCTATTGAACCAAGCAAGATAGAATCGATTTTGTTTTTGCAGATGATAGGTTTTTATGTGCATATTAATCCTCAAGCTGATCCAAGGTTCTATCGCTAACGGTTCAATTTCTACGTCATACTGGGTGTGGTTAACCGACTAATAGGGATAAGTGTCTATATCTACTGAACCAAGCAAGGTAGGATCGAATTTCTTTTTGCAGATGGTAGTTTTTTATGTGCATATTAATCCACAAGCTGATCCAAGGTTCTATCGCTAACGGTTCAATTTCTACGTCATACTGGGTGTGGTTAACCGACTAATAGGGATAAGTGTCTATATCTATTGAACCAAGCAAGGTAGGATCGAATTTCTTTTTGCAGATGGTAGTTTTTTATGTGCATATTAATCCACGAGCTGATTCAAGGTTCTATCGCTAACGGTTCAATTTCTACGTCAAACTGGGTGGGGTTAACCGACTAAAAGGGATAAGTGTCCATATCTATTGAACCTAGCAAGACAGAATCGATTTTATTTTTGCAGATGGTAGGTTTTTATGTATGTATTAATCCACAAGCTGATCCAAGGTTCTATCGTTAACGGTTCAATTTCTACGTCATACTGTGTGGGGTTAACCGACTAAAAGGGATAAGTGTCCATATCTATTGAACCAAGCAAGGCAGAATCGATTTTATTTTTGCAGATGGTAGGCTTTTATGTGTGTATTATTCCACAAGCTGATCCAAGGTTCTATCGTTAACGGTTCAATTTCTACGTCATGCTGGGTGTGGTTAACCGACTAATAGGGATAAGTGTCCATATCTATTGAACCAAGCAAGATAGAATCGATTTTGTTTTTTCAGATGATAGGTTTTTATGTGTGCATTATTCCACAAACCAATACAAGGTTCTATTGTTAACGGTTCAATTTCTACGTCAAAGTGGATGGGGTTAACCGACTAAAAGGGATAAGTGTCCATACCTATTGTGGGTGAGGTTAACCGACTAAAAGGGATAAGTGTCCATATCTATTGAACCAAGCAAGACAGAATCGATTTATTTTTGCAGATGGTAGGTTTTTGTGTGTATATTAATCCACAAGCTGATCCAAGGTTCTATCGTTAACGGTTCAATTTCTACGTCATGCTGGGTGTGGTTAACCGAATAATAGGGATAAGTGTCTATATCTATTGAACCAAGCAAGGTAGGATCGAATTTTTTTTTGCAGATGGTAGGTTTTTATGTGCATATTAATCCACAAGCTGATCCAAGGTTCTATCGTTAACGGTTCAATTTCTACGTCAAGGTGGGTGGGGTTAACCGACTAAAAGGGATAAGTATCCATATCTATTGAACCCAGCAAGATAGAATCGAATTTATGTTTGCAGATGGTAATTTTTTATGTGTACATTAATCCACAAGCTGATCCAAGGTTCTATCGCTAACGGTTCAATTTCTACGTTATACTGGGTGGCGTTAACTGACTAAAAGGGATAAGTGTCCATATCTATTGAACCAAGCAAGATAGAATCGATTTTGTTTTTTTTTTTTTGCTGACCCAAGGTTCTATCGCTAACGGTTCACTTTCTACGTAATACTGGGTGGGTTTAACCGACTAATAGGGATAAGTGTCCATATCTCTTGAACCAAGCAAGGAGAATCGATTTTGTTTTTGCAGATGATAGGTTTTTATGTGTATATTAATCCACAAGCTGATCCAAGGTTCTATCGCTAACGGTTCAATTTCTACGTCATACTGCGTGTGGTTAACCGACTAAAAGGGATAAGTGTCCATATCTATTGAACCAAGGAAGGTAGAATCGATTTTGTTTTTGCAGATGATAGGTTTTTATGTGTATATTAATACACAAGCTGATCCAAGGTTCTATCGTTAACGGTTCAATTTCTACGTCAAGGTGGGTGGGGTTAACCGACTGAAAGGGATAAGTATCCATATCTATTGAATCAAGCAAGATAGAATCGAATTAATTTTTGCAGATGGTAGGTTTTTATGTGTATATTAATCCACAAGCTGATCCAAGGTTCTATCGTTAACGGTTCAATTTCTACGTCAAGGTGGGAGGGGTTAACCGACTAAAAGGGATAAGTATCCATATCTATTGAACCCAGCAAGATAGAATCGAATTTATGTTTGCAGATGGTAATTTTTTATGTGTACATTAATCCACAAGCTGATCCAAGGTTCTATCGCTAACGGTTCAATTTCTACGTTATACTGGGTGGGGTTAACTGACTAAAAGGGACAAGTGTCCATATCTATTGAACCAAGCAAGATAGAATTGATTTTGTTTTTTTTTTTTTGCTGACCCAAGGTTCTATCGCTAACGGTTCACTTTCTACGTAATACTGGGTGGGTTTAACCGACTAATAGGGATAAGTGTCCATATCTATTGAACCAAGCAAGGTAGAATCGATTTTGTTTTTGCAGATGATAGGTTTTTATGTGTATATTAATCCACAAGCTGATCCAAGGTTCTATCGCTAACGGTTCAATTTCTACGTCATACTGCGTGTGGTTAACCGACTAAAAGGGATAAGTGTCCATATCTATTGAACCAAGGAAGGTAGAATCGATTTTGTTTTTGCAGATGATAGGTTTTTATGTGTATATTAATACACAAGCTGATCCAAGGTTCTATCGCTAACGGTTCAATTTCTACGTCATACTGCGTGTGGTTAACCGACTAAAAGGGATAAGTGTCCATATCTATTGAACCAAGGAAGGTAGAATCGATTTTGTTTTTGCAGATGATAGGTTTTTATGTGTATATTAATACACAAGCTGATCCAAGGTTCTATCGTTAACGGTTCAATTTCTACGTCAAGGTGGGTGGGGTTAACCGACTAAAAGGGATAAGTATCCATATCTATTGAATCAAGCAAGATAGAATCGAATTAATTTTTGCAGATGGTAGGTTTTTATGTGTATATTAGTCGACAAGCTGATCCAACGTCCTATCGCTAACGGTTCAATTTCTACGTCAAACTGGGTGGGGTTATCCGACTAAAAGGGATAAGTGTCCATATCTATTGAACCAAGCAAGACAGAATCGATTTTATTTTTGCAGATGGTAGGTTTTTATGTGTATATTAATCTACAAGCTGATCCAAGGTTCTATCGTTAACGGTTCAATTTCTACGTTAGAGTGGTTGGGGTTAACCGACTAAAAGGGATAAGTGTCCATATCTATTGAACCAAGCAAGGTAGAATCGATTTTGTTTTTGCAGATTATAGGTTTTTATGTGTGTAATAATCCACAAGCTGATCCAAGGTTCTATCGTTAACGGTTCAATTTCTACGTTAGAGTGGTTGGGGTTAACCGACTAAAAGGGATAAGTGTCCATATCTATTGAACCAAGCAAGATAGAATCGATTTTGTTTTTGCAGATGATAGGTTTTTATGTGCATATTAATCCTCAAGCTGATCCAAGGTTCTATCGCTAACGGTTCAATTTCTACGTCATACTGGGTGTGGTTAACCGACTAATAGGGATAAGTGTCTATATCTATTGAACCAAGCAAGGTAGGATCGAATTTCTTTTTGCAGATGGTAGTTTTTTATGTGCATATTAATCCACGAGCTGATTCAAGGTTCTATCGCTAACGGTTCAATTTCTACGTCAAACTGGGTGGGGTTAACCGACTAAAAGGGATAAGTGTCCATATCTATTGAACCTAGCAAGACAGAATCGATTTTATTTTTGCAGATGGTAGGTTTTTATGTATGTATTAATCCACAAGCTGATCCAAGGTTCTATCGTTAACGGTTCAATTTCTACGTCATACTGTGTGGGGTTAATCGACTAAAAGGGATAAGTGTCCATATCTATTGAACCAAGCAAGACAGAATCGATTTTATTTTTGCAGATGGTAGGTTTTTATGTGTATATTAATCTACAAGCTGATCCAAGGTTCTATCGTTAACGGTTCAATTTCTACGTTAGAGTGGTTGGGGTTAACCGACTAATAGGGATAAGTGTCCATATCTATTGAACCAAGCAAGGTAGAATCGATTTTGTTTTTGCAGATTATAGGTTTTTATGTGTGTAATAATCCACAAGCTGATCCAAGGTTCTATCGTTAACGGTTCAATTTCTACGTTAGAGTGGTTGGGGTTAACCGACTAAAAGGGATAAGTGTCCATATCTATTGAACCAAGCAAGATAGAATCGATTTTGTTTTTGCAGATGATAGGTTTTTATGTGCATATTAATCCTCAAGCTGATCCAAGGTTCTATCGCTAACGGTTCAATTTCTACGTCATACTGGGTGTGGTTAACCGACTAATAGGGATAAGTGTCTATATCTACTGAACCAAGCAAGGTAGGATCGAATTTCTTTTTGCAGATGGTAGTTTTTTATGTGCATATTAATCCACAAGCTGATCCAAGGTTCTATCGCTAACGGTTCAATTTCTACGTCATACTGGGTGTGGTTAACCGACTAATAGGGATAAGTGTCTATATCTATTGAACCAAGCAAGGTAGGATCGAATTTCTTTTTGCAGATGGTAGTTTTTTATGTGCATATTAATCCACGAGCTGATTCAAGGTTCTATCGCTAACGGTTCAATTTCTACGTCAAACTGGGTGGGGTTAACCGACTAAAAGGGATAAGTGTCCATATCTATTGAACCTAGCAAGACAGAATCGATTTTATTTTTGCAGATGGTAGGTTTTTATGTATGTATTAATCCACAAGCTGATCCAAGGTTCTATCGTTAACGGTTCAATTTCTACGTCATACTGTGTGGGGTTAACCGACTAAAAGGGATAAGTGTCCATATCTATTGAACCAAGCAAGGCAGAATCGATTTTATTTTTGCAGATGGTAGGCTTTTATGTGTGTATTATTCCACAAGCTGATCCAAGGTTCTATCGTTAACGGTTCAATTTCTACGTCATGCTGGGTGTGGTTAACCGACTAATAGGGATAAGTGTCCATATCTATTGAACCAAGCAAGATAGAATCGATTTTGTTTTTTCAGATGATAGGTTTTTATGTGTGCATTATTCCACAAACCAATACAAGGTTCTATTGTTAACGGTTCAATTTCTACGTCAAAGTGGATGGGGTTAACCGACTAAAAGGGATAAGTGTCCATACCTATTGTGGGTGAGGTTAACCGACTAAAAGGGATAAGTGTCCATATCTATTGAACCAAGCAAGACAGAATCGATTTATTTTTGCAGATGGTAGGTTTTTGTGTGTATATTAATCCACAAGCTGATCCAAGGTTCTATCGTTAACGGTTCAATTTCTACGTCATGCTGGGTGTGGTTAACCGAATAATAGGGATAAGTGTCTATATCTATTGAACCAAGCAAGGTAGGATCGAATTTTTTTTTGCAGATGGTAGGTTTTTATGTGCATATTAATCCACAAGCTGATCCAAGGTTCTATCGTTAACGGTTCAATTTCTACGTCAAGGTGGGTGGGGTTAACCGACTAAAAGGGATAAGTATCCATATCTATTGAACCCAGCAAGATAGAATCGAATTTATGTTTGCAGATGGTAATTTTTTATGTGTACATTAATCCACAAGCTGATCCAAGGTTCTATCGCTAACGGTTCAATTTCTACGTTATACTGGGTGGCGTTAACTGACTAAAAGGGATAAGTGTCCATATCTATTGAACCAAGCAAGATAGAATCGATTTTGTTTTTTTTTTTTTTGCTGACCCAAGGTTCTATCGCTAACGGTTCACTTTCTACGTAATACTGGGTGGGTTTAACCGACTAATAGGGATAAGTGTCCATATCTCTTGAACCAAGCAAGGAGAATCGATTTTGTTTTTGCAGATGATAGGTTTTTATGTGTATATTAATCCACAAGCTGATCCAAGGTTCTATCGCTAACGGTTCAATTTCTACGTCATACTGCGTGTGGTTAACCGACTAAAAGGGATAAGTGTCCATATCTATTGAACCAAGGAAGGTAGAATCGATTTTGTTTTTGCAGATGATAGGTTTTTATGTGTATATTAATACACAAGCTGATCCAAGGTTCTATCGTTAACGGTTCAATTTCTACGTCAAGGTGGGTGGGGTTAACCGACTGAAAGGGATAAGTATCCATATCTATTGAATCAAGCAAGATAGAATCGAATTAATTTTTGCAGATGGTAGGTTTTTATGTGTATATTAATCCACAAGCTGATCCAAGGTTCTATCGTTAACGGTTCAATTTCTACGTCAAGGTGGGAGGGGTTAACCGACTAAAAGGGATAAGTATCCATATCTATTGAACCCAGCAAGATAGAATCGAATTTATGTTTGCAGATGGTAATTTTTTATGTGTACATTAATCCACAAGCTGATCCAAGGTTCTATCGCTAACGGTTCAATTTCTACGTTATACTGGGTGGGGTTAACTGACTAAAAGGGACAAGTGTCCATATCTATTGAACCAAGCAAGATAGAATTGATTTTGTTTTTTTTTTTTTGCTGACCCAAGGTTCTATCGCTAACGGTTCACTTTCTACGTAATACTGGGTGGGTTTAACCGACTAATAGGGATAAGTGTCCATATCTATTGAACCAAGCAAGGTAGAATCGATTTTGTTTTTGCAGATGATAGGTTTTTATGTGTATATTAATCCACAAGCTGATCCAAGGTTCTATCGCTAACGGTTCAATTTCTACGTCATACTGCGTGTGGTTAACCGACTAAAAGGGATAAGTGTCCATATCTATTGAACCAAGGAAGGTAGAATCGATTTTGTTTTTGCAGATGATAGGTTTTTATGTGTATATTAATACACAAGCTGATCCAAGGTTCTATCGCTAACGGTTCAATTTCTACGTCATACTGCGTGTGGTTAACCGACTAAAAGGGATAAGTGTCCATATCTATTGAACCAAGGAAGGTAGAATCGATTTTGTTTTTGCAGATGATAGGTTTTTATGTGTATATTAATACACAAGCTGATCCAAGGTTCTATCGTTAACGGTTCAATTTCTACGTCAAGGTGGGTGGGGTTAACCGACTAAAAGGGATAAGTATCCATATCTATTGAATCAAGCAAGATAGAATCGAATTAATTTTTGCAGATGGTAGGTTTTTATGTGTATATTAGTCGA
This sequence comes from Eurosta solidaginis, assembly GCF_040869045.1. Taxonomy (NCBI): domain Eukaryota; kingdom Metazoa; phylum Arthropoda; class Insecta; order Diptera; family Tephritidae; genus Eurosta; species Eurosta solidaginis. The sequence goes on along the minus strand of NW_027136885.1, from coordinate 466,702 downwards.
CAAGCTGATCCAACGTCCTATCGCTAACGGTTTCAATTTCTACGTCAAACTGGGTGGGGTTATCCGACTAAAAGGGATAAGTGTCCATATCTATTGAAACCAAGCAAGACAGAATCGATTTTATTTTTGCAGATGGTAGGTTTTTATGTGTATATTAATCTACAAGCTGATCCAAGGTTCTATCGTTAACGGTTCAATTTCTACGTTAGAGTGGTTGGGGTTAACCCGCTAAAAGGGATAAGTGTCCATATCTATTGAACCAAGCAAAATAGAATCGATTTTATTTTTTGCAGATTATAGGTTTTTTATGTGTATATTAATCTACAAGCTGATCCAAGGTTCTATCGTTAACGATTCAATTTCTACGTTAGAGTGGTTGGGGTTAACCGACTAAAAGGGATAAGTGTCCATATCTATTGAACCAATCAAGATAGAATCGATTTTGTTTTTGCAGATGATAAGTTTTTATGTGCATATTAATCCACAAGCTGATCCAAGGTTCTATCACTAACGGTTCAATTTATACGTCAAACTGGGTGGGGTTAACCGACTAAAAGGGATAAGTGTCCATATCTATTGAACCAAGCAAAATAGAATCGATTTTATTTTTGCAGATTATAGGTTTTCATATGTATATTAATCCACAAGCTGATCCAAGGTTCTATCGTTAACGGTTCAATTTCTACGTTAGAGTGGTTGGGGTTAACCGACTAAAAGGGATAAGTGTCCAAATCTATTGAACCAAGCAAGATAGAATCGATTTTGTTTTTGCAGCTGATCCAAGGTTCTATCGCTAACGGTTCAATTTCTACGTTATACTGGGTGGGGTTAACCGACTAAAAGGGATAAGTGTCCATATCTATTGAACCAAGCAAGACAGAATCGATTTATTTTTACAGATGGTAGGTTTTTGTGTGTATATTAATCCACAAGCTGATCCAAGGTTCTATCGTTAACGGTTCAATTTCTACGTCAAAGTGGGTAGGGTTAACCGACTAAAAGGGTTAAGTGTCCATATCTATTGAACCAAGCAAGATAGAATCGATTTTGTTTTTTCAGATGATAGGTTTTTATGTGTATATTATTCCACAAGCCAATACAAGGTCCTATTGTTAACGGTTCAATTTCTACGTCAAAGTGGATGGGGTTAACCGACTAAAAGGGATAAGTGTCCATATCTATTGTGGGTGAGGTTAACCGACTAAAAGGGATAAGTGTCCATATCTATTGAACCAAGCAAGACAGAATCGATTTATTTTTCAGATGGTAGGTTTTTGTGTGTACATTAATCCACAAGCTGATCCAAGGTTCTATCGTTAACGGTTCAATTTCTACGTCATGCTGGGTGTGGTTAACTGACTAATAGGGATAAGTGTCTATATCTATTGAACCCAGCAAGGTAGGATCGAATTTTTTTTTCCAGATGGTAGGTTTTTATGTGCATAATAATCCACGAGCTGATCCAAGGTTCTATCGCTAACGGTTCAATTTCTACGTCATACTGGGTGTGGTTAACCGACTAATAGGGATAAGTGTCTATATCTATTGAACCAAGCAAGGTAGGATCGAATTTATTTTTCCAGATGGTAGGTTTTTATGTGCATATTAATCCACAAGCTGACCCAAGGTTCTATCGCTAACGGTTCAATGTCTACGTCAAACTGGGTGGGGTTAACCGACTAATAGGGATAAGTGTCCATATCTATTGAATCAAGCAAGGTAGAATCGATTTTGTTTTTGCAGATTATAGGTTTTTATGTGTATAATAATCCACAAGCTGATCCAAGGTCCTATCGCTAACGGTTCAATTACTACGTCATACTGGGTGGGGTTAACCGACTAATAGGGATATTAATCCACAAGCTGACCCAAGGTTCTATCGCTAACGGTTCAATGTCTACGTCAAACTGGGTGGGGTTAACCGACTAATAGGGATAAGTGTCCATATCTATTGAATCAAGCAAGGTAGAATCGATTTTGTTTTTGCAGATTATAGGTTTTTATGTGTATAATAATCCACAAGCTGATCCAAGGTCCTATAGCTAACGGTTCAATTACTACGTCATACTGGGTGGGGTTAACCGACTAATAGGGATAAGTGTCCATATCTATTGAACCAAGCAAGGTAGAATCTAATTTATTTTTGCAGATGGAAGGTTTTTATGTGCATAATAATCCACAAGCTGACCTAAGGTTCTATCGCTAACGGTTCAATTTCTACGTCAAACTGGGTGGGGTTAACCGACTAATAGGGATAAGTGTCCATATCTATTGAACCAAGCAAGGTAGAATCGATTTTGTTTTTGCAGATTATAGGTTTTTATATGTATATTAATCCACAAGCTGATCCAAGGTTCTATCGTTAACGGTTCAATTTCTACGTTAGAGTGGTTGGGGTTAACCGACTAAAAGGGATAAGTGTCCATATCTATTGAACCAAGCAAGATAGAATCGATTTTGTTTTTGCAGATGATAGGTTTTTATGTGTATATTAATCCACAAGCTGATCTAAGGTTCTTTCGTTAACGCTTCAATTTCTACGTTAGAGTGGTTGGGGTTAACCGACTAAAAGGGATAAGTGTCCATATCTGTTGAACCAAGCAAGATAGAATCGATTTTGTTTTTGCAGATGATAGGTTTTCATGTGTATATTAATCCACAAGCTGATCCAAGGTTCTAACGTTAACGGTTCAATTTCTACGTTAGAGTGGTTGGGGTTAACCGACTAAAAGGGATAAGTGTCCATATCTATTGAACCAAGCAAGATAGAATCGATTTTGTTTTTGCAGATGATAGGCTTTTATGTGCATATTAATCCACAAGCTGATCCCAGGTTCTATCGCTAACGGTTCAATTTCTACGTCATACTGGGTGTGGTTAACCGACTAATAGGGATAAGTGTCTATATCTATTGAACCAAGCAAGATAGGATCGAATTTCTTTTTGCAGATGGTAGTTTTTTATGTGCATATTAATCCACAAGCTGATCTAAGGTTCTTTCGTTAACGCTTCAATTTCTACGTTAGAGTGGTTGGGGTTAACCGACTAAAAGGGATAAGTGTCCATATCTATTGAACCAAGCAAGATAGAATCGATTTTGTTTTTTCAGATGTTAGTTTTTTATGTGTACATTATTCCACAAGCCAATACAAGGTTCTATTGTTAACGGTTCAATTTCTACGTCAAAGTGGATGGGGTTAACCGACTAAAAGGGATAAGTGTCCATATCTATTGTGGGTGAGGTTAACCGACTAAAAGGGATAAGTGTCCATATCTCTTGAACCAAGCAAGGAGAATCGATTTTGTTTTTGCAGATGATAGGTTTTTATGTGTATATTAATCCACAAGCTGATCCAAGGTTCTATCGCTAACGGTTCAATTTCTACGTCATACTGCGTGTGGTTAACCGACTAAAAGGGATAAGTGTCCATATCTATTGAACCAAGGAAGGTAGAATCGATTTTGTTTTTGCAGATGATAGGTTTTTATGTGTATATTAATACACAAGCTGATCCAAGGTTCTATCGTTAACGGTTCAATTTCTACGTCAAGGTGGGTGGGGTTAACCGACTGAAAGGGATAAGTATCCATATCTATTGAATCAAGCAAGATAGAATCGAATTAATTTTTGCAGATGGTAGGTTTTTATGTGTATATTAATCCACAAGCTGATCCAAGGTTCTATCGTTAACGGTTCAATTTCTACGTCAAGGTGGGAGGGGTTAACCGACTAAAAGGGATAAGTATCCATATCTATTGAACCCAGCAAGATAGAATCGAATTTATGTTTGCAGATGGTAATTTTTTATGTGTACATTAATCCACAAGCTGATCCAAGGTTCTATCGCTAACGGTTCAATTTCTACGTTATACTGGGTGGGGTTAACTGACTAAAAGGGGACAAGTGTCCATATCTATTGAACCAAGCAAGATAGAATTGATTTTGTTTTTTTTTTTTTGCTGACCCAAGGTTCTATCGCTAACGGTTCACTTTCTACGTAATACTGGGTGGGTTTAACCGACTAATAGGGATAAGTGTCCATATCTATTGAACCAAGCAAGGTAGAATCGATTTTGTTTTTGCAGATGATAGGTTTTTATGTGTATATTAATCCACAAGCTGATCCAAGGTTCTATCGCTAACGGTTCAATTTCTACGTCATACTGCGTGTGGTTAACCGACTAAAAGGGATAAGTGTCCATATCTATTGAACCAAGGAAGGTAGAATCGATTTTGTTTTTGCAGATGATAGGTTTTTATGTGTATATTAATACACAAGCTGATCCAAGGTTCTATCGCTAACGGTTCAATTTCTACGTCATACTGCGTGTGGTTAACCGACTAAAAGGGATAAGTGTCCATATCTATTGAACCAAGGAAGGTAGAATCGATTTTGTTTTTGCAGATGATAGGTTTTTATGTGTATATTAATACACAAGCTGATCCAAGGTTCTATTGTTAACGGTTCAATTTCTACGTCAAGGTGGGTGGGGTTAACCGACTAAAAGGGATAAGTATCCATATCTATTGAATCAAGCAAGATAGAATCGAATTAATTTTTGCAGATGGTAGGTTTTTATGTGTATATTAGTCGACAAGCTGATCCAACGTCCTATCGCTAACGGTTCAATTTCTACGTCAAACTGGGTGGGGTTATCCGACTAAAAGGGATAAGTGTCCATATCTATTGAACCAAGCAAGACAGAATCGATTTTATTTTTGCAGATGGTAGGTTTTTATGTGTATATTAATCTACAAGCTGATCCAAGGTTCTATCGTTAACGGTTCAATTTCTACGTTAGAGTGGTTGGGGTTAACCCGCTAAAAGGGATAAGTGTCCATATCTATTGAACCAAGCAAAATAGAATCGATTTTATTTTTTGCAGATTATAGGTTTTTATGTGTATATTAATCTACAAGCTGATCCAAGGTTCTATCGTTAACGATTCAATTTCTACGTTAGAGTGGTTGGGGTTAACCGACTAAAAGGGATAAGTGTCCATATCTATTGAACCAATCAAGATAGAATCGATTTTGTTTTTGCAGATGATAAGTTTTTATGTGCATATTAATCCACAAGCTGATCCAAGGTTCTATCACTAACGGTTCAATTTATACGTCAAACTGGGTGGGGTTAACCGACTAAAAGGGATAAGTGTCCATATCTATTGAACCAAGCAAAATAGAATCGATTTTATTTTTGCAGATTATAGGTTTTCATATGTATATTAATCCACAAGCTGATCCAAGGTTCTATCGTTAACGGTTCAATTTCTACGTTAGAGTGGTTGGGGTTAACCGACTAAAAGGGATAAGTGTCCAAATCTATTGAACCAAGCAAGATAGAATCGATTTTGTTTTTGCAGCTGATCCAAGGTTCTATCGCTAACGGTTCAATTTCTACGTTATACTGGGTGGGGTTAACCGACTAAAAGGGATAAGTGTCCATATCTATTGAACCAAGCAAGACAGAATCGATTTATTTTTACAGATGGTAGGTTTTTGTGTGTATATTAATCCACAAGCTGATCCAAGGTTCTATCGTTAACGGTTCAATTTCTACGTCAAAGTGGGTAGGGTTAACCGACTAAAAGGGTTAAGTGTCCATATCTATTGAACCAAGCAAGATAGAATCGATTTTGTTTTTTCAGATGATAGGTTTTTATGTGTATATTATTCCACAAGCCAATACAAGGTCCTATTGTTAACGGTTCAATTTCTACGTCAAAGTGGATGGGGTTAACCGACTAAAAGGGATAAGTGTCCATATCTATTGTGGGTGAGGTTAACCGACTAAAAGGGATAAGTGTCCATATCTATTGAACCAAGCAAGACAGAATCGATTTATTTTTCAGATGGTAGGTTTTTGTGTGTACATTAATCCACAAGCTGATCCAAGGTTCTATCGTTAACGGTTCAATTTCTACGTCATGCTGGGTGTGGTTAACTGACTAATAGGGATAAGTGTCTATATCTATTGAACCCAGCAAGGTAGGATCGAATTTTTTTTTCCAGATGGTAGGTTTTTATGTGCATAATAATCCACGAGCTGATCCAAGGTTCTATCGCTAACGGTTCAATTTCTACGTCATACTGGGTGTGGTTAACCGACTAATAGGGATAAGTGTCTATATCTATTGAACCAAGCAAGGTAGGATCGAATTTATTTTTCCAGATGGTAGGTTTTTATGTGTATAATAATCCACAAGCTGATCCAAGGTCCTATCGCTAACGGTTCAATTACTACGTCATACTGGGTGGGGTTAACCGACTAATAGGGATATTAATCCACAAGCTGACCCAAGGTTCTATCGCTAACGGTTCAATGTCTACGTCAAACTGGGTGGGGTTAACCGACTAATAGGGATAAGTGTCCATATCTATTGAATCAAGCAAGGTAGAATCGATTTTGTTTTTGCAGATTATAGGTTTTTATGTGTATAATAATCCACAAGCTGATCCAAGGTCCTATAGCTAACGGTTCAATTACTACGTCATACTGGGTGGGGTTAACCGACTAATAGGGATAAGTGTCCATATCTATTGAACCAAGCAAGGTAGAATCTAATTTATTTTTGCAGATGGAAGGTTTTTATGTGCATAATAATCCACAAGCTGACCTAAGGTTCTATCGCTAACGGTTCAATTTCTACGTCAAACTGGGTGGGGTTAACCGACTAATAGGGATAAGTGTCCATATCTATTGAACCAAGCAAGGTAGAATCGATTTTGTTTTTGCAGATTATAGGTTTTTATATGTATATTAATCCACAAGCTGATCCAAGGTTCTATCGTTAACGGTTCAATTTCTACGTTAGAGTGGTTGGGGTTAACCGACTAAAAGGGATAAGTGTCCATATCTATTGAACCAAGCAAGATAGAATCGATTTTGTTTTTGCAGATGATAGGTTTTTATGTGTATATTAATCCACAAGCTGATCTAAGGTTCTTTCGTTAACGCTTCAATTTCTACGTTAGAGTGGTTGGGGTTAACCGACTAAAAGGGATAAGTGTCCATATCTGTTGAACCAAGCAAGATAGAATCGATTTTGTTTTTGCAGATGATAGGTTTTCATGTGTATATTAATCCACAAGCTGATCCAAGGTTCTAACGTTAACGGTTCAATTTCTACGTTAGAGTGGTTGGGGTTAACCGACTAAAAGGGATAAGTGTCCATATCTATTGAACCAAGCAAGATAGAATCGATTTTGTTTTTGCAGATGATAGGCTTTTATGTGCATATTAATCCACAAGCTGATCCCAGGTTCTATCGCTAACGGTTCAATTTCTACGTCACACTGGGTGTGGTTAACCGACTAATAGGGATAAGTGTCTATATCTATTGAACCAAGCAAGATAGGATCGAATTTCTTTTTGCAGATGGTAGTTTTTTATGTGCATATTAATCCACAAGCTGATCTAAGGTTCTTTCGTTAACGCTTCAATTTCTACGTTAGAGTGGTTGGGGTTAACCGACTAAAAGGGATAAGTGTCCATATCTATTGAACCAAGCAAGATAGAATCGATTTTGTTTTTTCAGATGTTAGTTTTTTATGTGTACATTATTCCACAAGCCAATACAAGGTTCTATTGTTAACGGTTCAATTTCTACGTCAAAGTGGATGGGGTTAACCGACTAAAAGGGATAAGTGTCCATATCTATTGTGGGTGAGGTTAACCGACTAAAAGGGATAAGTGTCCATATCTATTGAACCAAGCAAGATAGAATCGATTTTGTTTTTTCAGATGTTAGGTTTTTATGTGTATATTATTCCACAAGCCAATACAAGGTTCTATTGTTAACGGTTCAATTTCTACGTCAAAGTGGATGGGGTTAACCGACTAAAAGGGATAAGTGTCCATATCTATTGTATCGCATATTATTCTATCGCTAACGGTTCAATTTCTACGTCATACTGGGTGTGGTTAACCGACTAATAGGGATAAGTGTCTATATCTATTGAACCAAGCAAGATAGGATCGAATTTCTTTTTGCAGATGGTAGTTTTTTATGTGCATATTAATCCACAAGCTGATCTAAGGTTCTTTCGTTAACGCTTCAATTTCTACGTTAGAGTGGTTGGGGTTAACCGACTAAAAGGGATAAGTGTCCATATCTATTGAACCAAGCAAGATAGAATCGATTTTGTTTTTTCAGATGTTAGTTTTTTATGTGTACATTATTCCACAAGCCAATACAAGGTTCTATTGTTAACGGTTCAATTTCTACGTCAAAGTGGATGGGGTTAACCGACTAAAAGGGATAAGTGTCCATATCTATTGTGGGTGAGGTTAACCGACTAAAAGGGATAAGTGTCCATATCTATTGAACCAAGCAAGATAGAATCGATTTTGTTTTTTCAGATGTTAGGTTTTTATGTGTATATTATTCCACAAGCCAATACAAGGTTCTATTGTTAACGGTTCAATTTCTACGTCAAAGTGGATGGGGTTAACCGACTAAAAGGGATAAGTGTCCATATCTATTGTGGGTGAGGTTAACCGACTAAAAGGGATAAGTGTCCATATCTATTGAACCAAGCAAGACAGAATCGATTTATTTTTGCAGATGGTAGGTTTTTGTGTGTATATTAATCCACAAGCTGATCCAAGGTTCTATCGTTAACGGTTCAATTTCTACGTCATATTGGGTGGGGTTAACCGACTAAAAGGGATAAGTGTCCATATCTATTGAACCAAGCAAGACAGAATCGATTCTATTTTTGCAGATGGTAGGTTTTTATGTGTATATTAGTCGACAAGCTGATCCAAGGTCCTATCGCTACCGGTTCCATTTCTACGGCAAACTGGGTGGGGTTATCCGACTAAAAGGGACAAGTGTCCATATCTATTGAACCAAACAAGATAGAATCGATTTTATTTTTGCTGATTATAGGTTTTTATGTGTACATTAATCCACAGGCTGATCTATTGTTCTATCGTTAACGGTTCAATTTCTACGTTATAGTGGTTGGGGTTAACCGACTAAAAGGGATAAGTGTCCATATCTTTTGAACCAAGCAAGATAGAACCGATTTTATTTTTGCAGATGATAGGTTTTTATGTGTATATTAATACACAGGCTGATCCATGGTTTTATCGTTAACGGTTCAATTTCTACGTCAAAGTGGGTAGGGTTAACTGACTAAAAGGGATAAGTGTCCATATCTATTGAACCAAGCCAGATAGAATCGATTTTGTTTTTGCAGATGATAGGTTTTTATGTGTATATTAATTCAAAATCTGATACAAGATTCTATCATTAACCGTTCAATTTCTGCGTCAAAGTGGATGGGTTAACCGACTAAAAGGGATAAGTGTCCATATCTATTGAACCAAGCAAGGTAGAATCGAATTCATTTTTGCAGATGGTAGGCTTTTATGTGTGTATTAATCCACAAGCTGATCCAAGGTTCTATCGCTAACAGTTCAATTTCTACGTTATACTGGGTGGGGTTAACCGACTAAAAGGGATAAGTGTCCATATCTATTGAACCAAGCAAGATAGAATCGATTTTGTTTTTATAGATGATAGGTTTTTATGTGTATATTAATCCACAAGCTGATCCATGGTTCTATCGTTAACGGTTCAATTTCTACGTCAAAGTGGGTAGGGTTAACTGACTAAAAGGGATAAGTGTTCATATCTATTGAACCAAGCCAGATAGAATCGATTTTGTTTTTGCAGATGATAGGGCTTTATGTGTACAATAATCCACAAGCTAATCCATAGTTCTATCGCTAACGGTTCAGTTTCTACGTCATACTGGGTGGGGTTCACCGACTAATAGGGATAAGTGTCCATATCTATTGAACGAAGCAAGATAGAATCGATTTTGTTTTTTCAGATGTTAGGTTTTTATGTGTATATTGTTCCACAAGCCAATAAAAGGTTCTATTGTTAACGGTTCAATTTCTACGTCAAAGTGGATGGGGTTAACCGACTAAAAGGGATAAGTGTCCATATCTATTGTGGGTGAGGTTAACCGACTAAAAGGGATAAGTGTCCATATCTATTGAACCAAGCAAGACAGAATCGATTTATTTTCGCAGATGGTAGGTTTTTGTGTGTATATTAATCCACAAGCTGATCCAAGGTTCTATCGCTAACAGTTCATTTTCTACGTTATACTGGGTGGGGTTAACCGACTTAAAGGGATAAGTGTCCATATCTATTGAACTAAGCAAAATAGAACCGATTTTATTTTTGCAGATTATAGGTTTTTATGTGTATATTAATCCACAAGCTGATCCAAGGTTCTATCGTTAACGGTTCAATTTCTACGTCATAGTGGGTAGGGTTAACCGACTAAAAGGGATAAGTGTCCATATCTATTGAACCAAGCAAGATAGAATCGATTTTGTTTTTTCAGATGATAGGTTTTTATGTGTATATTATTCCACAAGCCAATACAAGGTTCTATTGTTAACGGTTCAATTTCTACGTCAAAGTGGATGGGGTTAACCGACTAAAAGGGATAAGTGTCCATATCTATTGAACCAAGCAAGACAGAATCGATTTATTTTTGCAGATGGTAGGTTTTTGTGTGTATATTAATCCACAAGCTGATCCAAGGTTCTATCCTCAACGGTTCAATTTCTAAGTCATACTGGGTGGGGTTAACCGACTAAAAGGGATAAGTGTCCATATCTATTGAACCAAGCAAGACAGAATCGATTTTATTTTTGCAGATGGTAGGTTTTTATGTGTATATTAGTCGACAAGCTGATCCAAGGTCCTATCGCTAACGGTTCAATTTCTACGTCAAACTGGGTGGGGTTATCCGAATAAAAGGGATAAGTGTCCATATCTATTGAACCAAGCAAGACAGAATCGATTTTATTTTTGCAGATGGTAGGTTTTTATGTGTATATTAATCCACAAGCTGATCCAAGGTTCTATTGTTAACGGTTCAATTTCTACGTTAGAGTGGTTGGGGTTAACCGACTAAAAGGGATAAGTGTCCAAATCTATTGAACCAAGCAAGATAGAATCGATTTTGTTTTTGCAGCTGATCCAAGTTTCTATCGCTAACGGTTCAATTTCTACGTTATACTGGGTGGGGTTAACCGACTAAAAGGGATAAGTGTCCATATCTATTGAACCAAGCAAGATAGAATCGATTTTGTTTTTATAGATGATAGGTTTTTATGTGTATATTAATCCACAGGCTGATCCATGGTTCTATCGTTAACGGTTCAATTTCTACGTCAAAGTGGGTAGGGTTAACTGACTAAAAGGGATAAGTGTCCATATCTATTGAACCAAGCCAGATAGAATCGATTTTGTTTTTTCAGATGTTAGGTTTTTATGTGTATATTATTCCACAAGCCAATACAAGGTTCTATTGTTAACGGTTCAATTTCTACGTCAAAGTGGATGGGGTTAACCGACTAAAAGGGATAAGTGTCCATATCTATTGTGGGTGAGGTTAACCGACTAAAAGGGATAAGTGTTCATATCTATTGAACCAAGCAAGACAGAATCGATTTATTTTTGCAGATGGTAGGTTTTTGTGTGTATATTAATCCACAAGCTGATCCAAGGTTCTATCGTTAACGGTTCAATTTCTACGTCATACTGGGTGGGGTTAACCGATTAAAGGGATAAGTGTCCATATCTATTGAACCAAGCAAGACAGAATCGATTTTATTTTTGCAGATGGTAGGTTTTTATGTGTATATTAGTCGACAAGCTGATTCAAGGTCCATCGCTACCGGTTCAATTTCTACGTCAAACTGGGTGGGGTTATCCGACTAAAAGGGATAGGTGTCTATATCTATTGAACCAAAGAAGATAGAATCGATTTTGTTTTTATAGATGATAGGTTTTTATGTGTGTATTAATCCACAAGCTGATCCAAGGTTCTATCATTAACGGTTCAATTTCTACGTCAAAGTGGGTAGGGTTAACCGACTAAAAGGGATAAGTGTCCATATCTATTGAACCAAGCAAGATAGAATCGATTTTGTTTTTTCAGATGTTAGGTTTTTATGTGTATATTATTCCACAAGCCAATACAAGGTTCTATTGTTAACGGTTCAATTTCTACATCAAAGTGGATGGGGTTAACCGACTAAAAGGGATAAGTGTCCATATCTATTGTGGGTGAGGTTAACCGACTAAAAGGGATAAGTGTTCATATCTATTGAACCAAGCAAGACAGAATCGATTTTATTTTTGCAGATGGTAGGTTTTTATGTGTATATTAGTCGACAAGCTGATCCAAGGTCCTATCGCTAACGGTTCAATTTCTACGTCAAACTGGGTGGGGTTATCCGAATAAAAGGGATAAGTGTCCATATCTATTGAACCAAGCAAGACAGAATCGATTTTATTATTGCAGATGGTAGGTTTTTATGTGTATATTAGTCGACAAGCTGATTCAAGGTCCTATCGCTACCGGTTCAATTTCTACGTCAAACTGGGTGGGGTTATCCGACTAAAAGGGATAAGTGTCCATATCTATTGAACCAAACAAGATAGAATCGGTTTTGTTTTTATAGATGATAGGTTTTTATGTGTGTATTAATCCACAAGCTGATCCAAGGTTCTATCATTAACGGTTCAATTTCTACGTCAAAGTGGGTAGGGTTAACCGACTAAAAGGGATAAGTGTCCATATCTATTGAACCAAGCAAGATAGAATCGATTTTGTTTTTTCAGATGGTAGGTTTTTATGTGTATATTATTCCACAAGCCAATACAAGGTTCTATTGTTAACGGTTCAATTTCTACGTCAAAGTGGATGGGGTTAACCGACTAAAAGGGATAAGTATACATATCTATTGAACGCAGCAAGATAGAATCGAATTTATGTTTGCAGATGGTAGTTTTTTATTTGTATATTAATCCACAAGCTGATCCAAGGTTCTATCGCTAACGGTTCAATTTCTACGTTATACTGGATGGGGTTAACCGACTAAAAGGGATAAGTGTCCATATCTATTGAACCCAGCAAGATTGAATCGAATTTATATTTGCATATGGTAGTTTTTTATGTGTATATTAATCCACAAGCTGATCCAAGGTTCTATCGCTAACAGTTCAATTTCTACGTTATACTGGGTGGGGTTAATCGACTAAAAGGGATAAGTGTCCATATCTATTGAACCAAGCAAGATAGAATCGATTTTGTTTTTATAGATGATAGGTTTTTATGTGTGTATTAATCCACAAGCTGATCCAAGGTTCTATCATTAACGGTTCAATTTCTACGTCAAAGTGGATGGGGTTAACCGACTAAAAGGGATAAGTGTCCATATCTATTGTGGGTGAGGTTAACCGACTAAAAGGGATAAGTGTTCATATCTGTTGAACCAAGCAAGACAGAATCGATTTATTTTTGCAGATGGTAGGTTTTTGTGTGTATATTAATCCACAAGCTGATCCAAGGTTCTATCGTTAACGGTTCAATTTCTACGTCATACTGGGTGGGGTTAACCGACTAAAAGGGATAAGTGTCCATATCTATTGAACCAAGCAAGACAGAATCGATTTTATTTTTGCAGATGGTAGGTTTTTATGTGTGTATTAGTCGACAAGCTGATTCAAGGTCCTATCGCTACCGGTTCAATTTCTACGTCAAACTGGGTGGGGTTATCCGACTAAAAGGGATAAGTGTCCATATCTATTGAACCAAACAAGATAGAATCGATTTTATTTTTGCTGATAATAGGTTTTTATGTGTATATTAATCCACAGGCTGATCCATGGTTCTATCGTTAACGGTTCAATTTCTACGTTATAGTGGTTGGGGTTAACCGACTAAAAGGGATAAGTGTCCATATCTTTTGAACCAAGCAAGATAGAACCGATTTTATTTTTGCAGATGATAGGTTTTTATGTGTATATTAATCCACAGGCTGATCCATGGTTTTATCGTTAACGGTTCAATTTCTACGTCAAAGTGGGTAGGGTTAACTGACTAAAAGGGATAAGTGTCCATATCTATTGAACCAAGCCAGATAGAATCGATTTTGTTTTTGCAGATGATAGGTTTTTATGTGTATATTAATTCAAAATCTGATACAAGATTCTATCATTAACCGTTCAATTTCTGCGTCAAAGTGGATGGGTTAACCGACTAAAAGGGATAAGTGTCCATATCTATTGAACCAAGCAAGGTAGAATCGAATTCATTTTTGCAGATGGTAGGGTTTTATGTGTACATTAATCCACAAGCTGATCCATGGTTCTATCGTTAACGGTTCAATTTCTACGTTATAGTGGTTGGGGTTAACCGACTAAAAGGGATAAGTGTCCATATCTTTTGAACCAAGCAAGATAGAACCGATTTTATTTTTGCAGATGATAGGTTTTTATGTGAATATTAATCCACAGGCTGATCCATGGTTTTATCGTTAACGGTTCAATTTCTACGTCAAAGTGGGTAGGGTTAACTGACTAAAAGGGATAAGTGTCCATATCTATTGAACCAAGCCAGATAGAATCGATTTTGTTTTTATAGATGATAGGTTTTTATGTGTGTATTAATCCACAAGCTGATCCATGGTTCTATCGTTAACGGTTCAATTTCTACGTCAAAGTGGGTAGGGTTAACTGACTAAAAGGGATAAGTGTCCATATCTATTGAACCAAGCCAGATAGAATCGATTTTGTTTTTGCAGATGATAGGTTTTTATGTGTATATTAATTCAAAATCTGATACAAGATTCTATCATTAACCGTTCAATTTCTGCGTCAAAGTGGATGGGTTAACCGACTAAAAGGGATAAGTATACATATCTATTGAACCCAGCAAGATTGAATCGAATTTATGTTTGCAGATGGTAGGTTTTTATTTGTATATTAATCCACAAGCTGATCCAAGGTTCTATCGCTAACGGTTCAATTTCTACGTTATACTGGATGGGGTTAACCGACTAAAAGGGATAAGTGTCCATATCTATTGAACCAAGCAAGATAGAATCGATTTTGTTTTTTCAGATGTTAGGTTTTTATGTGTACATTATTCCACAAGCCAATACAAGGTTCTATTGTTAACGGTTCAATTTCTACGTCAAAGTGGATGGGGTTAACCGACTAAAAGGGATAAGTGTCCATATCTATTGTGGGTGAGGTTAACCGACTAAAAGGGATAAGTGTCCATATCTATTGTGGGTGAGGTTAACCGACTAAAAGGGATAAGTGTCCATATCTATTGAACCAAGCAAGACAGAATCGATTTATTTTTGCAGATGGTAGGTTTTTGTGTGTATATTAATCCACAAGCTGATCCAAGGTTCTATCGTTAACGGTTCAATTTCTACGTCATACTGGGTGGGGTTAACCGACTAAAAGGGATAAGTGTCCATATCTATTGAACCAAGCAAGACAGAATCGATTCTATTTTTGCAGATGGTAGGTTTTTATGTGTATATTAGTCGACAAGCTGATCCAAGGTCCTATCGCTACCGGTTCAATTTCTACGGCAAACTGGGTGGGGTTATCCGACTAAAAGGGACAAGTGTCCATAGCTATTGAACCAAACAAGATAGAATCGATTTTATTTTTGCTGATTATAGGTTTTTATGTGTATATTAATCCACAGGCTGATCCATTGTTCTATCGTTAACGGTTCAATTTCTACGTTATAGTGGTTGGGGTTAACCGACTAAAAGGGATAAGTGTCCATATCTTTTGAACCAAGCAAGATAGAACCGATTTTATTTTTGCAGATGATAGGTTTTTATGTGTATATTAATCCACAGGCTGATCCATGGTTTTATCGTTAACGGTTCAATTTCTACGTCAAAGTGGGTAGGGTTAACTGACTAAAAGGGATAAGTGTCCATATCTATTGAACCAAGCCAGATAGAATCGATTTTGTTTTTGCAGATGATAGGTTTTTATGTGTATATTAATTCAAAATCTGATACAAGATTCTATCATTAACCGTTCAATTTCTGCGTCAAAGTGGATGGGTTAACCGACTAAAAGGGATAAGTGTCCATATCTATTGAACCAAGCAAGGTAGAATCGAATTCATTTTTGCAGATGGTAGGCTTTTATGTGTATATTAATCCACAAGCTGATCCAAGGTTCTATCGCTAACAGTTCAATTTCTACGTTATACTGGGTGGGGTTAACCGACTAAAAGGGATAAGTGTCCATATCTATTGAACCAAGCAAGATAGAATCGATTTTGTTTTTATAGATCATAGGTTTTTATGTGTATATTAATCCACAAGCTGATCCATGGTTCTATCGTTAACGGTTCAATTTCTACGTCAAAGTGGGTAGGGTTAACTGACTAAAAGGGATAAGTGTTCATATCTATTGAACCAAGCCAGATAGAATCGATTTTGTTTTTGCAGATGATAGGTTTTTATGTGTATATTAATTCAAAATCTGATACAAGATTCTATCATTAACCGTTCAATTTCTGCGTCAAAGTGGATGGGTTAACCGACTAAAAGGGATAAGTGTCCATATCTATTGAACCAAGCAAGGTAGAATCGAATTCATTTTTGCAGATGGTAGGCTTTTATGTGTATATTAATCCACAAGCTGATCCAAGGTTCTATCGCTAACAGTTCAATTTCTACGTTATACTGGGTGGGGTTAACCGACTAAAAGGGATAAGTGTCCATATCTATTGAACCAAGCAAGATAGAATCGATTTTGTTTTTATAGATCATAGGTTTTTATGTGTATATTAATCCACAAGCTGATCCATGGTTCTATCGTTAACGGTTCAATTTCTACGTCAAAGTGGGTAGGGTTAACCGACTAAAAGGGATAAGTGTCCATATCTATTGAACCAAGCAAAATAGAATCGATTTTATTTTTGCAGATGATAGGGTTTTACGTGTACATTAATCCACAAGCTGATCCAAGGCTCTATCTTTAATGGTTCAATTTCTACGTCATAGTGGGTGGGGTTAACCGACTAAAAGGGATAAGTATACATATCTATTGAACCCAGCAAAATAGAATCGAATTTATGTTTGCAGATGGTAGTTTTTTATGTGTATATTAATCCACAAGCTGATCCAAGGTTCTATCGCTAACGGTTTAATTTCTACGTTATACTGGATGGGGTTAACCGACTAAAAGGGATAAGTGTCCATATCTATTGAACCAAGCAAGATAGAATCGATTTTGTTTTTGCAGATGATAGGGCTTTATGTGTACAATAATCCACAAGCTAATCCATAGTTCTATCGCTAACGGTTCAGTTTCTACGTCATACTGGGTGGGGTTCACCGACTAATAGGGATAAGTGTCCATATCTATTGAACGAAGCAAGATAGAATCGATTTTGTTTTTTCAGATGTTAGGTTTTTATGTGTATATTGTTCCACAAGCCAATAAAAGGTTCTATTGTTAACGGTTCAATTTCTACGTCAAAGTGGATGGGGTTAACCGACTAAAAGGGATAAGTGTCCATATCTATTGTGGGTGAGGTTAACCGACTAAAAGGGATAAGTGTCCATATCTATTGAACCAAGCAAGACAGAATCGATTTATTTTCGCAGATGGTAGGTTTTTGTGTGTATATTAATCCACAAGCTGATCCAAGGTTCTATCGCTAACAGTTCATTTTCTACGTTATACTGGGTGGGGTTAACCGACTTAAAGGGATAAGTGTCCATATCTATTGAACCAAGCAAGATAGAATCGATTTTGTTTTTATAGATGATAGGTTTTTATGTGTGTATTAATCCACAAGCTGATCCAAGGTTCTATCGTTAACGGTTCAATTTCTACGTCAAAGTGGGTAGGGTTAACCGACTAAAAGGGATAAGTGTCCATATCTATTGAACCAAGCAAGATAGAATCGATTTTGTTTTTTCAGATGTTAGGTTTTTATGTGTATATTTTTCCACAAGCCAATACAAGGTTCTATTGTTAACGGTTCAATTTCTACGTCAAAGTGGATGGGGTTAACCGACTAAAAGGGATAAGTGTCCATATCTATTGTGGGTGAGGTTAACCGACTAAAAGGGATAAGTGTCCATATCTATTGAACCAAGCAAGACAGAATCGATTTATTTTTGCAGATGGTAGGTTTTTGTGTGTATATTAATCCACAAGCTGATCCAAGGTTCTATCGTTAACGGTTCAATTTCTACGTCATACTGGGGGCTCTGGGATGTTAGCACCCCATTTCTGGAATTTTATAACAAAACATATGCCAAATAATTGGTCACTAATTGGTCATAATTGGTCAGCAGGTTTCAGTAATTGGTCAGCATTAGAAAAAATTTTATGGAAATTTTAAAATTTTCATGGTCGGGTGTGGGATGTTAGCACCCCATTTCTGGAATTTTATAACAAAACCTATGCCAAATAATTGGTCACTAATTGGTCATAATTGGTCAGCGGGTCCCACTAATTGGTCAGCCATAGAACATTTTTTATGGCCATTTAAAGTTTTCCAAGGGAAAAACAATTTTCCTGTTTAAACACCCTGTATACATAAATTTTCCAAAAAAAATTTTGCCAATTAATTGGTCACTAATTGGTCATAATTGGTCACCAGGTTTCGTTAATTGGTCAACCATAGGAACTTTTTAATTAATTTTTAAAATTTTCTTTGTTATCGGATGTTACCCTGTTATCGGATGTTAGCACCCCATCGGTGGATTTTGAATTCGAAAGGTATGCCAAATAATTGGTCACTAATTGGTCATAATTGGTCAGTGGGTCCCACTAATTGGTCAGCCATAGACAATTTTTTATGGCCATTTAAAGTTTTCCAAGGAAAACCAATTTTCCTGTCTAGACACCCTGTATACAATAAATTTTCACAAAAAAATTATGCCAATTAATTGGTCACTAATTGGTCATAATTGGTCAGTAGGTTTCGTTAATTGGTCAGCCACAGGAACTTTTTAATTAATTTTTAAAGTTTTCTTTGTTATCGGATGTTATCGTGTTATCGGATGTTAGCACCCCATCGGTGGATTTTCGATTCGAAAGGTATGCCAAATAATTGGTCACTAATTGGTCAGCGGGTCCCACTAATTGGTCAGCCATAGAAAATTTTGTATGGCCATTTAAAGTTTTCCAAGGGAAAAACAAATTTTCCTGTCTAAACACCCTGTATACATAAATTTTCCAAAAAAAATTATGCCAATTAATTGGTCACTAATTGGTCATACTTGGTCAGCAGGTTTCGTTAATTGGTCAGCCATAGGAACTTTTTAATTAATTTTTAAAGTTTTCTTTGTTATCGGATGTTATCGTGTTATCGGATGTTAGCACCCCATCGGTGGATTTTCGATTCGAAAGGTACGCCAAATAATTGTTCACTGATTGGTCATAATTGGTCAGCGGGTCCCACTAATTGGTCAGCCATAGAAAATTGTTTATGGCCATTTAAAGTTTTCCAAGGGAAAAACAATTTTCCTGTTTATACACCCTGTATACATAAATTTTCCAAAAAAAATTATGCCAATTAATTGGTCACTAATTGGTCATAATTGGCCAGCAGGTTTCGTTAATTGGTCAGCTATAGGAATTTTTAATTAATTTTTAAAGTTTTCTTTGTTATCGGATGTTACCCTGTTATCGGATGTTAGCACCCCATCGGTGGATTTTGAATTCGAAAAGCATGCCAAATAATTGGTCACTAATTGGTCATAATTGGTCAGTGGGTCCCACTAATTGGTCAGCCATAGAAAATTTTTTATGGCCATTTAAAATTTTCCAAGGGAAAAACAATTTTCCTGTTTAAACACCCTGTATATATAAATTTTCCAAAAAAAATTATGCCAATTAATTGGTCACTAATTGGTCATACTTGGTCAGCAGGTTTCGTTAATTGGTCAGCCATAGGAACTTTTTAATTAATTTTTAAAGTTTTCTTTGTTATCGGATGTTATCGTGTTATCGGATGTTAGCACCCCATCGGTGGATTTTCGATTCGAAAGGTGCGCCAAATAATTGGTCACTAATTGGTCATAATTGGTCAGCGGGTCCCACTAATTGGTCAGCCATAGAAAATTTTTTATGGCCATTTAAAGTTTTCCAAGGGAAAAACAATTTTCCTGTTTATACACCCTGTATACATAAATTTTCCAAAAAAAATTATGCCAATTAATTGGTCACTAATTGGTCATAATTGGCCAGCAGGTTTCGTTAATTGGTCAGCCATAGGAATTTTTAATTAATTTTTAAAGTTTTCTTTGTTATCGGATGTTACCCTGTTATCGGATGTTAGCACCCCATCGGTGGATTTTGAATTCGAAAAGCATGCCAAATAATTGGTCACTAATTGGTCATAATTGGTCAGTGGGTCCCACTAATTGGTCAGCCATAGACAATTTTTTATGGCCATTTAAAGTTTTCCAAGGAAAACCAATTTTCCTGTCTAGACACCCTGTATACATAAATTTTCACAAAAAAATTATGCCAATTAATTGGTCACTAATTGGTCATAATTGGTCAGTAGGTTTCGTTAATTGGTCAGCCATAGGAACTTTTTAATTAATTTTTAAAGTTTTCTTTGTTATCGGATGTTACCCTGTTATCGGATGTTAGCACCCCATCGGTGGATTTTGAAATCGAAAAGCATGCCAAATAATTGGTCACTAATTGGTCATAATTGGTCAGCGGGTCCCACTAATTGGTCAGTCATAGAAAATTTTTTATGGCCATTTAAAGTTTTCCAAGGAAAACCAATTTTCCTGTCTAGACACCCTGTATACATAAATTTTCACAAAAAAATTATGCCAATTAATTGGTCACTAATTGGTCATAATTGGTCAGTAGGTTTCGTTAATTGGTCAGCCATAGGAACTTTTTAATTAATTTTTAAAGTTTTCTTTGTTATCGGATGTTATCGTGTTATCGGATGTTAGCACCCCATCGGTGGATTTTGAAATCGAAAAGCATGCAAAATAATTGGTCACTAATTGGTCATAATAGTTCAGCGGGTCCCACTAAATTGTCAGTCATAGAAAATTTTTTATGGCCATTTAAAGTTTTCCAAGGGAAAAACAATTTTCCTGTTTAAACACCCTGTATACATAAATTTTCCAAAAAAAATTATGCCAATTAATTGGTCACTAATTGGTCATAATTGGTCAGTGGGTCCCACTAATTGGTCAGCCATAGAGAATTTTTTATGGCCATTTAAAGTTTTCCAAGGAAAACCAATTTTCCTGTCTAGACACCCTGTATACATAAATTTTCACAAAAAAATTATGCCAATTAATTGGCCACTAATTGGTCATAATTGGTCAGCAGGTTTCGTCAATTGGTCAGCCATACGAACTTTTTAATTAATTTTTAAAGTTTTCTTTGTTATCGGAATTTACCCTGTTATCGGATGTTAGCACCCCATCGGTGGATTTTGAATTCGAAAAGCATGCCAAATAATTGGTCACTAATTGGTCATAATTGGTCAGCGGGTCCCACTAATTGGTCAGTCATAGAAAATTTTTTATGGCCATTTAAAGTTTTCCAAGGGAAAAACAATTTTCCTGTTTAAACACCCTGTATACATAAATTTTCCAAAAAAAATTATGCCAATTAATTGGTCACTAATTGGTCATAATTGGTCACCAGGTTTCGTTAATTGGTCAACCATAGGAACTTTTTAATTAATTTTTAAAATTTTCTTTGTTATCGGATGTTACCCTGTTATCGGATGTTAGCACCCCATCGGCGGATTTTGAATTCGAAAGGTATGCCAACTAATTGGTCACTAATTGGTCATAATTGGTCAGAGGGTCCCACTAATTGGTCACCCATAGAGAATTTTTTATGGCCATTTAAAGTTTTCCAAGGAAAACCAATTTTCCTGTCTAGACACCCTGTATACATAAATTTTCACAAAAAAATTATGCCAATTAATTGGTCACTAATTGGTCATAATTGGTCAGCAGGTTTTGTTAATTGGTCAGCTATAGGAACTTTTTAATTAATTTTTAAAGTTTTCTTTGTTATCGGATGTTAACCTGTTATCGGATGTTAGCACCCCATCGGTGGATTTTGAATTCGAAAAGCATGCCAAATAATTGGCCACTAATTGGTCATAATTGGTCAGCGGGTCCCACTAATTGGTCAGTCATAGAAAATTTTTTATGGCCATTTAAAGTTTTCCAAGGGAAAAACAATTTTCCTGTTTAAACACCCTGTATACATAAATTTTCCAAAAAAAATTATGCCAATTAATTGGTTACTAATTGGTCATAATTGGTCAGTGGGTCCCACTAATTGGTCAGCCATAGAGAATTTTTTATGGCCATTTAAAATTTTCCAAGGAAAACCAATTTTCCTGTCTAGACACCCTGTATACATAAATTTTCACAAAAAGATTATGCCAATTAATTGGTCACTAATTGGTCATAATTGGTCAGCAGGTTTCGTTAATTGGTCAGCCATAGGAACTTTTTAATTAATTTTTAAAATTTTCTTTGTTATCGGATGTTATCGTGTTATCGGATGTTAGCACCCCATCGGTGGATTTTCGATTCGAAAGGTATGCCAAATAATTGGTCACTAATTGGTCATAATTGGTCAGCGGGTCCCACTAATTGGTCAGCCATAGAAAATTTTTTATGGACATTTAAAGTTTTCCAAGGGAAAAACAATTTTCCTGTTTATACACCCTGTATACATAAATTTTCCAAAAAAAATTATGCCAATTAATTGGTCACTAATTGGTCATAATTGGTCAGCAGGTTTCGTTAATTGGTCAGCCATAGGAACTTTTTAATTAATTTTTAAACTTTTCTTTGTTATCGGATGTTACCCTGTTATCGGATGTTAGCACCCCATCGGTGGATTTTGAATTCGAAAAGCATGCCAAACAATTGGTCACTAATTGGTCATAATTGGTCAGTGGGTCCCACTAATTGGTCAGCCATAGACAATTTTTTATGGCCCTTTAAAGTTTTCCAAGGAAAACCAATTTTCCTGTCTAGACACCCTGTATACATTAATTTTCACAAAAAAATTATGCCAATTAATTGGTCACTAATTGGTCATAATTGGTCAGTAGGTTTCGTTAATTGGTCAGCCATAGGAACTTTTTAATTAATTTTTAAAGTTTTCTTTGTTATCGGATGTTATCGTGTTATCGGATATTAGCACCCCATCGGTGGATTTTGAAATCGAAAAGCATGCCAAATAATTGGCCACTAATTGGCCATAATTGGTCAGCGGGTCCCACTAATTGGTCAGCCATAGAAAATTTTTTATGGCCATTTAAAGTTTTCCAAGGGAAAAACAATTTTCCTGTTTATACACCCTGTATACATAAATTTTCCAAAAAAAATTATGCCAATTAATTGGTCACTAATTGGTCATAATTGGTCAGCAGGTTTCGTTAATTGGTCAGCCATAGGAACTTTTTAATTAATTTTTAAAGTTTTCTTTGTTATCGGATGTTAGCACCCATCGGCGGATTTTCATATCGAAAAGTATGCCAAATAATTGTTCACTAATTGGTCATAATTGATCAGTGGGCCCCACTAATTGGTCAGCAATAGGAAATTTTTTATGGCCATTTAAAATTTTCCAAGGGAAAAATATTTTTCCTGCCTAGATACCCTGTATACATAAATCTTCCAATACAAGTTATGCCAATTAATTGGTCACTAATTGGTCATAATTGGTCAGCAGGTTTCGTTAATTGGTCAGCCATAAATTATGCTAATTAATTTGTCACTGATTGGATATAATTGGTCAGTAGGTCCCACTAATTGGTCAGCCATAGACAATTTTTTATGGCGATTTAGAAATTTTCAAGTTAAATAAAATTTTCCTGTCTAGACACCCTGTACACATGGAATTTCCAAAAAAAATTATGCCAGTTAAATGTTCACTTATTCTTTATAATTTCTCAGTAGTAGGTCAATTATTTATCCCCTAACCATAAAGAAAATGCGGTTAGCGTTTTCAACAATTTTTCCCGGTTGCACTAAAAACTTGGGTATTCCATAATGCTTTCTTAATAATTATTTTTATCTTACGTGGCATCACAGTCGAAAAATGCGCACAGAAGGCGTAAAGCTTAAATACAACATTGCTTATTTTTATAGAAAAGAAGCAATAGCAGAGATAATAAGATTTGCGCCTAAATGGATTCGTTCGCAGGTTCGAATCCGTCTATTTTTTTATTATTTTTTTTTTTCATTTAATTCTTTTAACATATTTTTTTAATTAATAGTTTTATTATTTAAATATTATTTTTATTTAAAATATATTAATTTCCTTCCAAATTAAATATAACAATCATATGTTATAGACGTATACAACACAAACCTGCTTACAGCACCAAATTAAATACCTTTAGCTTAATCTCAAAATTAAACAATCATATGTAGACATAAAGCAAGTACAAGTATTGTTAAAAGTGTTACAAAATCACTTAAAAATAAAAAAAGCAGCTAAACAGAGAATACAATATGAAATGTTGTTTAATTTGCTTAGAGAATTGACGTTTCACAAATTGATCATCCATAGAAGATTTGTTATTAAGGTTTAAACTTGATGTTGTTGTTGTTGTTGTAGCGATTAGGTTACTCCCCGAAGGCTTTGGGAAGTGTTATCGATGTGATGGTCCTTTGTCGGACACAGATCCGATACGCTCCGGTAACACAGCACCATTAAGGTGCTGGCCCGACCATCTCGGGAACGATTTATATGGCCACATTGAACCTTCAGGCCATCCCTCCCTCCCCACCCCCAAGTTCCATGAGGAGCTTGGGGTCGCCAGAGCCTCGTCTGTTAGTGAAACGGGATTCGCCGCTCGAAGGTGAGGTTGACAATTGGGTTGGAGAAGCTATATATTGCGCTACACAACCCCTTGAATCCCGTTTAAACTTGATCGAGGTACCAAGTTACTTGTCCAGACATTCTGTATAGTTACATGTTTGAAAAAATATATATGCCAAACAGTAAGTCACCATTGGTTATGACTTTTCAGTATGTTTTATTAATTAGAAACTCCTCCATAAATTTTTTATATTTTTCGTTATCGGCTACATTTATACGAAAACATAAACCCCGTTTTGAATATGACAAATTAGTATAACAATTCATTATTAACAGACCAATAAAACCAACATAACATTATATTTTATATTTGGTAAAAGTTTGATGAGACATGGAGTAACTTTAATTAAGTTTTAATAGCTGTCAGCTTTAACCCATACGTTTTTGCGGAGTATTTTCTTACTGGGAATTTGAGCTTATACGAATGTTGGCATGTAACTAGATGCAACCCAGTGTTGCCGTTCTCAAATTACCCAAAAAAACAATTTTCAATTCCCCAAAATATCAAAATTTCGTCAAATAAATTGTTTTGTTGCTTAGTGATAGGCAAAATAAGTTAACTTCGAACTTGTGACGACTGTAAATTACTTTGAAGCTGTATAATAAATTGAAGCTAATTTCATTTTGACTATAGCAAGCTATGTTAGACATTGTATCGTAAGCGCGAAATTATGGATTTCTATTTTTTTAAGTGAATACCTCGCAAGTAATAGTGTAAAATTTCGGGAAATAATAAGAAGTTTATTTTATTTTTTGGTTTGTTTGTGATTTCATGTCATCACAATTATATCGTATTTATGAATTTCAAAATGTTCCTACTCATAAAATTTTGGACACATGTCTTTACTTTCCAATGAACATTGGGTGGGTATCATACTAAATATAATTGAACCATATTTCACACCCATTTTCTGCTCTTTGTTTATTTTCTGAGATTGTAAGACAAAGGAAGACTTTCCGGTTACCCATATTTTGTATTTTGACATGTATTATTTTTGTTTACTTTAAACATTTTTGTATAAGCCATAAAAGCGACTAAGGCTTATAGCATATAAGAACATTTTAAAATAAGACATATAGGTTTCATTTTCAAAATAACGAGAGAGGTGTTAAAAGACGTGTATTGACCTCGACAATAATAATCCGAAGTGGGAAAATAAAAACTTTAACTCGTTCAAAAGATATTAACGAAAAACCGAAAAATGACCCGCGGGTTCCTCCGAAACCGGGGGTGGTATCCATAGTATTTTTGTCCAGAACACGTTTCTGCGTATAAAAAATTATCCTCGGCGGGTCCAACACCGGTTTAGAGACCAAAAATATATCCGCGTAAAACGCTTATGTTCATAATTTTTTTGTGGGTACTACAACATTACAACAACCACTTGATAATCGCCAACTTCAACTGCAAATATCTCCGGACAGATATACAATTTTTCTTTTTCGCCTTCGAATTATTGTTGTCGAGGTCAATACGGGTCTTTCGACACCTCTCTCGATATTTTTGTAGCGTAGTAGCAGTCGACTCAACTAGACTTTTACCCATAATTTAACGCAATCACGCCAATACTGGCCACGACTTCATGGGGTCGGAATAAAAAAATTATTTTCAGCCGTGAGCTTTAATAAATGCTGCAAACTACTGCCACTGTAGCCAACGAAACACGACGCAACCGAAATAGTGAAGTAAACTATTTCTTTAAGACCTTTCATGGAACTCCGTGCCTTCATAGGTAATAAAGAAGAGCGTACTCGAAAATTACCCACGCGCTTTCGAAACTCCCCAAATTTAGCGAATTACCCAGAAAACGGCAACGCTGGCAACAATCTAAAATCTAACTGTTTGCAATTAAACCAATATAACCCAGTTAGCATTAATATATTGATATGATTAGAAAGTACAAAGTTTTATGAAAAAACCTGATTCCCTTTATTATGTATATTTATACATATTTTATATATTAAAATGTTAACAAATGTTGATTAGGTAATAACTATTTATTCATATTCATCTCTCTTAATTCTGTCATCGCTTAAAGAAAGGGTTGATTTTTATGTAAATGGTTATTTAACTATATCAACCCCGATTACAGAGAATAAACTAATAAACTGAGTAATAATAGCCTTGTTTTTTACACGGATATACGTCTATGTTTGCGTTTAAAAAAACGTTCATCCTCACTCAGGTAATGGTTAGGGGACCCATCTAGCGGCAACTAGCTACAGAACATGTTGTACCGAAAAGCGGAGACACACACCTCTGTTGGCAATAGTAGGGGGACTCATGTAACCGTATAAATGCCTTATAAAGTGTGTAAACGTATAAATTTATCTAGTTTACGCACGAGCTGTCAAATTTTGTATGAAAAATCATTTACACAATAGGGGGACTCATGTAACCGTATAAATGCCTTATAAAGTGTGTAAACGTATAAATTTATCTAGTTTACGCACGAGCTGTCAAATTTTGTATGAAAAATCATTTACACAATTTGTATAAATTTACGCGCACATTTCATTGTGTAAACGCGGTAAACTCAAAGGAATGCAACCTTGCAGACATTACAGACGGCATTTTCATCAAAAATCTCCAACATCAGCAAGTAAAGGCGTTTTAGTTTTGATTTTTAACTTAATCTTGGTATTTTTTAATTTGTATAACAATCAAAAAATGTTTGTTTGGCAATAATACAGCTGATAAACAATCAAGTTTATCAAGAGCATTTCTAGGTGCGTTCATATAACAGCGTGTGTAAATGGATATAATTTTACACCTTATAAGTTTATATGCTTTCATGAGTCCCCCTAGTGTATAACCTATAGCTGAATCGGTTGCGGTGAACAGTGGACACACACCATTTGTAGAGTTAATTCATAGAGGTGAAACACAGACACATATTTCAATTACAACTGAGTATAATGCGTATTGAAATTTAGGAATACTAATTTTCTGCGCAGCAATTTCAGAAGAATAGATAAAGTTTAACGCTTAGCAGTCCATATAAGATTTAAGCGTATATGTATATAGATGTAAAAAAATTGCAGCTAATAACTAGGGTTAGCAATGAGTTAACTTTGTTTTGGCGAGAAAACTTCCATGCTAAAATCCATTTTTTAATTACTGGGATGGAATGGAACAATATTGCGAATGTTCATTATTAAATAAAGTTTTCATAGAAAGGACCATTTTCATACATACATATTTAAACTTTCATTTATCGTGCATTCGGCGAAAATATGGCCGTACAGGTGCTAAACTAGTATGGGTATTTTCATAACATGCAAATTGTTGGTGAAGGGACTTATGTACTTAGGTCCAGATTCAGTTAAAAATATGTATATGTTTCTCGTTAAAGAACAAATAAGATATTTATTATAGATACAAGATTCTAGCTTTACGGCAAAAAGGTTTCACATATACATAGCTTGGTAAATGAAATATAAACACAAAATATAATAAGGAATATGTTTAAAATCGGTTATTATTAGTAATTATTTTCCTTATAGATGTATAGATATGTACGATTACTAACGTTGTTGCTACAGTAGTGATACTAGGTAATAACATAACAAAAACATAACCTACTCATTTGAAGCAAAGAAAACTTGTAAATGTCCTTACCGCACTAATTAACAATTTTCCCAAAACAAAAGTACGGTTTTATTATTTTAATTTTAAAATAACCAAAATATTCAAAACTTCTCTACCACGTAGTGCTGTTATATTTTCATCTTATAGATCAGATTTATTTCAGGCACAAATTCAATTTCAGCTAGTGTGCAATCATAACAAAATTTAAACGACAGGTCTATTCATCAAGCGTGATTTATATTAGATTGCCTGATTAAGGAATTGAATAGTGCACGAGATGGGATGTCCTTATTGTACGGTTTCACAATGTGCGGCATGCCCAGCCGTAGGAGTATTATTCGTAAGCTACCCATGTACACAGGTAGTTACATTAGTCTCTTAGTTTTTCTGCTACAAGAACAATAACGGAATTTAGACAATCGATCTCGCGACACAAGGATAAAACATTATATTTGTAGTAATTTGCGTAAGTTTGATGCTAATTATAGCGTTCATTATTATGTGCGAAAAACAGCCTTTTTATGACATTGAGGATTGTCAATCTTGCGAAATAATTGTATGTATCCATGTATATGTGTGCGTGTGTGTGTGTTCGTCGAAAGAATTGAATAGAAAAGGATCTACATTGGATGTATGTTTTTGGCTAACATATAATGAGCTCTCACTAGTGGTGCTAAAGTTTTATTATTTTGAAAAATAAAAGATTTTCATGTTTGGAAAATTGCTATGGGACCAAACAAAATTGGAATCTGTACAATAAAAGCCAACTAGAAATTGAAATTACTTTGCGTGAATTTTCGCTTTTGCATTATGGTTTTGTTGTACATACATATGTAATAATTTCAAAATGTTTATAAAGATTCCGAAAAAAAATTAAAAATACACGGATTCGAACCTGCAAACGAATCCATTTAGGCGCAAGTCGTATTATCTCTGCTATTGCTTCTTTTCTATAAATATAAGCAATGTTGTATTTAAGTTTTACGCCTTCTGTGCGCATTTTTCGACTGTGATGCCACGTAAGATAAAAATAATTATTAAGAAAGCATTATGGAATAACCAAGTTTTTAGTGCAACCGGGAAAAATTGTTGAAAACGCTAACCGCATTTTCTTTATGGTTAGGGGATAAATAATTGACCTACTACTGAGAAATTATAAAGAATAAGTGAACATTTAACTGGCATAATTTTTTTGGAAATTCCATGTGTACAGGGTGTCTAGACAGGAAAATTTTATTTAACTTGAAAATTTCTAAATCGCCATAAAAAATTGTCTATGTCTGACCAATTAGTGGGACCTACTGACCAATTATATCCAATCAGTGACAAATTAATTAGCATAATTTATGGCTGACCAATTAACGAAACCTGCTGACCAATTATGACCAATTAGTGACCAATTAATTGGCATAACTTGTATTGGAAGATTTATGTATACAGGGTATCTAGGCAGGAAAAATATTTTTCGCTTGGAAAATTTTAAATGGCCATACAAAATTTCCTATGGCTGACCAATTAGTGGGGCCCACTGATCAATTATGACCAATTAGTGAGCAATTATTTGGCATACTTTTCGATATGGAAATCCGCCGATGGGTGCTAACATCCGATAACCCGATAACAAAGAAAACTTTAAAAATAAATTAAAAAGTTCCTATGGCTGACCAA
Source organism: Eurosta solidaginis (assembly GCF_040869045.1). NCBI lineage: Eukaryota > Metazoa > Arthropoda > Insecta > Diptera > Tephritidae > Eurosta > Eurosta solidaginis. Next base: position 436,701 of record NW_027136885.1, on the reverse strand, counting down.
TTAACGAAACCTGCTGACCAATTATGGCCAATTAGTGACCAATTAATTGGCATAATTTTTTTTTGGAAAATTTATGTATACAGGGTGTTTAGACAGGAAAATTGTTTTTCCCTTGGAAAATTTTAAATGACCATAAAAAATTTCCTATGGCTGACCAATTAGTGGGACCCGCTGACCAATTATGACCAATTAGTGAACAATTAATTGGTATGCTTTTCGATTTCAAAATCCACCGATGGGGTGCTAACATCCGATAACAGGGTAACATCCGATAACAAAGAAAATTTTAAAAATTAATTAAAAAGTTCCTATGTCTGACCAATTAACGAAACCTGCTGACCAATTATGACCAATTAGTGACCAATTAATTGGCATAATTTTTTTTGGAAAATTTATGTATACAGGGTGTTTAGACAGGGAAATTTGTTTTTCCCTTGGAAAATTTAAATGGCCATAAAAAATTTTCTATGGCTGACCAATTAGTGGGACCCGCTGACCAATTATGACCAATTAGTGACCAATTATTTGGCATACCTTTCGAATCGAAAATCCACCGATGGGGTGCTAACATCCGATAACATCCGATAACAAAGAAAACTTTAAAAATTAATTAAAAAGTTCCTATGGCTGACCAATTAACGAAACCTACTGACCAATTATGACCAATTAGTGACCAATTAATTGGCATAATTTTTTTTTGAAAATTTATGTATACAGGGTGTCTAGACAGGAAAATTGATTTTCCTTGGAAAACTTTAAATGGTCATAAAAAATTGTCTATGGCTGACCAATTAGTGGGACCCACTGACCAATTAGTGACCAATTAATTGGCATAATTTTTTTTTGGAAAATTTATGTATACAGGGTGTTTAGACAGGAAAATTGTTTTCCCCTTGGAAAATTTTAAATGGCTATAAAAAATTTTCTATGGCTGACCAATTAGTGGGACCCGCTGTCCAATTATGACCAATTAGTGACCAATTATTTGGCATGATTTTCGATTTCAAAATCCACCGATGGGGTGCTAACATCCGATAACAGGGTAACATCCGATAACAAAGAAAATTTTAAAAATTAATTAAAAAGTTCCTATGGCTGACCAATTAACGAAATCTGCTGATCAATTATGACCAATTAGTGGCCAATTAATTGGCATAATTTTTTTTGGAAAATTTATGTATACAGGGTGTTTAGACAGGAAAATTTGTTTTTCCCTTGGAAAATTTTAAATGGCCATAAAAAATTTTCTATGGCTGACCAATTATTGGGACCCGCTGACCAATTATGACCAATTAGTGACCAATTATTTGGCATACTTTTCGATTTGAAAATCCACCGATAGGGTGCTAACATCCGATAACACAATAACATCCGATAACAAAGAAAACTTTAAAAATTAATTAAAAAGTTCCTATGGCTGACCAATTAACGAAACTAGCTGACCAATTATGACCAATTAGTGACCAATTAATTGGCATAATTTTTTTTTGGAAAATTTATGTATACAGGGTGTTTAGACAGGAAAATTGTTTTCCCCTTGGAAAATTTTAAATGGCCATAAAAAATTTTCTATGGCTGACCAATTAGTGGGACCCGCTGACCAATTATGACCAATTATTTGGCATACTTTTCGATTTGAAAATCCACCGATGGGGTGCTAACATCCGATAACACGATAACATCCGATAACAAAGAAAACTTTAAAAATTAATTAAAAAGTTCCTATGGCTGACCAATCAACGAAACCTGCTGACCAATTATGACCAATTAGTGACCAATTAATTGGCATAATTTTTTTTGGAAAATTTATGTATACAGGGTGTCTACACAGGAAAATTGATTTTCCTTGGAAAACTTTAAATGGTCATAAAAAATTGTCTATGGCTGACCAATTAGTGGGACCCACTGACCAATTATGGCCAATTAGTGACCAATTAATTGGCATAATTTTTTTTTGGAAAATTTATGTATACAGGGTGTTTAGACAGGAAAATTGTTTTCCCCTTGGAAAATTTTAAATGGCTCTCCACCTTCCTCCATACATCTCCACCTTCCTCCATACAGAAGTAGACTTCTTCTTATTAACTTACCCACTCTGGAAAATCGGAGAATATTACTGGGGGTATTGTTCATCCATAAGCTCATTATTGGAGAAATTGATTCCGCGGACCTCCTCAGCCGCTTGTTTTTTGCGGTTCCCCCTAGAGTATCCAGACACTACGTTCCTTTCTATTTACCCCTTTGTCGACGAAACTTTGCTAAAAATAATCCTCTTCTTATCTGGTGCGCGCACTACAATGACTTGTATAGCTGCATCAGTCTTGAGTGTACTTTTGCCACTATACGTAATGCAATACTTGCCTATCTAATTTAAGAGATACAAGCTAATTTAATTTGCCGGCATTTTATTCCTTCGATAAAAGACAGGAACTATCTCGCTTAAGGATGGAGGAACATTTATCAACATGTCTCATTAAGAAGGAACAAGACAGTACTGTGTTGATTGGAATCTGGTGCATTCCAACAACGTAAAAAACATGCTTTTTCAAGAGACACTGACCGGAATCGTATGCATTCCGGCAGTATAATCTTATGGGTCAGGCATCGAGCTGATTGGAATCCGGTGCATTCCAACAACACAGGGCATGTTACTTTTTTATGCCTTGTGATGGCGTATCCTCATTACACTACTCTTAGCACTGCCGGATTCCCATGACATGCTGATTGGAATCTTGTTGCATTCCAACAGGGAGATTGGAATCCACTGCATTCCGAAATCATGCTGAGCGGAATCTGATGCATTCCGCCAGTATAAGATTTCGGCATAAGATCTTATTTCTGCTCATATTTCTTATTATTATTATATTCTGAAATTAAATAGTAATGTTCATTAATATTTCTTTGTTTGTAATATAACATTGTTGAAAGCTCGATATATCTTAAATTTTATCTTTTGAGTTGTATATTTATATATCTTTTATATTATGCAGTCGACCATAGTTTGTCGTCGACTTTAAATAATAAATAAATAAATAAAATAAATAAATAAAAATAAAAAATGTTCTATGGCTGACCAATTAGTGGGACCCGCTGACCAATTATGACCAATTAGTGACCAATTATTTGGCATACTTTTCGATTTGAAAATCCACCGATGGGGTGCTAACATCCGATAGCACGATAACATCCGATAACAAAGAAAACTTTAAAAATTAATTAAAAAGTTCCTATGGCTGACCAATTAACGAAACCTGCTGACCAATTATGACCAATTAGTGACCAATTATTTGGCATACCTTTCGAATCGAAAATCCACCGATGGGGTGCTAACATCCGATAACACCATAACATCCGATAACAAAGAAAACTTTAAAAATTAATTAAAATGTTCCTATGGCTGACCAATTAACGAAACCAGCTGACCAATTATGACCAATTAGTGACCAATTAATTGGCATAATTTTTATTGGAAAATTTATGTATACAGGGTGTTTAAACAGGAAAATTGTTTTTCCCTTGGAAAACTTTAAATGGCCATAAAAAATTTTCTATGGCTGACCAATTAGTGGGACCCGCTGACCAATTATGACCAATTAGTGACCAATTATTTGGCATACTTTTCGATTTGAAAATCCACCGATGGGGTGCTAACATCCGATAGCACGATAACATCCATAACAAAGAAAACTTTAAAAATTAATTAAAAAGTTCCTATGGCTGACCAATTAACGAAACCTGCTGACCAATTATGACCAATTAGTGACCAATTAATTGGCATAATTTTTTTTGGAAAATTTATGTATACAGGGTGTCTAGACAGGAAAATTGATTTTCCTTGGAAAACTTTAAATGGTCATAAAAAATTGTCTATGGCTGACCAATTAGTGGGACCCACTGACCAATTATGACCAATTAGTGGCCAATTAATTGTCATAATTTTTTTTTGGAAAATTTATGTATACAGGCTGTTTAAACAGGAAAATTGTTTTTCCCTTGGAAAACTTTAAATGGCCATACAAATTTTTCTATGGCTGACCAATTAGTGGGACCCGCTGACCAATTATGACCAATTAGTGGCCAATTATTTGGCATGATTTTCGATTTCAAAATCCACCGATGGGGTGCTAACATCCGATAACAGGGTAACATCCGATAACAAAGAAAATTTTAAAAATTAATTAAGAAGTTCCTATGGCTGAACAATTAACGAAATCTGCTGACCAATTATGACCAATTAGTGGCCAATTAAGTGGCATAATTTTTTTTGGAAAATTTATGTATACAGGGTCTTTAGACAGGAAAATTTGTTTTTCCCTTGGAAAATTTTAAATGGCCATAAAAAATTTTCTATGGCTGACCAATTAGTGGGACCCGCTGACCAATTATGACCAATTAGTGACCAATTATTTGGCATACCTTTCGAATCGAAAATCCACCGATGGGGTGCTAACATCCGATAACACGATAACATCCGATAACAAAGAAAATTTTAAAAATTAATTAAAAAGTTCCTATGGCTGACCAATTAACGAAACCTGCTGACCAATTATGACCAATTAGTGACCAATTAATTGGCATAATTTTTTATGGAAAATTTATGTATACAGGGTGTTTAAACAGGAAAATTTTTTTTCCCTTGGAAAATTTTAAATGGCCATAAAAAATTTTCTATGGCTGACCAATTATTGGGACCCGCTGACCAATTATGACCAATTAGTGACCAATTATTTGGCATACCTTTCGTATCGAAAATCCACCGATGGGGTGCTAACATCCGATAACAGGGTAACATCCGATAACAAAGAAAACTTTAAAAATTAATTAAAAAGTTCCTATGGCTGATCAATTAACGAAACCTGCTGACCAATTATGACCAATTAGTGACCAATTAAATGGCATAATTTTTTTTGGAAAATTTATGTATACAGGGTGTCTAGACAGGAAAATTGATTTTCCTTGGAAAACTTCAAATGGTCATAAAAAATTGTCTATGGCTGACCAATTAGTGGGACCCACTGACCAATTATGACCAATTAGTGACCAATTATTTGGCATGCTTTTCGATTGCAAAATCCACCGATGGGGTGCTAACATCCGATAACAGGTTAACATCCGATAACAAAGAAAACTTTAAAAATTAATTAAAAAGTTCCTATGGCTGGCCAATTAACGAAACCTGGTGACCAATTATGACCAATTAGTGACCAATTAATTGGCATAATTTTTTTTTGGAAAATTTATGTATACAGGGTGTCTAGACAGGAAAATTGATTTTCCTTGGAAAACTTCAAACGGTCATAAAAAATTGTCTATGGCTGACCAATTAGTGGGACCCACTGACCAATTATGACCAATTAGTGACCAATTATTTGGCATGCTTTTCGAATTCAAAATCCACCGATGGGGTGCTAACATCCGATAACAGGGTAACATCCGATAACAAAGAAAACTTTAAAAATTAATTAAAAAGTTCCTATGGCTGACCAATTAACGAAACCTGGTGACCAATTATGACCAATTAGTGACCAATTAATTGGCATAATTTTTTTTGGAAAATTTATGTATACAGGGTGTTTAAACAGGAAAATTGTTTTTCCCTTGGAAAACTTTAAATGGCCATACAAATTTTTCTATGGCTGACCAATTAGTGGGACCCGCTGACCAATTATGACCAATTAGTGGCCAATTATTTGGCATGATTTTCGATTTCAAAATCCACCGATGGGGTGCTAACATCCGATAACAGGGTAACATCCGATAACAAAGAAAATTTTAAAAATTAATTAAGAAGTTCCTATGGCTGAACAATTAACGAAATCTGCTGACCAATTATGACCAATTAGTGGCCAATTAAGTGGCATAATTTTTTTTGGAAAATTTATGTATACAGGGTCTTTAGACAGGAAAATTTGTTTTTCCCTTGGAAAATTTTAAATGGCCATAAAAAATTTTCTATGGCTGACCAATTAGTGGGACCCGCTGACCAATTATGACCAATTAGTGACCAATTATTTGGCATACCTTTCGAATCGAAAATCCACCGATGGGGTGCTAACATCCGATAACACGATAACATCCGATAACAAAGAAAATTTTAAAAATTAATTAAAAAGTTCCTATGGCTGACCAATTAACGAAACCTGCTGACCAATTATGACCAATTAGTGACCAATTAATTGGCATAATTTTTTATGGAAAATTTATGTATACAGGGTGTTTAAACAGGAAAATTTTTTTTCCCTTGGAAAATTTTAAATGGCCATAAAAAATTTTCTATGGCTGACCAATTATTGGGACCCGCTGACCAATTATGACCAATTAGTGACCAATTATTTGGCATACCTTTCGTATCGAAAATCCACCGATGGGGTGCTAACATCCGATAACAGGGTAACATCCGGTAACAAAGAAAACTTTAAAAATTAATTAAAAAGTTCCTATGGCTGATCAATTAACGAAACCTGCTGACCAATTATGACCAATTAGTGACCAATTAAATGGCATAATTTTTTTTGGAAAATTTATGTATACAGGGTGTCTAGACAGGAAAATTGATTTTCCTTGGAAAACTTCAAATGGTCATAAAAAATTGTCTATGGCTGACCAATTAGTGGGACCCACTGACCAATTATGACCAATTAGTGACCAATTATTTGGCATGCTTTTCGATTGCAAAATCCACCGATGGGGTGCTAACATCCGATAACAGGTTAACATCCGATAACAAAGAAAACTTTAAAAATTAATTAAAAAGTTCCTATGGCTGGCCAATTAACGAAACCTGGTGACCAATTATGACCAATTAGTGACCAATTAATTGGCATAATTTTTTTTTGGAAAATTTATGTATACAGGGTGTCTAGACAGGAAAATTGATTTTCCTTGGAAAACTTCAAATGGTCATAAAAAATTGTCTATGGCTGACCAATTAGTGGGACCCACTGACCAATTATGACCAATTAGTGACCAATTATTTGGCATGCTTTTCGAATTCAAAATCCACCGATGGGGTGCTAACATCCGATAACAGGGTAACATCCGATAACAAAGAAAACTTTAAAAATTAATTAAAAAGTTCCTATGGCTGATCAATTAACGAAACCTGGTGACCAATTATGACCAATTAGTGACCAATTAATTGGCATAATTTTTTTTGGAAAATTTATGTATACAGGGTGTTTAAACAGGAAAATTGTTTTTCCCTTGGAAAACTTTAAATGGCCATAAAAAATTGTCTATGGCTGACCAATTAGCGGGACCCGCTGACCAATTATGACCAATTAGTGACCAATTATTTGGCATATGTTTTGTTATAAAATTCCAGAAATGGGGTGCTAACATCCCACACCCGACCATGAAAATTTTAAAATTTCCATAAAATTTTTTCTAATGCTGACCAATTACTGAAAGCTGCTGACCAATTATGACCAATTAGTGACCAATTTTTTGGCGTATGTTTTGTTATAAAATTCCAGAAATGGGGTGCTAACATCCCAGAGCCCATACTGGGTGGGGTTAACCGACTAAAAGGGATAAGTGTCCATATCTATTGAACCAAGCAAGACAGAATCGATTTTATTTTTGCAGATGGTAGGTTTTTATGTGTATATTAGTCGACAAGCTGATCCAAGGTCCTATCGCTACTGGTTCAATTTCTACGTCAAACTGGGTGGGGTTATCCGACTAAAAGGGATAAGTGTCCATATCTATTGAACCAAACAAGATAGAATCGATTTTATTTTTGCTGATTATAGGTTTTTATGTGTATATTAATCCACAGGCTGACCCATGGTTCTATCGTTAACGGTTCAATTTCTACGTTATAGTGGTTTGGGTTAACCGACTAAAAGGGATAAGTGTCCATATCTATTGAACCAAGCAAGACAGAATCGATTTTATTTTTGCAGATGGTAGGTTTTTATGTGTATATTAGTCGACAAGCTGATCCCAGGTCCTATCGCTACTGGTTCAATTTCTACGTCAAACTGGGTGGGGTTATCCGACTAAAAGGGATAAGTGTCCATATCTTTTGAACCAAGCAAGATAGAACCGATTTTATTTTTGCAGATGATAGGTTTTTATGTGTATATTAATTCAAAATCTGATACAAGATTCTATCATTAACCGTTCAATTTCTGCGTCAAAGTGGATGGGTTAACCGACTAAAAGGGATAAGTGTCCATATCTATTGTGGGTGAGGTTAACCGACTAAAAGGGATAAGTGTCCATATCTATTGAACCAAGCAAGACAGAATCGATTTATTTTTGCAGATGGTAGGTTTTTGTGTGTATATTAGTCGACAAGCTGATTCAAGGTCCTATCGCTACCGGTTCAATTTCTACGTCAAACTGGGTGGGGTTATCCGACTAAAAGGGATAAGTGTCCATATCTATTGAACCAAACAAGATAGAATCGATTTTATTTTTGCTGATTATAGTTTTTTATGTGTATATTAATCCGCAGGCTGATCCATGGTTCTATCGTTAACGGTTCAATTTCTACGTCAAAGTGGGTAGGGTTAACTGACTAAAAGGGTAAGTGTCCATATCTATTGAACCAAGCCAGATAGAATCGATTTTGTTTTTGCAGATGATAGGTTTTTATGTGTATATTAATTCAAAATCTGATACAAGATTCTATCATTAACCGTTCAATTTCTGCGTCAAAGTGGATGGGTTAACCGACTAAAAGGGATAAGTGTCCATATCTATTGAACCAAGCAAGGTAGAATCGAATTCATTTTTGCAGATGGTAGGGTTTTATGTGTATATTAATCCACAAGCTGATCCAAGGTTCTATCGCTAACAGTTCAATTTCTACGTTATACTGGGTGGGGTTAACCGACTAAAAGGGATAAGTGTCCATATCTATTGAACCAAGCAAGATAGAATCGATTTTGTTTTTATAGATGATAGGTTTTTATGTGTATATTAATCCACAAGCTGATCCATGGTTCTATCGTTAACGGTTCAATTTCTACGTCAAAGTGGGTAGGGTTAACTGACTAAAAGGGATAAGTGTCCATATCTATTGAACCAAGCCAGATAGAATCGATTTTGTTTTTGCAGATGATAGGTTTTTATGTGTATATTAATTCAAAATCTGATACAAGATTCTATCATTAACCGTTCAGTTTCTGCGTCAAAGTGGATGGGTTAACCGACTAAAAGGGATAAGTGTCCATATCTATTGAACCAAGCAAGATAGAATCGATTTTGTTTTTATAGATGATAGGTTTTTATGTGTATATTAATCCACAAGCTGATCCATGGTTCTATCATTAACGGTTCAATTTCTACGTCAAAGTGGGTGGGGTTAACTGACTAAAAGGGATAAGTGTCCATATCTATTGAACCAAGCCAGATAGAATCGATTTTGTTTTTGCAGATGATAGGTTTTTATGTGTATATTAATTCAAAATCTGATACAAGATTCTATAATTAACCGTTCAATTTCTGCGTCAAAGTGGATGGGTTAACCGACTAAAAGGGATAAGTATACATATCTATTGAACCCAGCAAGATTGAATCGAATTTATGTTTGCAGATGGTAGGTTTTTATTTGTATATTAATCCACAAGCTGATCCAAGGTTCTATCGCTAACGGTTCAATTTCTACGTTATACTGGATGGGGTTAACCGACTAAAAGGGATAAGTGTCCATATCTATTGAACCCAGCAAGATAGAATCGAATTTATGTTTGCAGATGGTAGTTTTTTGTGTGTATATTAATCCACAAGCTGATCCAAGGTTCTATCGCTAACAGTTCAATTTCTACGTTATACTGGGTGGGGTTAACCGACTAAAAGGGATAAGTGTCCATATCTATTGAACCAAGCAAGATAGAATCGATTTTGTTTTTACAGATGATAGGTTTTTATGTGTGTATTAATCCACAAGCTGATCCAAGGTTCTATCATTAACGGTTCAATTTCTACGTCAAAGTGGGTAGGGTTAACCGACTAAAAGGGATAAGTGTCCATATCTATTGAACCAAGCAAGATAGAATCGATTTTGTTTTTTCAGATGTTAGGTTTTTATGTGTATATTATTCCACAAGCCAATACAAGGTTCTATTGTTAACGGTTCAATTTTTACGTCAAAGTGGATGGGGTTAACCGACTAAAAGGGATAAGTGTCCATATCTATTGTGGGTGAGGTTAACCGACTAAAAGGGATAAGTGTCCATATCTATTGAACCAAGCAAGACAGAATCGATTTATTTTTGCAGATGGTAGGTTTTTGTGTGTATATTAATCCACAAGCTGATCCAAGGTTCTATCGTTAACGGTTCAATTTCTACGTCATACTGGGTGGGGTTAACCGACTAAAAGGATAAGTGTCCATATCTATTGAACCAAGCAAGATAGAATCGATTTTGTTTTTTCAGATGTTAGGTTTTTATGTGTATATTATTCCACAAGCCAATACAAGGTTCTATTGTTAACGGTTCAATTTCTACGTCAAAGTGGATGGGTTAACCGACTAAAAGGGATAAGTGTCCATATCTATTGAACCAAGCAAGGTAGAATCGAATTCATTTTTGCAGATGGTAGGGTTTTATGTGTATATTAATCCACAAGCTGATCCAAGGTTCTATCGCTAACAGTTCAATTTCTACGTTATACTGGGTGGGGTTAACCGACTAAAAGGGATAAGTGTCCATATCTATTGAACCAAGCAAGATAGAATCGATTTTGTTTTTATAGATGATAGGTTTTTATGTGTATATTAATCCACAAGCTGATCCATGGTTCTATCGTTACCGGTTCAATTTCTACGTCAAAGTGGGTAGGGTTAACTGACTAAAAGGGATAAGTGTCCATATCTATTGAACCAAGCCAGATAGAATCGATTTTGTTTTTGCAGATGATAGGTTTTTATGTGTATATTAATTCAAAATCTGATACAAGATTCTATCATTAACCGTTCAATTTCTGCGTCAAAGTGGATGGGTTAACCGACTAAAAGGGATAAGTGTCCATATCTATTGAACCAAGCAAAATAGAATCGATTTTATTTTTGCAGATGATAGGGTTTTACGTGTACATTAATCCACAAGCTGATCCAAGGCTCTATCTTTAATGGTTCAATTTCTACGTCATAGTGGGTGGGGTTAACCGACTAAAAGGGATAAGGATACATATCTATTGAACCCAGCAAAATAGAATCGAATTTATGTTTGCAGATGGTAGTTTTTTATGTGTATATTAATCCACAAGCTGATCCAAGGTTCTATCGCTAACGGTTCAATTTCTACGTTATACTGGATTGGGTTAACCGACTAAAAGGGATAAGTGTCCATATCTATTGAACCAAGCAAGATAGAATCGATTTTGTTTTTGCAGATGATAGGGCTTTATGTGTACAATAATCCACAAGCTAATCCAAGGTTCTATCGCTAACGGTTCAGTTTCTACGTCATACTGGGTGGGGTTCACCGACTAATAGGGATAAGTGTCCATATCTATTGAACCAAGCAAGATAGAATCGATTTTGTTTTTTCAGATGTTAGGTTTTTATGTGTATATTGTTCCACAAGCCAATAAAAGGTTCTATTGTTAACGGTTCAATTTCTACGTCAAAGTGGATGGGGTTAACCGACTAAAAGGATAAGTGTCCATATCTATTGTGGGTGAGGTTAACCGACTAAAAGGGATAAGTGTCCATATCTATTGAACCAAGCAAGACAGAATCGATTTATTTTCGCAGATGGTAGGTTTTTGTGTGTATATTAATCTACAAGCTGATCCAAGGTTCTATCGCTAACAGTTCATTTTCTACGTTATACTGGGTGGGGTTAACCGACTTAAAGGGATAAGTGTCCATATCTATTGAACCAAGCAAGATAGAATCGATTTTGTTTTTATAGATGATAGGTTTTTATGTGTGTATTAATCCACAAGCTGATCCAAGGTTCTATCGTTAACGGTTCAATTTCTACGTCAAAGTGGGTAGGGTTAACCGACTAAAAGGGATAAGTGTCCATATCTATTGAACCAAGCAAGATAGAATCGATTTTGTTTTTTCAGATGTTAGGTTTTTATGTGTATATTTTTCCACAAGCCAATACAAGGTTCTATTGTTAACGGTTCAATTTCTACGTCAAAGTGGATGGGGTTAACCGACTAAAAGGGATAAGTGTCCATATCTATTGTGGGTGAGGTTAACCGACTAAAAGGGATAAGTGTCCATATCTATTGAACCAAGCAAGACAGAATCGATTTATTTTTGCAGATGGTAGGTTTTTGTGTGTATATTAATCCACAAGCTGATCCAAGGTTCTATCGTTAACGGTTCAATTTCTACGTTATAGTGGTTGGGGTTAACCGACTAAAAGGGATAAGTGTCCATATCTTTTGAACCAAGCAAGATAGAACCGATTTTATTTTTGCAGATGATAGGTTTTTATGTGTATATTAATCCACAGGCTGATCCATGGTTCTATCGTTATCGGTTCAATTTCTACGTCAAAGTGGGTAGGGTTAACTGACTAAAAGGGATAAGTGTCCATATCTATTGAACCAAGCCAGATAGAATCGATTTTGTTTTTGCAGATGATAGGTTTTTATGTGTATATTAATTCAAAATCTGATACAAGATTCTATCATTAACCGTTCAATTTCTGCGTCAAAGTGGATGGGTTAACCGACTAAAAGGGATAAGTGTCCATATCTATTGTGGGTGAGGTTAACCGACTAAAAGGGATAAGTGTCCATATCTATTGAACCAAGCAAGACAGAATCGATTTATTTTTGCAGATGGTAGGTTTTTGTGTGTATATTAATCCACAAGCTGATCCAAGGTTCTATCGTTAACGGTTCAATTTCTACGTCATACTGGGTGGGGTTAACCGACTAAAAGGGATAAGTGTCCATATCTATTGAACCAAGCAAGACAGAATCGATTTTATTTTTGCAGATGGTAGGTTTTTATGTGTATATTAGTCGACAAGCTGATTCAAGGTCCTATCGCTACCGGTTCAATTTCTACGTCAAACTGGGTGGGGTTATCCGACTAAAAGGGATAAGTGTCCATATCTATTGAACCAAACAAGATAGAATCGATTTTATTTTTGCTGATTATAGTTTTTTATGTGTGTATTAATCCACAGGCTGATCCATGGTTCTATCGTTAACGGTTCAATTTCTACGTTATAGTGGTTGGGGTTAACCGACTAAAAGGGATAAGTGTCCATATCTTTTGAACCAAATAAGATAGAACCGATTTTATTTTTGCAGATGATAGGTTTTTATGTGTTTATTAATCCACAGGCTGATCCATGGTTCTATCGTTAACGGTTAAATTTCTACGTCAAAGTGGGTAGGGTTAACTGACTAAAAGGGATAAGTGTCCATATCTATTGAACCAAGCCAGATAGAATCGATTTTGTTTTTGCAGATGATAGGTTTTTATGTGTATATTAATTCAAAATCTGATACAAGATTCTATCATTAACCGTTCAATTTCTGCGTCAAAGTGGATGGGTTAACCGACTAAAAGGGATAAGTGTCCATATCTATTGAACCAAGCAAGGTAGAATCGAATTCATTTTTGCAGATGGTAGGTTTTTGTGTGTATATTAATCCACAAGCTGATCCAAGGTTCTATCGCTAACAGTTCATTTTCTACGTTATACTGGGTGGGGTTAACCGACTAAAAGGGATAAGTATACATATCTATTGAACCCAGCAAAATAGAATCGAATTTATGTTTGCAGATGGTAGTTTTTTATGTGTATATTAATCCACAAGCTGATCCAAGGTTCTATCGCTAACGGTTCAATTTCTACGTTATACTGGATGGGGTTAACCGACTAAAAGGGATAAGTGTCCATATCTATTGAACCAAGCAAGATAGAATCGATTTTGGGTTTGCAGATGATAGGGCTTTATGTGTACAATAATCCACAAGCTAATCCAAGGTTCTATCGCTAACGGTTCAGTTTCTACGTCATACTGGGTGGGGTTCACCGACTAATAGGGATAAGTGTCCATATCTATTGAACCAAGCAAGATAGAATCGATTTTGTTTTTTCAGATGTTAGGTTTTTATGTGTATATTATTCCACAAGCCAATAAAAGGTTCTATTGTTAACGGTTCAATTTCTACGTCAAAGTGGATGGGGTTAACCGACTAAAAGGGATAAGTGTCCATATCTATTGTGGGTGAGGTTAACCGACTAAAAGGGATAAGTGTCCATATCTATTGAACCAAGCAAGACAGAATCGATTTATTTTCGCAGATGGTAGGTTTTTGTGTGTATATTAATCCACAAGCTGATCCAAGGTTCTATCGCTAACAGTTCATTTTCTACGTTATACTGGGTGGGGTTAACCGACTTAAAGGGATAAGTGTCCATATCTATTGAACCAAGCAAGATAGAATCGATTTTGTTTTTACAGATGATAGGTTTTTATGTGTGTATTAATCCACAAGCTGATCCAAGGTTCTATCATTAACGGTTCAATTTCTACGTCAAAGTGGGTAGGGTTAACCGACTAAAAGGGATAAGTGTCCATATCTATTGAACCAAGCAAGATAGAATCGATTTTGTTTTTTCAGATGTTAGGTTTTTATGTGTATATTTTTCCACAAGCCAATACAAGGTTCTATTGTTAAGGGTTCAATTTCTACGTCAAAGTGGATGGGGTTAACCGACTAAAAGGGATAAGTGTCCATATCTATTGTGGGTGAGGTTAACCGACTAAAAGGGATAAGTGTCCATATCTATTGAACCAAGCAAGACAGAATCGATTTATTTTTGCAGATGGTAGGTTTTTGTGCGTATATTAATCCACAAGCTGATCCAAGGTTCTATCGTTAACGGTTCAATTTCTACGTCATACTGGGTGGGGTTAACCGACTAAAAGGGATAAGTGTCCATATCTATTGAACCAAGCCAGATAGAATCGATTTTGTTTTTGCAGATGATAGGTTTTTATGTGTATATTAATTCAAAATCTGATACAAGATTCTATCATTAACCGTTCAATTTCTGCGTCAAAGTGGATGGGTTAACCGACTAAAAGGGATAAGTGTCCATATCTATTGAACCAAGCAAGGTAGAATCGAATTCATTTTTGCAGATGGTAGGGTTTTATGTGTATATTAATCCACAAGCTGATCCAAGGTTCTATCGCTAACAGTTCAATTTCTACGTTATACTGGGTGGGGTTAACCGACTAAAAGGGATAAGTGTCCATATCTATTGAACCAAGCAAGATAGAATCGATTTTGTTTTTATAGATGATAGGTTTTTATGTGTATATTAATCCACAAGCTGATCCATGGTTCTATCGTTAACGGTTCAATTTCTACGTCAAAGTGGGTAGGGTTAACTGACTAAAAGGGATAAGTGTCCATATCTATTGAACCAAGCCAGATAGAATCGATTTTGTTTTTGCAGATGATAGGTTTTTATGTGTATATTAATTCAAAATCTGATACAAGATTCTATCATTAACCGTTCAATTTCTGCGTCAAAGTGGATGGGTTAACCGACTAAAAGTGATAAGTGTCCATATCTATTGAACCAAGCAAGATAGAATCGATTTTGTTTTTATAGATGATAGGTTTTTATGTGTATATTAATCCACAAGCTGATCCATGGTTCTATCGTTAACGGTTCAATTTCTACGTCAAAGTGGGTAGGGTTAACTGACTAAAAGGGATAAGTGTCCATATCTATTGAACCAAGCCAGATAGAATCGATTTTGTTTTTGCAGATGATAGGTTTTTATGTGTATATTAATTCAAAATCTGATACAAGATTCTATCATTAACCGTTCAATTTCTGCGTCAAAGTGGATGGGTTAACCGACTAAAAGGGATAAGTATACATATCTATTGAACCCAGCAAGATTGAATCGAATTTATGTTTGCAGATGGTAGGTTTTTATTTGTATATTAATCCACAAGCTGATCCAAGGTTCTATCGCTAACGGTTCAATTTCTACGTTATACTGGATGGGGTTAACCGACTAAAAGGGATAAGTGTCCATATCTATTGAACCCAGCAAGATAGAATCGAATTTATGTTTGCAGATGGTAGTTTTTTATGTGTATATTAATCCACAAGCTGATCCAAGGTTCTATCGCTAACAGTTCAATTTCTACGTTATACTGGGTGGGGTTAACCGACTAAAAGTGATAAGTGTCCATATCTATTGAACCAAGCAAGATAGAATCGATTTTGTTTTTACAGATGATAGGTTTTTATGTGTGTATTAATCCACAAGCTGATCCAAGGTTCTATCATTAACGGTTCAATTTCTACGTCAAAGTGGGTAGGGTTAACCGACTAAAAGGGATAAGTGTCCATATCTATTGAACCAAGCAAGATAGAATCGATTTTGTTTTTTCAGATGTTAGGTTTTTATGTGTATATTATTCCACAAGCCAATACAAGGTTCTATTGTTAACGGTTCAATTTCTACGTCAAAGTGGATGGGGTTAACCGACTAAAAGGGATAAGTGTCCATATCTATTGTGGGTGAGGTTAACCGACTAAAAGGGATAAGTGTCCATATCTATTGAACCAAGCAAGACAGAATCGATTTATTTTTGCAGATGGTAGGTTTTTGTGTGTATATTAATCCACAAGCTGATCCAAGGTTCTATCGTTAACGGTTCAATTTCTACGTCATATTGGGTGGGGTTAACCGACTAAAAGGGATAAGTGTCCATATCTATTGAACCAAGCAAGACAGAATCGATTCTATTTTTGCAGATGGTAGGTTTTTATGTGTATATTAGTCGACAAGCTGATCCAAGGTCCTATCGCTACCGGTTCAATTTCTACGGCAAACTGGGTGGGGTTATCCGACTAAAAGGGACAAGTGTCCATATCTATTGAACCAAACAAGATAGAATCGATTTTATTTTTGCTGATTATAGGTTTTTATGTGTACATTAATCCACAGGCTGATCCATTGTTCTATCGTTAACGGTTCAATTTCTACGTTATAGTGGTTGGGGTTAACCGACTAAAAGGGATAAGTGTCCATATGTTTTGAACCAAGCAAGATAGAACCGATTTTATTTTTGCAGATGATAGGTTTTTATGTGTATATTAATCCACAGGCTGATCCATGGTTCTATCGTTAACGGTTCAATTTCTACGTCAAAGTGGGTAGGGTTAACTGACTAAAAGGGATAAGTGTCCATATCTATTGAACCAAGCCAGATAGAATCGATTTTGTTTTTGCAGATGATAGGTTTTTATGTGTATATTAATTCAAAATCTGATACAAGATTCTATCATTAACCGTTCAATTTCTGCGTCAAAGTGGATGGGTTAACCGACTAAAAGGGATAAGTGTCCATATCTATTGAACCAAGCAAGGTAGAATCGAATTCATTTTTGCAGATGGTAGGGTTTTATATGTATATTAATCCACAAGCTGATCCAAGGTTCTATCGCTAACAGTTCAATTTCTACGTTATACTGGGTGGGGTTAACCGACTAAAAGGGATAAGTGTCCATATCTATTGAACCAAGCAAGATAGAATCGATTTTGTTTTCATAGATGATAGGTTTTTATGTGTATATTAATCCACAAGCTGATCCATGGTTCTATCGCTAACGGTTCAATTTCTACGTCAAAGTGGGTAGGGTTAACTGACTAAAAGGGATAAGTGTCCATATCTATTGAACCAAGCCAGATAGAATCGATTTTGTTTTTGCAGATGATAGGTTTTTATGTGTATATTAATTCAAAATCTGATACAAGATTCTATCATTAACCGTTCAATTTCTGCGTCAAAGTGGATGGGTTAACCGACTAAAAGGGATAAGTGTCCATATCTATTGAACCAAGCAAAATAGAATCGATTTTATTTTTGCAGATGATAGGGTTTTAGGTGTACATTAATCCACAAGCTGATCCAAGGCTCTATCTTTAATGGTTCAATTTCTACGTCATAGTGGGTGGGGTTAACCGACTAAAAGGGATAAGTATACATATCTATTGAACCCAGCAAAATAGAATCGAATTTATGTTTGCAGATGGTAGTTTTTTATGTGTATATTAATCCACAAGCTGATCCAAGGTTCTATCGCTAACGGTTCAATTTCTACGTTATACTGGATGGGGTTAACCGACTAAAAGGGATAAGTGTCCATATCTATTGAACCAAGCAAGATAGAATCGATTTTGTTTTTGCAGATGATAGGGCTTTATGTGTACAATAATCCACAAGCTAATCCTAGGTTCTATCGCTAACGGTTCAGTTTCTACGTCATACTGGGTGGGGTTCACCGACTAATAGGGATAAGTGTCCATATCTATTGAACCAAGCAAGATAGAATCGATTTTGTTTTTTCAGATGTTAGGTTTTTATGTGTATATTGTTCCACAAGCCAATAAAAGGTTCTATTGTTAACGGTTCAATTTCTACGTCAAAGTGGATGGGGTTAACCGACTAAAAGGGATAAGTGTCCATATCTATTGTGGGTGAGGTTAACCGACTAAAAGGGATAAGTGTCCATATCTATTGAACCAAGCAAGACAGAATCGATTTATTTTCGCAGATGGTAGGTTTTTGTGTGTATATTAATCCACAAGCTGATCCAAGGTTCTATCGCTAACAGTTCATTTTCTACGTTATACTGGGTGGGGTTAACCGACTTAAAGGGATAAGTGTCCATATCTATTGAACCAAGCAAGATAGAATCGATTTTGTTTTTATAGATGATAGGTTTTTATGTGTGTATTAATCCACAAGCTGATCCAAGGTTCTATCATTAACGGTTCAATTTCTACGTCAAAGTGGGTAGGGTTAACCGACTAAAAGGGATAAGTGTCCATATCTATTGAACCAAGCAAGATAGAATCGATTTTGTTTTTTCAGATGTTAGGTTTTTATGTGTATATTTTTCCACAAGCCAATACAAGGTTCTATTGTTAACGGTTCAATTTCTACGTCAAAGTGGATGGGGTTAACCGACTAAAAGGGATAAGTGTCCATATCTATTGTGGGTGAGGTTAACCGACTAAAAGGGATAAGTGTCCATATCTATTGAACCAAGCAAGACAGAATCGATTTATTTTTGCAGATGGTAGGTTTTTGTGTGTATATTAATCCACAAGCTGACCCAAGGTTCTATCGTTAACGGTTCAATTTCTACGTCATACTGGGTGGGGTTAACCGACTAAAAGGGATAAGTGTCCATATCTATTGAACCAAGCAAGACAGAATCGATTTTATTTTTGCAGATGGTAGGTTTTTATGTGTATATTAGTCGACAAGCTGATCCAAGGTCCTATCGCTACCGGTTCAATTTCTACTTCAAACTGAGTGGGGTTATCCGACTAAAAGGGATAAGTGTCCATATCTATTGAACCAAACAAGATAGAATCGATTTTATTTTTGCTGATTATAGGTTTTTATGTGTATATTAATCCACAGGCTGACCCATGGTTCTATCGTTAACGGTTCAATTTCTACGTTATAGTGGTTGGGGTTAACCGACTAAAAGGGATAAGTGTCCATATCTTTTGAACCAAGCAAGATAGAACCGATTTTATTTTTGCAGATGATAGGTTTTTATGTGTATATTAATCCGCAGGCTGATCCATGGTTCTATCGTTAACGGTTCAATTTCTACGTCAAAGTGGGTAGGGTTAACTGACTAAAAGGGATAAGTGTCCATATCTATTGAACCAAGCCAGATAGAATCGATTTTGTTTTTGCAGATGGTAGGGTTTTATGTGTATATTAATCCACAAGCTGATCCAAGGTTCTATCGCTAACAGTTCAATTTCTACGTTATACTGGGTGGGGTTAACCGACTAAAAGGGATAAGTGTCCATATCTATTGAACCAAGCAAGATAGAATCGATTTTGTTTTTATAGATGATAGGTTTTTATGTGTATATTAATCCACAAGCTGATCCATGGTTCTATCGTTAACGGTTCAATTTCTACGTCAAAGTGGGTAGGGTTAACTGACTAAAAGGGATAAGTGTCCATATCTATTGAACCAAGCAAGACAGAATCGATTTTATTTTTGCAGATGGTAGGGTTTTATGTGTATATTAATGCACAAGCTGATCCAAGGTCCTATCGCTACCGGTTCAATTTCTACGTCAAACTGGGTGGGGTTATCCGACTAAAAGGGATAAGTGTCCATATCTATTGTGGGTGAGGTTAACCGACTAAAAGGGATAAGTGTCCATATCTATTGTGGGTGAGGTTAACCGACTAAAAGGGATAAGTGTCCATATCTATTGAACCAAGCAAGACAGAATCGATTTATTTTTGCAGATGGTAGGTTTTTGTGTGTATATTAATCCACAAGCTGATCCAAGGTTCTATCGTTAACGGTTCAATTTCTACGTCATACTGGGTGGGGTTAACCGACTAAAAGGGATAAGTGTCCATATCTATTGAACCAAGCAAGACAGAATCGATTTTATTTTTGCAGATGGTAGGGTTTTATGTGTATATTAATCCACAAGCTGATCCAAGGTTCTATCGCTAACAGTTCAATTTCTACGTTATACTGGGTGGGGTTAACCGACTAAAAGGGATAAGTGTCCATATCTATTGAACCAAGCAAGATAGAATCGATTTTGTTTTTATAGATGATAGGTTTTTATGTGTATATTAATCCACAAGCTGATCCATGGTTCTATCGTTAACGGTTCAATTTCTACGTCAAAGTGGGTAGGGTTAACTGACTAAAAGGGATAAGTGTCCATATCTATTGAACCAAGCAAGACAGAATCGATTTTATTTTTGCAGATGGTAGGGTTTTATGTGTATATTAATGCACAAGCTGATCCAAGGTCCTATCGCTACCGGTTCAATTTCTACGTCAAACTGGGTGGGGTTATCCGACTAAAAGGGATAAGTGTCCATATCTATTGAACCAAACAAGATAGAATCGATTTTATTTTTGCTGATTATAGTTTTTTATGTGTATATTAATCCACAGGCTGATCCATGGTTCTATCGTTAACGGTTCAATTTCTACGTTATAGTGGTTGGGGTTAACCGACTAAAAGGGATAAGTGTCCATATCTTTTGAACCAAGCAAGATAGAACCGATTTTATTTTTGCAGATGATAGGTTTTTATGTGTATATTAATCCACAGGCTGATCCATGGTTCTATCGTTAACGGTTCAATTTCTACGTCAAAGTGGGTAGGGTTAACTGACTAAAAGGGATAAGTGTCCATATCTATTGAACCAAGCCAGATAGAATCGATTTTGTTTTTGCAGATGATAGGTTTTTATGTGTATATTAATTCAAAATCTGATACAAGATTCTATCATTAACCGTTCAATTTCTGCGTCAAAGTGGATGGGTTAACCGACTAAAAGGGATAAGTATACATATCTATTGAACCCAGCAAGATTGAATCGAATTTATGTTTGCAGATGGTAGGTTTTTATTTGTATATTAATCCACAAGCTGATCCAAGGTTCTATCGCTAACGGTTCAATTTCTACGTTATACTGGATGGGGTTAACCGACTAAAAGGGATAAGTGTCCATATCTATTGAACCCAGCAAGATAGAATCGAATTTATGTTTGCAGATGGTAGTTTTTTATGTGTATATTAATCCACAAGCTGATCCAAGGTTCTATCGCTAACAGTTCAATTTCTACGTTATACTGGGTGGGGTTAACCGACTAAAAGTGATAAGTGTCCATATCTATTGAACCAAGCAAGATAGAATCGATTTTGTTTTTACAGATGATAGGTTTTTATGTGTGTATTAATCCACAAGCTGATCCAAGGTTCTATCATTAACGGTTCAATTTCTACGTCAAAGTGGGTAGGGTTAACCGACTAAAAGGGATAAGTGTCCATATCTATTGAACCAAGCAAGATAGAATCGATTTTGTTTTTTCAGATGTTAGGTTTTTATGTGTATATTATTCCACAAGCCAATACAAGGTTCTATTGTTAACGGTTCAATTTCTACGTCAAAGTGGATGGGGTTAACCGACTAAAAGGGATAAGTGTCCATATCTATTGTGGGTGAGGTTAACCGACTAAAAGGGATAAGTGTCCATATCTATTGAACCAAGCAAGACAGAATCGATTTATTTTTGCAGATGGTAGGTTTTTGTGTGTATATTAATCCACAAGCTGATCCAAGGTTCTATCGTTAACGGTTCAATTTCTACGTCATATTGGGTGGGGTTAACCGACTAAAAGGGATAAGTGTCCATATCTATTGAACCAAGCAAGACAGAATCGATTCTATTTTTGCAGATGGTAGGTTTTTATGTGTATATTAGTCGACAAGCTGATCCAAGGTCCTATCGCTACCGGTTCAATTTCTACGGCAAACTGGGTGGGGTTATCCGACTAAAAGGGACAAGTGTCCATATCTATTGAACCAAACAAGATAGAATCGATTTTATTTTTGCTGATTATAGGTTTTTATGTGTACATTAATCCACAGGCTGATCCATTGTTCTATCGTTAACGGTTCAATTTCTACGTTATAGTGGTTGGGGTTAACCGACTAAAAGGGATAAGTGTCCATATGTTTTGAACCAAGCAAGATAGAACCGATTTTATTTTTGCAGATGATAGGTTTTTATGTGTATATTAATCCACAGGCTGATCCATGGTTCTATCGTTAACGGTTCAATTTCTACGTCAAAGTGGGTAGGGTTAACTGACTAAAAGGGATAAGTGTCCATATCTATTGAACCAAGCCAGATAGAATCGATTTTGTTTTTGCAGATGATAGGTTTTTATGTGTATATTAATTCAAAATCTGATACAAGATTCTATCATTAACCGTTCAATTTCTGCGTCAAAGTGGATGGGTTAACCGACTAAAAGGGATAAGTGTCCATATCTATTGAACCAAGCAAGGTAGAATCGAATTCATTTTTGCAGATGGTAGGGTTTTATATGTATATTAATCCACAAGCTGATCCAAGGTTCTATCGCTAACAGTTCAATTTCTACGTTATACTGGGTGGGGTTAACCGACTAAAAGGGATAAGTGTCCATATCTATTGAACCAAGCAAGATAGAATCGATTTTGTTTTCATAGATGATAGGTTTTTATGTGTATATTAATCCACAAGCTGATCCATGGTTCTATCGCTAACGGTTCAATTTCTACGTCAAAGTGGGTAGGGTTAACTGACTAAAAGGGATAAGTGTCCATATCTATTGAACCAAGCCAGATAGAATCGATTTTGTTTTTGCAGATGATAGGTTTTTATGTGTATATTAATTCAAAATCTGATACAAGATTCTATCATTAACCGTTCAATTTCTGCGTCAAAGTGGATGGGTTAACCGACTAAAAGGGATAAGTGTCCATATCTATTGAACCAAGCAAAATAGAATCGATTTTATTTTTGCAGATGATAGGGTTTTAGGTGTACATTAATCCACAAGCTGATCCAAGGCTCTATCTTTAATGGTTCAATTTCTACGTCATAGTGGGTGGGGTTAACCGACTAAAAGGGATAAGTATACATATCTATTGAACCCAGCAAAATAGAATCGAATTTATGTTTGCAGATGGTAGTTTTTTATGTGTATATTAATCCACAAGCTGATCCAAGGTTCTATCGCTAACGGTTCAATTTCTACGTTATACTGGATGGGGTTAACCGACTAAAAGGGATAAGTGTCCATATCTATTGAACCAAGCAAGATAGAATCGATTTTGTTTTTGCAGATGATAGGGCTTTATGTGTACAATAATCCACAAGCTAATCCTAGGTTCTATCGCTAACGGTTCAGTTTCTACGTCATACTGGGTGGGGTTCACCGACTAATAGGGATAAGTGTCCATATCTATTGAACCAAGCAAGATAGAATCGATTTTGTTTTTTCAGATGTTAGGTTTTTATGTGTATATTGTTCCACAAGCCAATAAAAGGTTCTATTGTTAACGGTTCAATTTCTACGTCAAAGTGGATGGGGTTAACCGACTAAAAGGGATAAGTGTCCATATCTATTGTGGGTGAGGTTAACCGACTAAAAGGGATAAGTGTCCATATCTATTGAACCAAGCAAGACAGAATCGATTTATTTTCGCAGATGGTAGGTTTTTGTGTGTATATTAATCCACAAGCTGATCCAAGGTTCTATCGCTAACAGTTCATTTTCTACGTTATACTGGGTGGGGTTAACCGACTTAAAGGGATAAGTGTCCATATCTATTGAACCAAGCAAGATAGAATCGATTTTGTTTTTATAGATGATAGGTTTTTATGTGTGTATTAATCCACAAGCTGATCCAAGGTTCTATCATTAACGGTTCAATTTCTACGTCAAAGTGGGTAGGGTTAACCGACTAAAAGGGATAAGTGTCCATATCTATTGAACCAAGCAAGATAGAATCGATTTTGTTTTTTCAGATGTTAGGTTTTTATGTGTATATTTTTCCACAAGCCAATACAAGGTTCTATTGTTAACGGTTCAATTTCTACGTCAAAGTGGATGGGGTTAACCGACTAAAAGGGATAAGTGTCCATATCTATTGTGGGTGAGGTTAACCGACTAAAAGGGATAAGTGTCCATATCTATTGAACCAAGCAAGACAGAATCGATTTATTTTTGCAGATGGTAGGTTTTTGTGTGTATATTAATCCACAAGCTGATCCAAGGTTCTATCGTTAACGGTTCAATTTCTACGTCATACTGGGTGGGGTTAACCGACTAAAAGGGATAAGTGTCCATATCTATTGAACCAAGCAAGACAGAATCGATTTTATTTTTGCAGATGGTAGGTTTTTATGTGTATATTAGTCGACAAGCTGATCCAAGGTCCTATCGCTACCGGTTCAATTTCTACTTCAAACTGAGTGGGGTTATCCGACTAAAAGGGATAAGTGTCCATATCTATTGAACCAAACAAGATAGAATCGATTTTATTTTTGCTGATTATAGGTTTTTATGTGTATATTAATCCACAGGCTGACCCATGGTTCTATCGTTAACGGTTCAATTTCTACGTTATAGTGGTTGGGGTTAACCGACTAAAAGGGATAAGTGTCCATATCTTTTGAACCAAGCAAGATAGAACCGATTTTATTTTTGCAGATGATAGGTTTTTATGTGTATATTAATCCGCAGGCTGATCCATGGTTCTATCGTTAACGGTTCAATTTCTACGTCAAAGTGGGTAGGGTTAACTGACTAAAAGGGATAAGTGTCCATATCTATTGAACCAAGCCAGATAGAATCGATTTTGTTTTTGCAGATGGTAGGGTTTTATGTGTATATTAATCCACAAGCTGATCCAAGGTTCTATCGCTAACAGTTCAATTTCTACGTTATACTGGGTGGGGTTAACCGACTAAAAGGGATAAGTGTCCATATCTATTGAACCAAGCAAGATAGAATCGATTTTGTTTTTATAGATGATAGGTTTTTATGTGTATATTAATCCACAAGCTGATCCATGGTTCTATCGTTAACGGTTCAATTTCTACGTCAAAGTGGGTAGGGTTAACTGACTAAAAGGGATAAGTGTCCATATCTATTGAACCAAGCAAGACAGAATCGATTTTATTTTTGCAGATGGTAGGGTTTTATGTGTATATTAATGCACAAGCTGATCCAAGGTCCTATCGCTACCGGTTCAATTTCTACGTCAAACTGGGTGGGGTTATCCGACTAAAAGGGATAAGTGTCCATATCTATTGTGGGTGAGGTTAACCGACTAAAAGGGATAAGTGTCCATATCTATTGTGGGTGAGGTTAACCGACTAAAAGGGATAAGTGTCCATATCTATTGAACCAAGCAAGACAGAATCGATTTATTTTTGCAGATGGTAGGTTTTTGTGTGTATATTAATCCACAAGCTGATCCAAGGTTCTATCGTTAACGGTTCAATTTCTACGTCATACTGGGTGGGGTTAACCGACTAAAAGGGATAAGTGTCCATATCTATTGAACCAAGCAAGACAGAATCGATTTTATTTTTGCAGATGGTAGGGTTTTATGTGTATATTAATCCACAAGCTGATCCAAGGTTCTATCGCTAACAGTTCAATTTCTACGTTATACTGGGTGGGGTTAACCGACTAAAAGGGATAAGTGTCCATATCTATTGAACCAAGCAAGATAGAATCGATTTTGTTTTTATAGATGATAGGTTTTTATGTGTATATTAATCCACAAGCTGATCCATGGTTCTATCGTTAACGGTTCAATTTCTACGTCAAAGTGGGTAGGGTTAACTGACTAAAAGGGATAAGTGTCCATATCTATTGAACCAAGCAAGACAGAATCGATTTTATTTTTGCAGATGGTAGGGTTTTATGTGTATATTAATGCACAAGCTGATCCAAGGTCCTATCGCTACCGGTTCAATTTCTACGTCAAACTGGGTGGGGTTATCCGACTAAAAGGGATAAGTGTCCATATCTATTGAACCAAACAAGATAGAATCGATTTTATTTTTGCTGATTATAGTTTTTTATGTGTATATTAATCCACAGGCTGATCCATGGTTCTATCGTTAACGGTTCAATTTCTACGTTATAGTGGTTGGGGTTAACCGACTAAAAGGGATAAGTGTCCATATCTTTTGAACCAAGCAAGATAGAACCGATTTTATTTTTGCAGATGATAGGTTTTTATGTGTATATTAATCCACAGGCTGATCCATGGTTCTATCGTTAACGGTTCAATTTCTACGTCAAAGTGGGTAGGGTTAACTGACTAAAAGGGATAAGTGTCCATATCTATTGAACCAAGCCAGATAGAATCGATTTTGTTTTTGCAGATGATAGGTTTTTATGTGTATATTAATTCAAAATCTGATACAAGATTCTATCATTAACCGTTCAATTTCTGCGTCAAAGTGGATGGGTTAACCGACTAAAAGGGATAAGTATACATATCTATTGAACCCAGCAAGGTTGAATCGAATTTATGTTTGCGGATGGTAGGTTTTTATTTGTATATTAATCCACAAGCTGATCCAAGGTTCTATCGCTAACGGTTCAATTTCTACGTTATACTGGATGGGGTTAACCGACTAAAAGGGATAAGTGTCCATATCTATTGAACCCAGCAAGATAGAATCGAATTTATGTTTGCAGATGGTAGTTTTTTATGTGTATATTAATCCACAAGCTGATCCAAGGTTCTATCGCTAACAGTTCAATTTCTACGTTATACTGGGTGGGGTTAACCGACTAAAAGGGATAAGTGTCCATATCTATTGAACCAAGCAAGATAGAATCGATTTTGTTTTTACAGATGATAGGTTTTTATGTGTGTATTAATCCACAAGCTGATCCAAGGTTCTATCATTAACGGTTCAATTTCTACGTAAAAGTGGGTAGGGTTAACCGACTAAAAGGGATAAGTGTCCATATCTATTGAACCAAGCAAGATAGAATCGATTTTGTTTTTTCAGATGTTAGGTTTTTATGTGTATATTATTCCACAAGCCAATACAAGGTTCTATTGTTAACGGTTCAATTTCTACGTCAAAGTGGATGGGGTTAACCGACTAAAAGGGATAAGTGTCCATATCTATTGTGGGTGAGGTTAACCGACTAAAAGGGATAAGTGTCCATATCTATTGAACCAAGCAAGACAGAATCGATTTATTTTTGCAGATGGTAGGTTTTTGTGTGTATATTAATCCACAAGCTGATCTAAGGTTCTATCGTTAACGGTTCAATTTCTACGTCATACTGGGTGGGGTTAACCGACTAAAAGGGATAAGTGTCCATATCTATTGAACCAAGCAAGACAGAATCGATTCTATTTTTGCAGATGGTAGGTTTTTATGTGGGTATTAGTCGACAAGC
This sequence comes from Eurosta solidaginis, assembly GCF_040869045.1. NCBI lineage: Eukaryota > Metazoa > Arthropoda > Insecta > Diptera > Tephritidae > Eurosta > Eurosta solidaginis. The sequence goes on along the minus strand of NW_027136885.1, from coordinate 408,927 downwards.
TGATCCAAGGTCCTATCGCTACCGGTTCAATTTCTACGGCAAACTGGGTGGGGTTATCCGACTAAAAGGGACAAGTGTCCATATCTATTGAACCAAACAAGATAGAATCGATTTTATTTTTGCTGGTTATAGGTTTTTATGTGTACATTAATCCACAGGCTGATCCATTGTTCTATCGTTAACGGTTCAATTTCTACGTTATAGTGGTTGGGGTTAACCGACTAAAAGGGATAAGTGTCCATATGTTTTGAACCAAGCAAGATAGGACCGATTTTATTTTTGCAGATGATAGGTTTTTATGTGTATATTAATCCACAGGCTGATCCATGGTTCTATCGTTAACGGTTCAATTTCTACGTCAAAGTGGGTAGGGTTAACTGACTAAAAGGGATAAGTGTCCATATCTATTGAACCAAGCCAGATAGAATCGATTTTGTTTTTGCAGATGATAGGTTTTTACGTGTATATTAATTCAAAATCTGATACAAGATTCTATCATTAACCGTTCAATTTCTGCGTCAAAGTGGATGGGTTAACCGACTAAAAGGGATAAGTGTCCATATCTATTGAACCAAGCAAGGTAGAATCGAATTCATTTTTGCAGATGGTAGGGTTTTATGTGTATATTAATCCACAATCTGATCCAAGGTTCTATCGCTAACAGTTCAATTTCTACGTTATACTGGGTTGGGTTAACCGACTAAAAGGGATAAGTGTCCATATCTATTGAACCAAGCAAGATAGAATCGATTTTGTTTTCATAGATGATAGGTTTTTATGTGTATATTAATCCACAAGCTGATCCATGGTTCTATCGTTAACGGTTCAATTTCTACGTCAAAGTGGGTAGGGTTAACTGACTAAAAGGGATAAGTGTCCATATCTATTGAACCAAGCCCGATAGAATCGATTTTGTTTTTGCAGATGATAGGTTTTTATGTGTATATTAATTCAAAATCTGATACAAGATTCTATCATTAACCGTTCAATTTCTGCGTCAAAGTGGATGGGTTAACCGACTAAAAAGGATAAGTGTCCATATCTATTGAACCAAGCAAAATAGAATCGATTTTATTTTTGCAGATGATAGGGTTTTACGTGTACATTAATCCACAAGCTGATCCAAGGCTCTATCTTTAATGGTTCAATTTCTACGTCATAGTGGGTGGGGTTAACCGACTAAAAGGGATAAGTATACATATCTATTGAACCCAGCAAAATAGAATCGAATTTATGTTTGCAGATGGTAGTTTTTTATGTGTATATTAATCCACAAGCTGATCCAAGGTTCTATCGCTAACGGTTCAATTTCTACGTTATACTGGATGGGGTTAACCGACTAAAAGGGATAAGTGTCCATATCTATTGAACCAAGCAAGATAGAATCGATTTTGGGTTTGCAGATGATAGGGCTTTATGTGTACAATAATCCACAAGCTAATCCAAGGTTCTATCGCTAACGGTTCAGTTTCTACGTCATACTGGGTGGGGTTCACCGACTAATAGGGATAAGTGTCCATATCTATTGAACCAAGCAAGGTAGAATCGATTTTGTTTTTTCAGATGTTAGGTTTTTATGTGTATATTGTTCCACAAGCCAATAAAAGGTTCTATTGTTAACGGTTCAATTTCTACGTCAAAGTGGATGGGGTTAACCGACTAAAAGGGATAAGGGTCCATATCTATTGTGGGTGAGGTTAACCGACTAAAAGGGATAAGTGTCCATATCTATTGAACCAAGCAAGACAGAATCGATTTATTTTCGCAGATGGTAGGTTTTTGTGTGTATATTAATCCACAAGCTGATCCAAGGTTCTATCGCTAACAGTTCATTTTCTATGTTATACTGGGTGGGGTTAACCGACTTAAAGGGATAAGTGTCCATATCTATTGAACCAAGCAAGATAGAATCGATTTTGTTTTTATAGATGATAGGTTTTTATGTGTGTATTAATCCGCAAGCTGATCCAAGGTTCTATCGTTAACGGTTCAATTTCTACGTCAAAGTGGGTAGGGTTAACCGACTAAAAGGGATAAGTGTCCATATCTATTGAACCAAGCAAGATAGAATCGATTTTGTTTTTTCAGATGTTAGGTTTTTATGTGTATATTTTTCCACAAGCCAATACAAGGTTCTATTGTTAACGGTTCAATTTCTACGTCAAAGTGGATGGGGTTAACCGACTAAAAGGGATAAGTGTCCATATCTATTGTGGGTGAGGTTAACCGACTAAAAGGGATAATTGTCCATATCTATTGAACCAAGCAAGACAGAATCGATTTATTTTTGCAGATGGTAGGTTTTTGTGTGTATATTAATCCACAAGCTGATCCAAGGTTCTATCGTTAACGGTTCAATTTCTACGTCATATTGGGTGGGGTTAACCGACTAAAAGGGATAAGTGTCCATATCTATTGAACCAAGCAAGACAGAATCGATTTTATTTTTGCAGATGGTAGGTTTTTATGTGTATATTAGTCGACAAGCTGATCCAAGGTCCTATCGCTACCGGTTCAATTTCTACGTCAAACTGGGTGGGGTTATCCGACTAAAAGGGATAAGTGTCCATATCTATTGAACCAAACAAGATAGAATCGATTTTATTTTTGCTGATTATAGGTTTTTATGTGTATATTAATCCACAGGCTGATCCATGGTTCTATCGTTAACGGTTCAATTTCTACGTTATAGTGGTTGGGGTTAACCGACTAAAAGGGATAAGTGTCCATATCTTTTGAACCAAGCAAGATAAAACCGATTTTATTTTTGCAGATGATAGGTTTTTATGTGTATATTAATCCACAGGCTGATCCATGGTTCTATCGTTAACGGTTCAATTTCTACGTCAAAGTGGGTAGGGTTAACTGACTAAAAGGGATAAGTGTCCATATCTATTGAACCAAGCCAGATAGAATCGATTTTGTTTTTGCAGATGATAGGTTTTTATATGTATATTAATTCAAAATCTGATACAAGATTCTATCATTAACCGTTCAATTTCTGCGTCAAAGTGGATGGGTTAACCGACTAAAAGGGATAAGTGTCCATATCTATTGAACCAAGCAAGGTAGAATCGAATTCATTTTTGCAGATGGTAGGGTTTTATGTGTATATTAATCCACAAGCTGATCCAAGGTTCTATCGCTAACAGTTCAATTTCTACGTTATTCTGGGTGGGGTTAACCGACTAAAAGGGATAAGTGTCCATATCTATTGAACCAAGCAAGATAGAATCGATTTTGTTTTTATAGATGATAGGTTTTTATGTGTATATTAATCCACAGGCTGATCCATGGTTCTATCGTTAACGGTTCAATTTCTACGTCAAAGTGGGTAGGGTTAACTGACTAAAAGGGATAAGTGTCCATATCTATTGAACCAAGCCAGATAGAATCGATTTTGTTTTTGCAGATGATAGGTTTTTATATGTATATTAATTCAAAATCTGATACAAGATTCTATCATTAACCGTTCAATTTCTGCGTCAAAGTGGATGGGTTAACCGACTAAAAGGGATAAGTGTCCATATCTATTGAACCAAGCAAGGTAGAATCGAATTCATTTTTGCAGATGGTAGGGTTTTATGTGTATATTAATCCACAAGCTGATCCAAGGTTCTATCGCTAACAGTTCAATTTCTACGTTATACTGGGTTGGGTTAACCGACTAAAAGGGATAAGTGTCCATATCTATTGAACCAAGCAAGATAGAATCGATTTTGTTTTCATAGATGATAGGTTTTTATGTGTATATTAATCCACAAGCTGATCCATGGTTCTATCGTTAACGGTTCAATTTCTACGTCAAAGTGGGTAGGGTTAACTGACTAAAAGGGATAAGTGTCCATATCTATTGAACCAAGCCCGATAGAATCGATTTTGTTTTTGCAGATGATAGGTTTTTATGTGTATATTAATTCAAAATCTGATACAAGATTCTATCATTAACCGTTCAATTTCTGCGTCAAAGTGGATGGGTTAACCGACTAAAAAGGATAAGTGTCCATATCTATTGAACCAAGCAAAATAGAATCGATTTTATTTTTGCAGATGATAGGGTTTTACGTGTACATTAATCCACAAGCTGATCCAAGGCTCTATCTTTAATGGTTCAATTTCTACGTCATAGTGGGTGGGGTTAACCGACTAAAAGGGATAAGTATACATATCTATTGAACCCAGCAAAATAGAATCGAATTTATGTTTGCAGATGGTAGTTTTTTATGTGTATATTAATCCACAAGCTGATCCAAGGTTCTATCGCTAACGGTTCAATTTCTACGTTATACTGGATGGGGTTAACCGACTAAAAGGGATAAGTGTCCATATCTATTGAACCAAGCAAAATAGAATCGATTTTATTTTTGCAGATGATAGGGTTTTACGTGTACATTAATCCACAAGCTGATCCAAGGCTCTATCTTTAATGGTTCAATTTCTACGTCATACTGGATGGGGTTAACCGACTAAAAGGGATAAGTGTCCATATCTATTGAACCAAGCAAGATAGAATCGATTTTATTTTTGCAGATGATAGGGTTTTACGTGTACATTAATCCACAAGCTGATCCAAGGCTCTATCTTTAATGGTTCAATTTCTACGTCATACTGGATGGGGTTAACCGACTAAAAGGGATAAGTGTCCATATCTATTGAACCAAGCAAGATAGAATCGATTTTGTTTTTTCAGATGTTAGGTTTTTATGTGTATATTGTTCCACAAGCCAATAAAAGGTTCTATTGTTAACGGTTCAATTTCTACGTCAAAGTGGATGGGGTTAACCGACTAAAAGGGATAAGGGTCCATATCTATTGTGGGTGAGGTTAACCGACTAAAAGGGATAAGTGTCCATATCTATTGAACCAAGCAAGACAGAATCGATTTATTTTTGCAGATGGTAGGTTTTTGTGTGTATATTAATCCACAAGCTGATCCAAGGTTCTATCGTTAACGGTTCAATTTCTACGTCATATTGGGTGGGGTTAACCGACTAAAAGGGATAAGTGTCCATATCTATTGAACCAAGCAAGACAGAATCGATTTTATTTTTGCAGATGGTAGGTTTTTATGTGTATATTAGTCGACAAGCTGATCCAAGGTCCTATCGCTACCGGTTCAATTTCTACGTCAAACTGGGTGGGGTTATCCGACTAAAAGGGATAAGTGTCCATATCTATTGAACCAAACAAGATAGAATCGATTTTATTTTTGCTGATTATAGGTTTTTATGTGTATATTAATCCACAGGCTGATCCATGGTTCTATCGTTAACGGTTCAATTTCTACGTTATAGTGGTTGGGGTTAACCGACTAAAAGGGATAAGTGTCCATATCTTTTGAACCAAGCAAGATAAAACCGATTTTATTTTTGCAGATGATAGGTTTTTATGTGTATATTAATCCACAGGCTGATCCATGGTTCTATCGTTAACGGTTCAATTTCTACGTCAAAGTGGGTAGGGTTAACTGACTAAAAGGGATAAGTGTCCATATCTATTGAACCAAGCCAGATAGAATCGATTTTGTTTTTGCAGATGATAGGTTTTTATATGTATATTAATTCAAAATCTGATACAAGATTCTATCATTAACCGTTCAATTTCTGCGTCAAAGTGGATGGGTTAACCGACTAAAAGGGATAAGTGTCCATATCTATTGAACCAAGCAAGGTAGAATCGAATTCATTTTTGCAGATGGTAGGGTTTTATGTGTATATTAATCCACAAGCTGATCCAAGGTTCTATCGCTAACAGTTCAATTTCTACGTTATTCTGGGTGGGGTTAACCGACTAAAAGGGATAAGTGTCCATATCTATTGAACCAAGCAAGATAGAATCGATTTTGTTTTTATAGATGATAGGTTTTTATGTGTATATTAATCCACAAGCTGATCCATGGTTCTATCGTTAACGGTTCAATTTGTACGTCAAAGTGGGTAGGGTTAACTGACTAAAAGGGATAAGTGTCCATATCTATTGAACCAAGCCAGATAGAATCGATTTTGTTTTTGCAGATGATAGGTTTTTATGTGTATATTAATTCAAAATCTGATACAAGATTCTATCATTAACCGTTCAATTTCTGCGTCAAAGTGGATGGGTTAACCGACTAAAAGGGATAAGTGTCCATATCTATTGAACCAAGCAAAATAGAATCGATTTTATTTTTGCAGATGATAGGGTTTTATGTGTATATTAATCCACAAGCTGATCCAAGGCTCTATCTTTAATGGTTCAATTTCTACGTCATAGTGGGTGGGGTTAACCGACTAAAAGGGATAAGTATACATATCTATTGAACCCAGCAAAATAGAATCGAATTTATGTTTGCAGATGGTAGTTTTTTATGTGTATATTAATCCACAAGCTGATCCAAGGTTCTATCGCTAACAGTTCAATTTCTACGTTATACTGGGTGGGGTTAACCGACTAAAAGGGATAAGTGTCCATATCTATTGAACCAAGCAAGATAGAATCGATTTTGTTTTTACGTGTGATAGATTTTTATGTGTGTATTAATCCACAAGCTGATCCAAGGTTCTATCATTAACGGTTCAATTTCTACGTCAAAGTGGGTAGGGTTAACCGACTAAAAGGGATAAGTGTCCATATCTATTGAACCAAGCAAGATAGAATCGATTTTGTTTTTTCAGATGTTAGGTTTTTATGTGTATATTATTCCACAAGCCAATACAAGGTTCTATTGTTAACGGTTCAATTTCTACGTCAAAGTGGATGGGGTTAACCGACTAAAAGGGATAAGTGTCCATATCTATTGTGGGTGAGGTTAACCGACTAAAAGGGATAAGTGTCCATATCTATTGAACCAAGCAAGATAGAATCGATTTTGTTTTTATAGATGATAGGTTTTTATGTGTGTATTAATCCACAAGCTGATCCAAGGTTCTATCATTAACGGTTCAATTTCTACGTCAAAGTGGGTAGGGTTAACCGACTAAAAGGGATAAGTGTCCATATCTATTGAACCAAGCAAGGTAGAATCGAATTCATTTTTGCAGATGGTAGGGTTTTATGTGTATATTAATCCACAATCTGATCCAAGGTTCTATCGCTAACAGTTCAATTTCTACGTTATACTGGGTTGGGTTAACCGACTAAAAGGGATAAGTGTCCATATCTATTGAACCAAGCAAGATAGAATCGATTTTGTTTTCATAGATGATAGGTTTTTATGTGTATATTAATCCACAAGCTGATCCATGGTTCTATCGTTAACGGTTCAATTTCTACGTCAAAGTGGGTAGGGTTAACTGACTAAAAGGGATAAGTGTCCATATCTATTGAACCAAGCCCGATAGAATCGATTTTGTTTTTGCAGATGATAGGTTTTTATGTGTATATTAATTCAAAATCTGATACAAGATTCTATCATTAACCGTTCAATTTCTGCGTCAAAGTGGATGGGTTAACCGACTAAAAGGGATAAGTGTCCATATCTATTGAACCAAGCAAGGTAGAATCGAATTCATTTTTGCAGATGGTAGGGTTTTATGTGTATATTAATCCACAATCTGATCCAAGGTTCTATCGCTAACAGTTCAATTTCTACGTTATACTGGGTTGGGTTAACCGACTAAAAGGGATAAGTGTCCATATCTATTGAACCAAGCAAGATAGAATCGATTTTGTTTTCATAGATGATAGGTTTTTATGTGTATATTAATCCACAAGCTGATCCATGGTTCTATCGTTAACGGTTCAATTTCTACGTCAAAGTGGGTAGGGTTAACTGACTAAAAGGGATAAGTGTCCATATCTATTGAACCAAGCCCGATAGAATCGATTTTGTTTTTGCAGATGATAGGTTTTTATGTGTATATTAATTCAAAATCTGATACAAGATTCTATCATTAACCGTTCAATTTCTGCGTCAAAGTGGATGGGTTAACCGACTAAAAAGGATAAGTGTCCATATCTATTGAACCAAGCAAAATAGAATCGATTTTATTTTTGCAGATGATAGGGTTTTACGTGTACATTAATCCACAAGCTGATCCAAGGCTCTATCTTTAATGGTTCAATTTCTACGTCATAGTGGGTGGGGTTAACCGACTAAAAGGGATAAGTATACATATCTATTGAACCCAGCAAAATAGAATCGAATTTATGTTTGCAGATGGTAGTTTTTTATGTGTATATTAATCCACAAGCTGATCCAAGGTTCTATCGCTAACAGTTCAATTTCTACGTTATACTGGGTTGGGTTAACCGACTAAAAGGGATAAGTGTCCATATCTATTGAACCAAGCAAGATAGAATCGATTTTGTTTTCATAGATGATAGGTTTTTATGTGTATATTAATCCACAAGCTGATCCATGGTTCTATCGTTAACGGTTCAATTTCTACGTCAAAGTGGGTAGGGTTAACTGACTAAAAGGGATAAGTGTCCATATCTATTGAACCAAGCCCGATAGAATCGATTTTGTTTTTGCAGATGATAGGTTTTTATGTGTATATTAATTCAAAATCTGATACAAGATTCTATCATTAACCGTTCAATTTCTGCGTCAAAGTGGATGGGTTAACCGACTAAAAGGGATAAGTGTCCATATCTATTGAACCAAGCAAGGTAGAATCGAATTCATTTTTGCAGATGGTAGGGTTTTATGTGTATATTAATCCACAATCTGATCCAAGGTTCTATCGCTAACAGTTCAATTTCTACGTTATACTGGGTTGGGTTAACCGACTAAAAGGGATAAGTGTCCATATCTATTGAACCAAGCAAGATAGAATCGATTTTGTTTTCATAGATGATAGGTTTTTATGTGTATATTAATCCACAAGCTGATCCATGGTTCTATCGTTAACGGTTCAATTTCTACGTCAAAGTGGGTAGGGTTAACTGACTAAAAGGGATAAGTGTCCATATCTATTGAACCAAGCCCGATAGAATCGATTTTGTTTTTGCAGATGATAGGTTTTTATGTGTATATTAATTCAAAATCTGATACAAGATTCTATCATTAACCGTTCAATTTCTGCGTCAAAGTGGATGGGTTAACCGACTAAAAAGGATAAGTGTCCATATCTATTGAACCAAGCAAAATAGAATCGATTTTATTTTTGCAGATGATAGGGTTTTACGTGTACATTAATCCACAAGCTGATCCAAGGCTCTATCTTTAATGGTTCAATTTCTACGTCATAGTGGGTGGGGTTAACCGACTAAAAGGGATAAGTATACATATCTATTGAACCCAGCAAAATAGAATCGAATTTATGTTTGCAGATGGTAGTTTTTTATGTGTATATTAATCCACAAGCTGATCCAAGGTTCTATCGCTAACGGTTCAATTTCTACGTTATACTGGATGGGGTTAACCGACTAAAAGGGATAAGTGTCCATATCTATTGAACCAAGCAAGATAGAATCGATTTTGGGTTTGCAGATGATAGGGCTTTATGTGTACAATAATCCACAAGCTAATCCAAGGTTCTATCGCTAACGGTTCAGTTTCTACGTCATACTGGGTGGGGTTCACCGACTAATAGGGATAAGTGTCCATATCTATTGAACCAAGCAAGGTAGAATCGATTTTGTTTTTTCAGATGTTAGGTTTTTATGTGTATATTGTTCCACAAGCCAATAAAAGGTTCTATTGTTAACGGTTCAATTTCTACGTCAAAGTGGATGGGGTTAACCGACTAAAAGGGATAAGGGTCCATATCTATTGTGGGTGAGGTTAACCGACTAAAAGGGATAAGTGTCCATATCTATTGAACCAAGCAAGACAGAATCGATTTATTTTCGCAGATGGTAGGTTTTTGTGTGTATATTAATCCACAAGCTGATCCAAGGTTCTATCGCTAACAGTTCATTTTCTATGTTATACTGGGTGGGGTTAACCGACTTAAAGGGATAAGTGTCCATATCTATTGAACCAAGCAAGATAGAATCGATTTTGTTTTTATAGATGATAGGTTTTTATGTGTGTATTAATCCGCAAGCTGATCCAAGGTTCTATCGTTAACGGTTCAATTTCTACGTCAAAGTGGGTAGGGTTAACCGACTAAAAGGGATAAGTGTCCATATCTATTGAACCAAGCAAGATAGAATCGATTTTGTTTTTTCAGATGTTAGGTTTTTATGTGTATATTTTTCCACAAGCCAATACAAGGTTCTATTGTTAACGGTTCAATTTCTACGTCAAAGTGGATGGGGTTAACCGACTAAAAGGGATAAGTGTCCATATCTATTGTGGGTGAGGTTAACCGACTAAAAGGGATAAGTGTCCATATCTATTGAACCAAGCAAGACAGAATCGATTTATTTTTGCAGATGGTAGGTTTTTGTGTGTATATTAATCCACAAGCTGATCCAAGGTTCTATCGTTAACGGTTCAATTTCTACGTCATATTGGGTGGGGTTAACCGACTAAAAGGGATAAGTGTCCATATCTATTGAACCAAGCAAGACAGAATCGATTTTATTTTTGCAGATGGTAGGTTTTTATGTGTATATTAGTCGACAAGCTGATCCAAGGTCCTATCGCTACCGGTTCAATTTCTACGTCAAACTGGGTGGGGTTATCCGACTAAAAGGGATAAGTGTCCATATCTATTGAACCAAACAAGATAGAATCGATTTTATTTTTGCTGATTATAGGTTTTTATGTGTATATTAATCCACAGGCTGATCCATGGTTCTATCGTTAACGGTTCAATTTCTACGTTATAGTGGTTGGGGTTAACCGACTAAAAGGGATAAGTGTCCATATCTTTTGAACCAAGCAAGATAAAACCGATTTTATTTTTGCAGATGATAGGTTTTTATGTGTATATTAATCCACAGGCTGATCCATGGTTCTATCGTTAACGGTTCAATTTCTACGTCAAAGTGGGTAGGGTTAACTGACTAAAAGGGATAAGTGTCCATATCTATTGAACCAAGCCAGATAGAATCGATTTTGTTTTTGCAGATGATAGGTTTTTATATGTATATTAATTCAAAATCTGATACAAGATTCTATCATTAACCGTTCAATTTCTGCGTCAAAGTGGATGGGTTAACCGACTAAAAGGGATAAGTGTCCATATCTATTGAACCAAGCAAGGTAGAATCGAATTCATTTTTGCAGATGGTAGGGTTTTATGTGTATATTAATCCACAAGCTGATCCAAGGTTCTATCGCTAACAGTTCAATTTCTACGTTATTCTGGGTGGGGTTAACCGACTAAAAGGGATAAGTGTCCATATCTATTGAACCAAGCAAGATAGAATCGATTTTGTTTTTATAGATGATAGGTTTTTATGTGTATATTAATCCACAGGCTGATCCATGGTTCTATCGTTAACGGTTCAATTTCTACGTCAAAGTGGGTAGGGTTAACTGACTAAAAGGGATAAGTGTCCATATCTATTGAACCAAGCCAGATAGAATCGATTTTGTTTTTGCAGATGATAGGTTTTTATATGTATATTAATTCAAAATCTGATACAAGATTCTATCATTAACCGTTCAATTTCTGCGTCAAAGTGGATGGGTTAACCGACTAAAAGGGATAAGTGTCCATATCTATTGAACCAAGCAAGGTAGAATCGAATTCATTTTTGCAGATGGTAGGGTTTTATGTGTATATTAATCCACAAGCTGATCCAAGGTTCTATCGCTAACAGTTCAATTTCTACGTTATACTGGGTTGGGTTAACCGACTAAAAGGGATAAGTGTCCATATCTATTGAACCAAGCAAGATAGAATCGATTTTGTTTTCATAGATGATAGGTTTTTATGTGTATATTAATCCACAAGCTGATCCATGGTTCTATCGTTAACGGTTCAATTTCTACGTCAAAGTGGGTAGGGTTAACTGACTAAAAGGGATAAGTGTCCATATCTATTGAACCAAGCCCGATAGAATCGATTTTGTTTTTGCAGATGATAGGTTTTTATGTGTATATTAATTCAAAATCTGATACAAGATTCTATCATTAACCGTTCAATTTCTGCGTCAAAGTGGATGGGTTAACCGACTAAAAAGGATAAGTGTCCATATCTATTGAACCAAGCAAAATAGAATCGATTTTATTTTTGCAGATGATAGGGTTTTACGTGTACATTAATCCACAAGCTGATCCAAGGCTCTATCTTTAATGGTTCAATTTCTACGTCATAGTGGGTGGGGTTAACCGACTAAAAGGGATAAGTATACATATCTATTGAACCCAGCAAAATAGAATCGAATTTATGTTTGCAGATGGTAGTTTTTTATGTGTATATTAATCCACAAGCTGATCCAAGGTTCTATCGCTAACGGTTCAATTTCTACGTTATACTGGATGGGGTTAACCGACTAAAAGGGATAAGTGTCCATATCTATTGAACCAAGCAAAATAGAATCGATTTTATTTTTGCAGATGATAGGGTTTTACGTGTACATTAATCCACAAGCTGATCCAAGGCTCTATCTTTAATGGTTCAATTTCTACGTCATACTGGATGGGGTTAACCGACTAAAAGGGATAAGTGTCCATATCTATTGAACCAAGCAAGATAGAATCGATTTTATTTTTGCAGATGATAGGGTTTTACGTGTACATTAATCCACAAGCTGATCCAAGGCTCTATCTTTAATGGTTCAATTTCTACGTCATACTGGATGGGGTTAACCGACTAAAAGGGATAAGTGTCCATATCTATTGAACCAAGCAAGATAGAATCGATTTTGTTTTTTCAGATGTTAGGTTTTTATGTGTATATTGTTCCACAAGCCAATAAAAGGTTCTATTGTTAACGGTTCAATTTCTACGTCAAAGTGGATGGGGTTAACCGACTAAAAGGGATAAGGGTCCATATCTATTGTGGGTGAGGTTAACCGACTAAAAGGGATAAGTGTCCATATCTATTGAACCAAGCAAGACAGAATCGATTTATTTTTGCAGATGGTAGGTTTTTGTGTGTATATTAATCCACAAGCTGATCCAAGGTTCTATCGTTAACGGTTCAATTTCTACGTCATATTGGGTGGGGTTAACCGACTAAAAGGGATAAGTGTCCATATCTATTGAACCAAGCAAGACAGAATCGATTTTATTTTTGCAGATGGTAGGTTTTTATGTGTATATTAGTCGACAAGCTGATCCAAGGTCCTATCGCTACCGGTTCAATTTCTACGTCAAACTGGGTGGGGTTATCCGACTAAAAGGGATAAGTGTCCATATCTATTGAACCAAACAAGATAGAATCGATTTTATTTTTGCTGATTATAGGTTTTTATGTGTATATTAATCCACAGGCTGATCCATGGTTCTATCGTTAACGGTTCAATTTCTACGTTATAGTGGTTGGGGTTAACCGACTAAAAGGGATAAGTGTCCATATCTTTTGAACCAAGCAAGATAAAACCGATTTTATTTTTGCAGATGATAGGTTTTTATGTGTATATTAATCCACAGGCTGATCCATGGTTCTATCGTTAACGGTTCAATTTCTACGTCAAAGTGGGTAGGGTTAACTGACTAAAAGGGATAAGTGTCCATATCTATTGAACCAAGCCAGATAGAATCGATTTTGTTTTTGCAGATGATAGGTTTTTATATGTATATTAATTCAAAATCTGATACAAGATTCTATCATTAACCGTTCAATTTCTGCGTCAAAGTGGATGGGTTAACCGACTAAAAGGGATAAGTGTCCATATCTATTGAACCAAGCAAGGTAGAATCGAATTCATTTTTGCAGATGGTAGGGTTTTATGTGTATATTAATCCACAAGCTGATCCAAGGTTCTATCGCTAACAGTTCAATTTCTACGTTATTCTGGGTGGGGTTAACCGACTAAAAGGGATAAGTGTCCATATCTATTGAACCAAGCAAGATAGAATCGATTTTGTTTTTATAGATGATAGGTTTTTATGTGTATATTAATCCACAAGCTGATCCATGGTTCTATCGTTAACGGTTCAATTTGTACGTCAAAGTGGGTAGGGTTAACTGACTAAAAGGGATAAGTGTCCATATCTATTGAACCAAGCCAGATAGAATCGATTTTGTTTTTGCAGATGATAGGTTTTTATGTGTATATTAATTCAAAATCTGATACAAGATTCTATCATTAACCGTTCAATTTCTGCGTCAAAGTGGATGGGTTAACCGACTAAAAGGGATAAGTGTCCATATCTATTGAACCAAGCAAAATAGAATCGATTTTATTTTTGCAGATGATAGGGTTTTATGTGTATATTAATCCACAAGCTGATCCAAGGCTCTATCTTTAATGGTTCAATTTCTACGTCATAGTGGGTGGGGTTAACCGACTAAAAGGGATATGTATACATATCTATTGAACCCAGCAAAATAGAATCGAATTTATGTTTGCAGATGGTAGTTTTTTATGTGTATATTAATCCACAAGCTGATCCAAGGTTCTATCGCTAACAGTTCAATTTCTACGTTATACTGGGTGGGGTTAACCGACTAAAAGGGATAAGTGTCCATATCTATTGAACCAAGCAAGATAGAATCGATTTTGTTTTTACGTGTGATAGATTTTTATGTGTGTATTAATCCACAAGCTGATCCAAGGTTCTATCATTAACGGTTCAATTTCTACGTCAAAGTGGGTAGGGTTAACCGACTAAAAGGGATAAGTGTCCATATCTATTGAACCAAGCAAGATAGAATCGATTTTGTTTTTTCAGATGTTAGGTTTTTATGTGTATATTATTCCACAAGCCAATACAAGGTTCTATTGTTAACGGTTCAATTTCTACGTCAAAGTGGATGGGGTTAACCGACTAAAAGGGATAAGTGTCCATATCTATTGTGGGTGAGGTTAACCGACTAAAAGGGATAAGTGTCCATATCTATTGAACCAAGCAAGATAGAATCGATTTTGTTTTTATAGATGATAGGTTTTTATGTGTGTATTAATCCACAAGCTGATCCAAGGTTCTATCATTAACGGTTCAATTTCTACGTCAAAGTGGGTAGGGTTAACCGACTAAAAGGGATAAGTGTCCATATCTATTGAACCAAGCAAGATAGAATCGATTTTGTTTTTTCAGATGTTAGGTTTTTATGTGTATATTATTCCACAAGCCAATACAAGGTTCTATTGTTAACGGTTCAATTTCTACGTCAAAGTGGATGGGGTTAACCGACTAAAAGGGATAAGTATACATATCTATTGAACCCAGCAAGATAGAATCGAATTTATGTTTGCAGATGGCAGTTTTTTATTTGTATATTTATCCACAAGCTGATCCAAGGTTCTATCGCTAACGGTTCAATTTCTACGTTATACTGGATGGGGTTAACCGACTAAAAGGGATAAGTGTCCATATCTATTGAACCCAGCAAGATAGAATCGAATTTATGTTTGCAGATGGTAGTTTTTTATGTGTATATTAATCCACAAGCTGATCCAAGGTTCTATCGCTAACAGTTCAATTTCTACGTTATACTGGGTGGGGTTAACCGACTAAAAGGGATAAGTGTCCATATCTATTGAACCAAGCAAGATATAATCGATTTTGTTTTTATAGGTGATAGATTTTTATGTGTGTATTAATCCACAAGCTGATCCAAGGTTCTATCATTAACGGTTCAATTTCTACGTCAAAGTGGGTAGGGTTAACCGACTAAAAGGGATAAGTGTCCATATCTATTGAACCAAGCAAGACAGAATCGATTTATTTTTGCAGATGGTAGGTTTTTGTGTGTATATTAATCCACAAGCTGATCCAAGGTTCTATCGTTAACGGTTCAATTTCTACGTCATACTGGGTGGGGTTAACCGACTAAAAGGGATAAGTGTCCATATCTATTGAACCAAGCAAGACAGAATCGATTTTATTTTTGCAGATGGTAGGTTTTTATGTGTATATTAGTCGACAAGCTGATCCAAGGTCCTATCGCTACCGGTTCAATTTCTACGTCAAACTGGGTGGGGTTATCCGACTAAAAGGGATAAGTGTCCATATCTATTGAACCAAACAAGATAGAATCGATTTTATTTTTGCTGATTATAGGTTTTTATGTGTATATTAATTCAAAATCTGATACAAGATTCTATCATTAACCGTTCAATTTCTGCGTCAAAGTGGATGGGTTAACCGACTAAAAAGGATAAGTGTCCATATCTATTGAACCAAGCAAAATAGAATCGATTTTATTTTTGCAGATGATAGGGTTTTACGTGTACATTAATCCACAAGCTGATCCAAGGCTCTATCTTTAATGGTTCAATTTCTACGTCATAGTGGGTGGGGTTAACCGACTAAAAGGGATAAGTATACATATCTATTGAACCCAGCAAAATAGAATCGAATTTATGTTTGCAGATGGTAGTTTTTTATGTGTATATTAATCCACAAGCTGATCCAAGGTTCTATCGCTAACGGTTCAATTTCTACGTTATACTGGATGGGGTTAACCGACTAAAAGGGATAAGTGTCCATATCTATTGAACCAAGCAAGATAGAATCGATTTTGTTTTTGCAGATGATAGGGCTTTATGTGTACAATAATCCACAAGCTAATCCAAGGTTCTATCGCTAACGGTTCAGTTTCTACGTCATACTGGGTGGGGTTCACCGACTAATAGGGATAAGTGTCCATATCTATTGAACCAAGCAAGGTAGAATCGATTTTGTTTTTTCAGATGTTAGGTTTTTATGTGTATATTGTTCCACAAGCCAATAAAAGGTTCTATTGTTAACGGTTCAATTTCTACGTCAAAGTGGATGGGGTTAACCGACTAAAAGGGATAAGGGTCCATATCTATTGTGGGTGAGGTTAACCGACTAAAAGGGATAAGTGTCCATATCTATTGAACCAAGCAAGACAGAATCGATTTATTTTCGCAGATGGTAGGTTTTTGTGTGTATATTAATCCACAAGCTGATCCAAGGTTCTATCGCTAACAGTTCATTTTCTACGTTATACTGGGTGGGGTTAACCGACTTAAAGGGATAAGTGTCCATATCTATTGAACCAAGCAAGATAGAATCGATTTTGTTTTTATAGATGATAGGTTTTTATGTGTGTATTAATCCGCAAGCTGATCCAAGGTTCTATCGTTAACGGTTCAATTTCTACGTCAAAGTGGGTAGGGTTAACCGACTAAAAGGGATAAGTGTCCATATCTATTGAACCAAGCAAGATAGAATCGATTTTGTTTTTTCAGATGTTAGGTTTTTATGTGTATATTTTTCCACAAGCCAATACAAGGTTCTATTGTTAACGGTTCAATTTCTACGTCAAAGTGGATGGGGTTAACCGACTAAAAGGGATAAGTGTCCATATCTATTGTGGGTGAGGTTAACCGACTAAAAGGGATAAGTGTCCATATCTATTGAACCAAGCAAGACAGAATCGATTTATTTTTGCAGATGGTAGGTTTTTGTGTGTATATTAATCCACAAGCTGATCCAAGGTTCTATCGTTAACGGTTCAATTTCTACGTCATACTGGGTGGGGTTAACCGACTAAAAGGGATAAGTGTCCATATCTATTGAACCAAGCAAGACAGAATCGATTTTATTTTTGCAGATGGTAGGTTTTTATGTGTATATTAGTCGACAAGCTGATCCAAGGTCCTATCGCTACCGGTTCAATTTCTACGTCAAACTGGGTGGGGTTATCCGACTAAAAGGGATAAGTGTCCATATCTATTGAACCAAACAAGATAGAATCGATTTTATTTTTGCTGATTATAGGTTTTTATGTGTATATTAATCCACAGGCTGATCCATGGTTCTGTCGTTAACGGTTCAATTTCTACGTTATAGTGGTTGGGGTTAACCGACTAAAAGGGATAAGTGTCCATATCTTTTGAACCAAGCAAGATAAAACCGATTTTATTTTTGCAGATGATAGGTTTTTATGTGTATATTAATCCACAGGCTGATCCATGGTTCTATCGTTAACGGTTCAATTTCTACGTCAAAGTGGGTAGGGTTAACTGACTAAAAGGGATAAGTGTCCATATCTATTGAACCAAGCCAGATAGAATCGATTTTGTTTTTGCAGATGATAGATTTTTATGTGTATATTAATTCAAAATCTGATACAAGATTCTATCATTAACCGTTCAATTTCTGCGTCAAAGTGGATGGGTTAACCGACTAAAAGGGATAAGTGTCCATATCTATTGAACCAAGCAAAATAGAATCGATTTTATTTTTGCAGATGATAGGGTTTTATGTGTATATTAATCCACAAGCTGATCCAAGGCTCTATCTTTAATGGTTCAATTTCTACGTCATAGTGGGTGGGGTTAACCGACTAAAAGGGATAAGTATACATATCTATTGAACCCAGCAAAATAGAATCGAATTTATGTTTGCAGATGGTAGTTTTTTATGTGTATATTAATCCACAAGCTGATCCAAGGTTCTATCGCTAACAGTTCAATTTCTACGTTATACTGGGTGGGGTTAACCGACTAAAAGGGATAAGTGTCCATATCTATTGAACCAAGCAAGATAGAATCGATTTTGTTTTTATGTGTGATAGATTTTTATGTGTGTATTAATCCACAAGCTGATCCAAGGTTCTATCATTAACGGTTCAATTTCTACGTCAAAGTGGGTAGGGTTAACCGACTAAAAGGGATAAGTGTCCATATCTATTGAACCAAGCAAGATAGAATCGATTTTGTTTTTTCAGATGTTAGGTTTTTATGTGTATATTATTCCACAAGCCAATACAAGGATCTATTGTTAACGGTTCAATTTCTACATCAAAGTGGATGGGGTTAACCGACTAAAAGGGATAAGTGTCCATATCTATTGTGGGTGAGGTTAACCGACTAAAAGGGATAAGTGTCCATATCTATTGAACCAAGCAAGATAGAATCGATTTTGTTTTTATAGATGATAGGTTTTTATGTGTGTATTAATCCACAAGCTGATCCAAGGTTCTATCATTAACGGTTCAATTTCTACGTCAAAGTGGGTAGGGTTAACCGACTAAAAGGGATAAGTGTCCATATCTATTGAACCAAGCAAGATAGAATCGATTTTGTTTTTTCAGATGTTAGGTTTTTATGTGTATATTATTCCACAAGCCAATACAAGGTTCTATTGTTAACGGTTCAATTTCTACGTCAAAGTGGATGGGGTTAACCGACTAAAAGGGATAAGTATACATATCTATTGAACCCAGCAAGATAGAATCGAATTTATGTTTGCAGATGGCAGTTTTTTATTTGTATATTTATCCACAAGCTGATCCAAGGTTCTATCGCTAACGGTTCAATTTCTACGTTATACTGGATGGGGTTAACCGACTAAAATGGATAAGTGTCCATATCTATTGAACCCAGCAAGATAGAATCGAATTTATGTTTGCAGATGGTAGTTTTTTATGTGTATATTAATCCACAAGCTGATCCAAGGTTCTACCGCTAACAGTTCAATTTCAACGTTATACTGGGTGGGGTTAACCGACTAAAAGGGATAAGTGTCCATATCTATTGAACCAAGCAAGATATAATCGATTTTGTTTTTATAGGTGATAGATTTTTATGTGTGTATTAATCCACAAGCTGATCCAAGGTTCTATCATTAACGGTTCAATTTCTACGTCAAAGTGGGTAGGGTTAACCGACTAAAAGGGATAAGTGTCCATATCTATTGAACCAAGCAAGACAGAATCGATTTATTTTTGCAGATGGTAGGTTTTTGTGTGTATATTAATCCACAAGCTGATCCAAGGTTCTATCGTTAACGGTTCAATTTCTACGTCATACTGGGTGGGGTTAACCGACTAAAAGGGATAAGTGTCCACATCTATTGAACCAAGCAAGACAGAATCGATTTTATTTTTGCAGATGGTAGGTTTTTATGTGTATATTAGTCGACAAGCTGATCCAAGGTCCTATCGCTACCGGTTCAATTTCTACGTCAAACTGGGTGGGGTTATCCGACTAAAAGGGATAAGTGTCCATATCTATTGAACCAAACAAGATAGAATCGATTTTATTTTTGCTGATTATAGGTTTTTATGTGTATATTAATCCACAGGCTGATCCATGGTTCTATCGTTAACGGTTCAATTTCTACGTTATAGTGGTTGGGGTTAACCGACTAAAAGGGATAAGTGTCCATATCTTTTGAACCAAGCAAGATAGAACCGATTTTATTTTTGCAGATGATAGGTTTTTATGTGTATATTAATCCACAGGCTGATCCATGGTTCTATCGTTAACGGTTCAATTTCTACGTCAAAGTGGGTAGGGTTAACTGACTAAAAGGGATAAGTGTCCATATCTATTGAACCAAGCCAGATAGAATCGATTTTGTTTTTGCAGATGATAGGTTTTAATGTGTATATTAATTCAAAATCTGATACAAGATTCTATCATTAACCGTTCAATTTCTGCGTCAAAGTGGATGTGTTAACCGACTAAAAGGGATAAGTGTCCATATCTATTGAACCAAGCAAGGTAGAATCGAATTCATTTTTGCAGATGGTAGGGTTTTATGTGTACATTAAGCCACAAGCTGATCCAAGGTTCTATCGCTAACAGTTCAATTTCTACGTTATACTGGGTGGGGTTAACCGACTAAAAGGGATAAGTGTCCATATCTATTGAACCAAGCAAGATAGAATCGATTTTGTTTTTACAGATGATAGGTTTTTATGTGTATATTAATCCACAAGCTGATCCATGGTTCTATCGTTAACGGTTCAATTTCTACGTCAAAGTGGGTAGGGTTAACTGACTAAAAGGGATAAGTGTCCATATCTATTGAACCAAGCCAGATAGAATCGATTTTGTTTTTGCAGATGATAGGTTTTTATGTGTATATTAATTCAAAATCTGATACAAGATTCTATCATTAGCCGTTCAATTTCTGCGTCAAAGTGGATGGGTTAACCGACTAAAAGGGATAAGTGTCCATATCTATTGAACCAATCAAAATAGAATCGATTTTATTTTTGCAGATGATAGGGTTTTACGTGTATATTAATCCACAAGCTGATCCAAGGCTCTATCTTTAATGGTTCAATTTTTACGTCATAGTGGGTGGGGTTAACCGACTAAAAGGGATAAGTATACATATCTATTGAACCCAGCAAAATAGAATCGAATTTATGTTTGCAGATGGTAGTTTATTATGTGTACATTAATCCACAAGCTGATCCAAGGTTCTATCGCTAACGGTTCAATTTCTACGTTATACTGGATGGGGTTAACCGACTAAAAGGGATAAGTGTCCATATCTATTGAACCAAGCAAGATAGAATCGATTTTGTTTTTGCAGATGATAGAGCTTTATGTGTACAATAATCCACAAGCTAATCCAAGGTTCTATCGCTAACGGTTCAGTTTCTACGTCATACTGGGTGGGGTTAACCGACTAATAGGGATAAGTGTCCATATCTATTGAACCAAGCAAGATAGAATCGATTTTGTTTTTTCAGATTTTAGGTTTTTATGTGTATATTAATCCATAAGCTCATCCAAGGTTCTATCGCTAACAGTTCAATTTCTACGTCAAAGTGGGTAGGGTTAACCGACTAAAAGGGATAAGTGTCCATATCTATTGAACCAAGCAAGATAGAATCGATTTTGTTTTTTCAGATGTTAGGTTTTTATGTGTATATTATTCCACAAGCCAATACAGGGTTCTATCGTTAACGGTTCAATTTCTACGTCAAAGTGGATGGGGTTAACCGACTAAAAGGGATAAGTGTCCATATCTATTGTGGGTGAGGTTAACCGACTAAAAGGGATAAGTGTCCATATCTATTGAACCAAGCAAGACAGAATCGATTTATTGTTGTAGATGGTAGGTTTTTGTGTGTATATTAATCCACAAGCTGATCCAAGGTTCTATCATTAACGGTTCAATTTCTACGTCAAAGTGGGTAGGGTTAACCGACTAAAAGGGATAAGTGTCCATATCTATTGAACCAAGCAAGATAGAATCGATTTTGTTTTTTCAGATGTTAGGTTTTTATGTGTATATTATTCCACAAGCCAATACAGGGTTCTATCGTTAACGGTTCAATTTCTACGTCAAAGTGGATGGGGTTAACCGACTAAAAGGGATAAGTGTCCATATCTATTGTGGGTGAGGTTAACCGACTAAAAGGGGTAAGTGTCCATATCTATTGAACCAAGCAAGACAGAATCGATTTATTGTTGTAGATGGTAGGTTTTTGTGTGTATATTAATCCACAAGCTGATCCAAGGTTCTATCGTTAACGGTTCAATTTCTACGTCATACTGGGTGGGGTTAACCGACTAAAAGGGATAAGTGTCCATATCTATTGAACCAAACAAGATAGAATCGATTTTATTTTTGCTGATTATAGGTTTTTATGTGTATATTAATCCACAGGCTGATCCATGGTTCTATCGTTAACGGTTCAATTTCTACGTTATAGTGGTTGGGGTTAACCGACTAAAAGGGATAAGTGTCCATATCTTTTGAACCAAGCAAGATAGAACCGATTTTATTTTTGCAGATGATAGGTTTTTATGTGTGTATTAATCCACAGGCTGATCCATGGTTCTATCGTTAATGGTTCAATTTCTACGTCAAAGTGGGTAGGGTTAACTGGCTAAAAGGGATAAGTGTCCATATCTATTGAACCAAGCCAGATAGAATCGATTTTGTTTTTGCAGATGATAGGTTTTTATGTGTATATTAATTCAAAATCTGATACAAGATTCTATCATTAACAGTTCAATTTCTGCGTCGAAGTGGATGGGTTAACCGACTAAAAGGGATAAGTGTCCATATCTATTGAACCAAGCAAGGTAGAATCGAATTCATTTTTGCAGATGGTAGGTTTTTATGTGCATATTAATCCACAAGCTGATCCAAGGTTCTATCGCTAACGGTTCAATTTCTACGTCAAACTGGGTGGGGTTAACCGACTAAAAGGGATAAGTGTCCATATCTATTGAACCAAGCAAGACAGAATCGATTTTATTTTTGCAGATGGTAGGTTTTTATGTGTATATTAATCCACAGGCTGTTCCAAGGTTCTATCGTTAAGGGTTCAATTTCTACGTTAGAGTGGTTGGGGTTAACCGACTAAAAGGGATAAGTGTCCATATCTATTGAACCAAGCAAGGTAGAATCGAATTCATTTTTGCAGATGGTAGGTTTTTATGTGCATATTAATCCACAAGCTGATCCAAGGTTCTATCGCTAACGGTTCAATTTCTACGTCAAACTGGGTGGGGTTAACCGACTAAAAGGGATAAGTGTCCATATCTATTGAACCAAGCAAGACAGAATCGATTTTATTTTTGCAGATGGTAGGTTTTTATGTGTATATTAATCCACAGGCTGATCCATGGTTCTATCGTTAACGGTTCAATTTCTACGTTATAGTGGTTGGGGTTAACCGACTAAAAGGGGTAAGTGTCCATATCTATTGAACCAAGCAAGACAGAATCGAATTCATTTTTGCAGATGGTAGGTTTTTATGTGCATATTAATCCACAAGCTGATCCAAGGTTCTATCGCTAACGGTTCAATTTCTACGTCAAACTGGGTGGGGTTAACCGACTAAAAGGGATAAGTGTCCATATCTATTGAACCAAGCAAAATAGAATCGATTTTATTTTTTGCAGGTTATAGGTTTTTATGTATATATTAATCTACAAGCTGATCCAAGGTTCTATCGTTAACGGTTCAATTTCTACGTTAGAGTGGTTGGGGTTAACCGAATAAAAGGGATAAGTGTCCATATCTATTGAACCAAGCAAGATAGAATCGATTTTGTTTTTGAAGATGATAGGTTTTTATGTGCATATTAATCCACGAGCTGATCCAAGGTTCTATCGCTAACGCTTCAATTTATACGTCAAACTGGGTGGGGTTAACCGACTAAAAGGGATAAGTGTCCATATCTATTGAACCAAGCAAGACAGAATCGATTTATTTTCGCAGATGGTAGGTTTTTGTGTGTATATTAATCCACAAGCTGATCCAAGGTTCTATCGCTAACGGTTCAATTTCTACGTCATACTGTGTGGGGTTAACCGACTAAAAGGGATAAGTGTCCATATCTATTGAACCAAGCAAGATAGAATCGATTTTGTTTTTGCAGATGATAGGTTTTTATGTGTATATTAATCCACAAGCTTACCCAAGGTCCTATCGCTAACGGTTCAATTTCTACGTCATACTGGGTGGGGTTAACCGACTAAAAGGGATAAGTGTCCATATCTATTGAACCAAGCAAGATAGAATCGATTTTGTTTTTGCAGATGATAGGTTTTTATGTGTGTATTAATCCACAAGCTAATCCAAGTTCCTATCGCCAACGGTTCAATTTCTACGTCATACTGGGTGGGGTTAACCGACTAATAGGGATAAGTGTCCATATCTATTGAACCAAGCAAGACAGAATCGATTTTATTTCTGCAGATGGTAGGTTTTTATGTGTGTATTAATCCACAAGCTAATCCAAGGTTCTATCGCTAACCGTTCAATTTCTACGTCATACTGGGTGGGGTTATCCGACTAAAAGGGATAAGTGTCCATATCTATTGAACCAAGCAAAATAGAATCGATTTTATTTTTGCAGATTATAGGTTTTTATGTGTGTATTAATCCACAAGCTGATACAAGTTCCTATCGTTAACAGTTCAATTTCTACGTTATAGTGGTTGGGGTTAACCGACCAAAAGGGATAAGTGTCCATATCTATTGAACCAAGCAAGATAGAATCGATTTTGTTTTTGCAGCTGATCCAAGGTTCTATCGCTAACGGTTCAATTTCTACGTTATACTGGGTGGGGTTAACCGACTAAAAGGGATAAGTGTCCATATCTATTGAACCAAGCAAGATAGAATCGATTTTATTTTTGCAGATGGTAGGTTTTTATGTGTATATTAATCCACAAGCTGATCCAAGTTTCTATCGCTAACAGTTCAATTTCTACGTCATACTGTGTGGGGTTAACCTACTAAAAGGGATAAGTGTCCATATCTATTGAACCAAGCAAGATAGAATCGATTTTATTTTTGCAGATGGTAGGTTTTTATGTGTACATTAATCCACAAGCTGATCCAAGGTTCTATCATTAATGGTTCAATTTCTACGTTAGAGTGGTTGGGGTTAACCGACTAAAAGGGATAAGTGTCCATATCTATTGAACGAAGCAAGATAGAATCGATTTTGTTTTTGCAGATGATAGGTTTTTATGTGTATATTAATCCAAAAGCTGATCCAAGGTTCTTTCGTTGACGCTTCAATTTCTACGTCAAAGTGGGTAGGGTTAACCGACTAAAAGGGATAAGTGTCCATATCTATTGAACCAAGCAAAATAGAATCGATTTTATTTCTGCAGATTATAGGTTTTTATGTGTATATTAATCCACAAGCTGATCCAAGGTTCTATCGCTAACGGTTCAATTTCTACGTTATACTGGGTGGGGTTAACCGACTAAAAGAGATAAGTGTCCATATTTATTGAACCAAGCAAAATAGAATCGATTTTATTTTTGCAGATGATAGGGTTTTATGTGTATATTAATCCACAAGCTGATCCAAGGCTCTATCTTTAATGGTTCAATTTCTACGTCATAGTGGGTGGGGTTAACCGACTAAAAGGGATAAGTATACATATCTATTGAACCCAGCAAGATAGAATCGAATTTATGTTTGCAGATGGTAGTTTTTTATGTGTATATTAATCCACAAGCTGATCCAAGGTTCTATCGCTAACGGTTCAATTTCTACGTTATACTGGATGGGGTTAACCGACTAAAAGGGATAAGTGTCCATATCTATTGAACCCAGCAAGATAGAATCGAATTTATGTTTGCAGATGGTAGTTTTTTATGTGTATATTAATCCACAAGCTGATCCAAGGTTCTATCGCTAACAGTTCAATTTCTACGTTATACTGGGTGGGGTTAACCGACTAAAAGGGATAAGTGTCCATATCTATTGAACCAAGCAAGATAGAATCGATTTTGTTTTTATAGATGATAGGTTTTTATGTGTGTATTAATCCACAAGCTGATCCAAGGTTCTATCATTAACGGTTCAATTTCTACGTCAAAGTGGGTAGGGTTAACCGACTAAAAGGGATAAGTGTCCATATCTATTGAACCAAGCAAGATAGAATCGATTTTGTTTTTTCAGATGTTAGGTTTTTATGTGTATATTATTCCACTAGCCAATACAAGGTTCTATTGTTAACGGTTCAATTTCTACGTCAAAGTGGATGGGGTTAACCGACTAAAAGGGATAAGTATACATATCTATTGAACCCAGCAAGATAGAATCGAATTTATGTTTGCAGATGGTAGTTTTTTATGTGTATATTAATCCACAAGCTGATCCAAGGTTCTATCGCTAACGGTTCAATTTCTACGTTATACTGGATGGGGTTAACCGACTAAAAGGGATAAGTGTCCATATCTATTGAACCCAGCAAGATAGAATCGAATTTATGTTTGCAGATGGTAGTTTTTTATGTGTATATTAATCCACAAGCTGATCCAAGGTTCTATCGCTAACAGTTCAATTTCTACGTTATACTGGGTGGGGTTAACCGACTAAAAGGGATAAGTGTCCATATCTATTGAACCAAGCAAGATAGAATCGATTTTATTTTTGCAGATGATAGGGTTTTACGTGTACATTAATCCACAAGCTGATCCAAGGCTCTATCTTTAATGGTTCAATTTCTACGTCATAGTGGGTGGGGTTAACCGACTAAAAGGGATAAGTATACATATCTATTGAACCCAGCAAAATAGAATCGAATTTATGTTTGCAGATGGTAGTTTTTTATGTGTATATTAATCCACAAGCTGATCCAAGGTTCTATCGCTAACGGTTCAATTTCTACGTTATACTGGATGGGGTTAACCGACTAAAAGGGATAAGTGTCCATATCTATTGAACCAAGCAAGATAGAATCGATTTTGTTTTTGCAGATGATAGGGCTTTATGTGTACAATAATCCACAAGCTAATCCAAGGTTCTATCGCTAACGGTTCAGTTTCTACGTCATACTGGGTTGGGTTCACCGACTAATAGGGATAAGTGTCCATATCTATTGAACCAAGCAAGATAGAATCGATTTTGTTTTTTCAGATGTTAGGTTTTTATGTGTATATTGTTCCACAAGCCAATAAAAGGTTCTATTGTTAACGGTTCAATTTCTACGTCAAAGTGGATGGGGTTAACCGACTAAAAGGGATAAGTGTCCATATCTATTGTGGGTGAGGTTAACCGACTAAAAGGGATAAGTGTCCATATCTATTGAACCAAGCAAGACAGAATCGATTTATTTTCGCAGATGGTAGGTTTTTGTGTGTATATTAATCCACAAGCTGATCCAAGGTTCTATCGCTAACAGTTCATTTTCTACGTTATACTGGGTGGGGTTAACCGACTTAAAGGGATAAGTGTCCATATCTATTAAACCAAGCAAGATAGAATCGATTTTGTTTTTATAGATGATAGGTTTTTATGTGTGTATTAATCCACAAGCTGATCCAAGGTTCTATCATTAACGGTTCAATTTCTACGTCAAAGTGGGTAGGGTTAACCGACTAAAAGGGATAAGTGTCCATATCTATTGAACCAAGCAAGATAGAATCGATTTTGTTTTTTCAGATGTTAGGTTTTTATGTGTATATTTTTCCACAAGCCAATACAAGGTTCTATTGTTAACGGTTCAATTTCTACGTCAAAGTGGATGGGGTTAACCGACTAAAAGGGATAAGTGTCCATATCTATTGTGGGTGAGGTTAACCGACTAAAAGGGATAAGTGTCCATATCTATTGAACCAAGCAAGACAGAATCGATTTATTTTTGCAGATGGTAGGTTTTTGTGTGTATATTAATCCACAAGCTGATCCAAGGTTCTATCGTTAACGGTTCAATTTCTACGTCATACTGGGTGGGGTTAACCGACTAAAAGGGATAAGTGTCCATATCTATTGAACCAAGCAAGACAGAATCGATTTTATTTTTGCAGATGGTAGGTTTTTATGTGTATATTAGTCGACAAGCTGATCCAAGGTCCTATCGCTACCGGTTCAATTTCTACGTCAAACTGAGTGGGGTTATCCGACTAAAAGGGATAAGTGTCCATATCTATTGAACCAAACAAGATAGAATCGATTTTATTTTTGCTAATTATAGGTTTTTATGTGTATATTAATCCACAGGCTGACCCATGGTTCTATCGTTAACGGTTCAATTTCTACGTTATAGTGGTTGGGGTTAACCGACTAAAAGGGATAAGTGTCCATATCTTTTGAACCAAGAAAGATAGAACCGATTTTATTTTTGCAGATGATAGGTTTTTATGTGTATATTAATCCACAGGCTGATCCATGGTTCTATCGTTAACGGTTCAATTTCTACGTCAAAGTGGGTAGGGTTAACTGACTAAAAGGGATAAGTGTCCATATCTATTGAACCAAGCCAGATAGAATCGATTTTGTTTTTGCAGATGATAGGTTTTTATGTGTATATTAATTCAAAATCTGATACAAGATTCTATCATTAACCGTTCAATTTCTGCGTCAAAGTGGATGGGTTAACCGACTAAAAGGGATAAGTGTCCATATCTATTGAACCAAGCAAGGTAGAATCGAATTCATTTTTGCAGATGGTAGGGTTTTATGTGTATATTAATCCACAAGCTGATCCAAGGTTCTATCGCTAACAGTTCAATTTCTACGTTATACTGGGTGGGGTTAACCGACTAAAAGGGATAAGTGTCCATATCTATTGAACCAAGCAAGATAGAATCGATTTTGTTTTTATAGATGATAGGTTTTTATGTGTATATTAATCCACAAGCTGATCCATGGTTCTATCGTTAACGGTTCAATTTCTACGTCAAAGTGGGTAGGGTTAACTGACTAAAAGGGATAAGTGTCCATAGGTAGGGTTAACTGACTAAAAGGGATAAGTGTCCATATCTATTGAACCAAGCCAGATAGAATCGATTTTGTTTTTGCAGATGATAGGTTTTTATGTGTATATTAATTCAAAATCTGATACAAGATTCTATCATTAACCGTTCAGTTTCTGCGTCAAAGTGGATGGGTTAACCGACTAAAAGGGATAAGTGTCCATATCTATTGAACCAAGCAAGATAGAATCGATTTTGTTTTTATAGATGATAGGTTTTTATGTGTATATTAATCCACAAGCTGATCCATGTTTCTATCGTTAACGGTTCAATTTCTACGTCAAAGTGGGTAGGGTTAACTGACTAAAAGGGATAAGTGTCCATATCTATTGAACCAAGTCAGATAGAATCGATTTTGTTTTTGCAGATGATAGGTTTTTATGTGTATATTAATTCAAAATCTGATACAAGATTCTATCATTAACCGTTCAATTTCTGCGTCAAAGTGGATGGGTTAACCGACTAAAAGGGATAAGTATACATATCTATTGAACCCAGCAAGATTGAATCGAATTTATGTTTGCAGATGGTAGGTTTTTATTTGTATATTAATCCACAAGCTGATCCAAGGTTCTATCGCTAACGGTTCAATTTCTACGTTATACTGGATGGGGTTAACCGACTAAAAGGGATAAGTGTCCATATCTATTGAACCCAGCAAGATAGAATCGAATTTATGTTTGCAGATGGTAGTTTTTTATGTGTATATTAATCCACAAGCTGATCCAAGGTTCTATCGCTAACAGTTCAATTTCTACGTTATACTGGGTGGGGTTAACCGACTAAAAGGGATAAGTGTCCATATCTATTGAACCAAGCAAGATAGAATTGATTTTGTTTTTACAGATGATAGGTTTTTATGTGTGTATTAATCCACAAGCTGATCCAAGGTTCTATCATTAACGGTTCAATTTCTACGTCAAAGTGGGTAGGGTTAACCGACTAAAAGGGATAAGTGTACATATCTATTGAACCAAGCAAGATAGAATCGATTTTGTTTTTTCAGATGTTAGGTTTTTATGTGTATATTATTCCACAAGCCAATACAAGGTTCTATTGTTAACGGTTCAATTTCTACGTCAAAGTGGATGGGGTTAACCGACTAAAAGGGATAAGTGTCCATATCTATTGTGGGTGAGGTTAACCGACTAAAAGGGATAAGTGTCCATATCTATTGAACCAAGCAAGACAGAATCGATTTATTTTTGCAGATGGTAGGTTTTTGTGTGTATATTAATCCACAAGCTGATCCAAGGTTCTATCGTTAACGGTTCAATTTCTACGTCATACTGGGTGGGGTTAACCGACTAAAAGGGATAAGTGTCCATATCTATTGAACCAAGCAAGATAGAATCGATTTTGTTTTTGCAGATGATAGGGCTTTATGTGTACAATAATCCACAAGCTAATCCAAGTTTCTATCGCTAACGGTTCAGTTTCTACGTCATACTGGGTGGGGTTCACCGACTAATAGGGATAAGTGTCCATATCTATTGAACCAAGCAAGATAGAATCGATTTTGTTTTTTCAGATGTTAGGTTTTTATGTGTATATTGTTCCACAAGCCAATAAAAGGTTCTATTGTTAACGGTTCAATTTCTACGTCAAAGTGGATGGGGTTAACCGACTAAAAGGGATAAGTGTCCATATCTATTGTGGGTGAGGTTAACCGACTAAAAGGGATAAGTGTCCATATCTATTGAACCAAGCAAGATAGAATCGATTTATTTTCGCAGATGGTAGGTTTTTGTGTGTATATTAATCCACAAGCTGATCCAAGGTTCTATCGCTAACAGTTCAATTTCTACGTTATACTGGGTGGGGTTAACCGACTAAAAGGGATAAGTGTCCATATCTATTGAACCAAGCAAGATAGAATCGATTTTATTTTTGCAGATGATAGGGTTTTACGTGTACATTAATCCACAAGCTGATCCAAGGCTCTATCTTTAATGGTTCAATTTCTACGTCATAGTGGGTGGGGTTAACCGACTAAAAGGGATAAGTATACATATCTATTGAACCCAGCAAAATAGAATCGAATTTATGTTTGCAGATGGTAGTTTTTTATGTGTATATTAATCCACAAGCTGATCCAAGGTTCTATCGCTAACGGTTCAATTTCTACGTTATACTGGATGGGGTTAACCGACTAAAAGGGATAAGTGTCCATATCTATTGAACCAAGCAAGATAGAATCGATTTTGTTTTTGCAGATGATAGGGCTTTATGTGTACAATAATCCACAAGCTAATCCAAGGTTCTATCGCTAACGGTTCAGTTTCTACGTCATACTGGGTGGGGTTCACCGACTAATAGGGATAAGTGTCCATATCTATTGAACCAAGCAAGATAGAATCGATTTTGTTTTTTCAGATGTTAGGTTTTTATGTGTATATTGTTCCACAAGCCAATAAAAGGTTCTATTGTTAACGGTTCAATTTCTACGTCAAAGTGGATGGGGTTAACCGACTAAAAGGGATAAGTGTCCATATCTATTGTGGGTGAGGTTAACCGACTAAAAGGGATAAGTGTCCATATCTATTGAACCAAGCAAGACAGAATCGATTTATTTTCGCAGATGGTAGGTTTTTGTGTGTATATTAATCCACAAGCTGATCCAAGGTTCTATCGCTAACAGTTCATTTTCTACATTATACTGGGTGGGGTTAACCGACTTAAAGGGATAAGTGTCCATATCTATTGAACCAAGCAAGATAGAATCGATTTTGTTTTTATAGATGATAGGTTTTTATGTGTGTATTAATCCACAAGCTGATCCAAGGTTCTATTATTAACGGTTCAATTTCTACGTCAAAGTGGGTAGGGTTAACCGACTAAATGGGATAAGTGTCCATATCTATTGAACCAAGAAAGATAGAATCGATTTTGTTTTTTCAGATGTTAGGTTTTTATGTGTATATTTTTCCACAAGCCAATACAAGGTTCTATTGTTAACGGTTCAATTTCTACGTCAAAGTGGATGGGGTTAACCGACTAAAAGGGATAAGTGTCCATATCTATTGTGGGTGAGGTTAACCGACTAAAAGGGATAAGTGTCCATATCTATTGAACCAAGCAAGACAGAATCGATTTATTTTTGCAGATGGTAGGTTTTTGTGTGTATATTAATCCACAAGCTGATCCAAGGTTGTATCGTTAACGGTTCAATTTCTACGTCATACTGGGTGGGGTTAACCGACTAAAAGGGATAAGTGTCCATATCTATTGAACCAAGCAAGACAGAATCGATTTTATTTTTGCAGATGGTAGGTTTTTATGTGTATATTAGTCGACAAGCTGATCCAAGGTCCTATCGCTACCGGTTCAATTTCTACGTCAAACTGAGTGGGGTTATCCGACTAAAAGGGATAAGTGTCCATATCTATTGAACCAAACAAGATAGAATCGATTTTATTTTTGCTGATTATAGGTTTTTATGTGTATATTAATCCACAGGCTGACCCATGGTTCTATCGTTAACGGTTCAATTTCTACGTTATAGTGGTTGGGGTTAACCGACTAAAAGGGATAAGTGTCCATATCTTTTGAACCAAGCAAGATAGAACCGATTTTATTTTTGCAGATGATAGGTTTTTATGTGTATATTAATCCACAGGCTGATCCATGGTTCTATCGTTAACGGTTCAATTTCTACGTCAAAGTGGGTAGGGTTAACTGACTAAAAGGGATAAGTGTCCATATCTATTGAACCAAGCCAGATAGAATCGATTTTGTTTTTGCAGATGATAGGTTTTTATGTGTATATTAATTCAAAATCTGATACAAGATTCTATCATTAACCGTTCAATTTCTGCGTCAAAGTGGATGGGTTAACCGACTAAAAGGGATAAGTGTCCATATCTATTGTGGGTGAGGTTAACCGACTAAAAGGGATAAGTGTCCATATCTATTGAACCAAGCAAGACAGAATCGATTTATTTTTGCAGATGGTAGGTTTTTGTGTGTATATTAATCCACAAGCTGATCCAAGGTTCTATCGTTAACGGTTCAATTTCTATGTCATACTGGGTGGGGTTAACCGACTAAAAGGGATAAGTGTCCATATCTATTGAACCAAGCAAGACAGAATCGATTTTATTTTTGCAGATGGTAGGTTTTTATGTGTATATTAGTCGACAAGCTGGTTCAAGGTCCTATCGCTACCGGTTCAATTTCTACGTCAAACTGGGTGGGGTTATCCGACTAAAAGGGATAAGTGTCCATATCTATTGAACCAAACAAGATAGAATCGATTTTATTTTTGCTGATTATAGTCTTTTATGTGTATATTAATCCACAGGCTGATCCGTGGTTCTATCGTTAACGGTTCAATTTCTACGTTATAGTGGTTGGGGTTAACCGACTAAAAGGGATAAGTGTCCATATCTTTTGAACCAAGCAAGATAGAACCGATTTTATTTTTGCAGATGATAGGTTTTTATGTGTATATTAATCCACAGGCTGATCCATGGTTCTATCGTTAACGGTTCAATTTCTACGTCAAAGTGGGTAGGGTTAACTGACTAAAAGGGATAAGTGTCCATATCTATTGAACCAAGCCAGATAGAATCGATTTTGTTTTTGCAGATGATAGGTTTTTATGTGTATATTAATTCAAAATCTGATACAAGATTCTATCATTAACCGTTCAATTTCTGCGTCAAAGTGGATGGGTTAACCGACTAAAAGGGATAAGTGTCCATATCTATTGAACCAAGCAAGGTAGAATCGAATTCATTTTTGCAGATGGTAGGGTTTTATGTGTATATTAATCCACAAGCTGATCCAAGGTTCTATCGCTAACAGTTCAATTTCTACGTTATACTGGGTGGGGTTAACCGACTAAAAGGGATAAGTGTCCATATCTATTGAACCAAGCAAGATAGAATCGATTTTGTTTTTATAGATGATAGGTTTTTATGTGTATATTAATCCACAAGCTGATCCATGGTTCTATCGTTAACGGTTCAATTTCTACGTCAAAGTGGGTAGGGTTAACTGACTAAAAGGGATAAGTGTCCATAGGTAGGGTTAACTGACTAAAAGGGATAAGTGTCCATATCTATTGAACCAAGCCAGATAGAATCGATTTTGTTTTTGCAGATGATAGGTTTTTATGTGTATATTAATTCAAAATCTGATACAAGATTCTATCATTAACCGTTCAGTTTCTGCGTCAAAGTGGATGGGTTAACCGACTAAAAGGGATAAGTGTCCATATCTATTGAACCAAGCAAGGTAGAATCGAATTCATTTTTGCAGATGGTAGGGTTTTATGTGTATATTAATCCACAAGCTGATCCAAGGTTCTATCGCTAACAGTTCAATTTCTACGTTATACTGGGTGGGGTTAACCGACTAAAAGGGATAAGTGTCCATATCTATTGAACCAAGCAAGATAGAATCGATTTTGTTTTTATAGATGATAGGTTTTTATGTGTATATTAATCCACAAGCTGATCCATGTTTCTATCGTTAACGGTTCAATTTCTACGTCAAAGTGGGTAGGGTTAACTGACTAAAAGGGATAAGTGTCCATATCTATTGAACCAAGCCAGATAGAATCGATTTTGTTTTTGCAGATGATAGGTTTTTATGTGTATATTAATTCAAAATCTGATACAAGATTCTATCATTAACCGTTCAATTTCTGCGTCAAAGTGGATGGGTTAACCGACTAAAAGGGATAAGTATACATATCTATTGAACCCAGCAAGATTGAATCGAATTTATGTTTGCAGATGGTAGGTTTTTATTTGTATATTAATCCACAAGCTGATCCAAGGTTCTATCGCTAACGGTTCAATTTCTACGTTATACTGGATGGGGTTAACCGACTAAAAGGGATAAGTGTCCATATCTATTGAACCCAGCAAGATAGAATCGAATTTATGTTTGCAGATGGTAGTTTTTTATGTGTATATTAATCCACAAGCTGATCCAAGGTTCTATCGCTAACAGTTCAATTTCTACGTTATACTGGGTGGGGTTAACCGACTAAAAGGGATAAGTGTCCATATCTATTGAACCAAGCAAGATAGAATTGATTTTGTTTTTACAGATGATAGGTTTTTATGTGTGTATTAATCCACAAGCTGATCCAAGGTTCTATCATTAACGGTTCAATTTCTACGTCAAAGTGGGTAGGGTTAACCGACTAAAAGGGATAAGTGTACATATCTATTGAACCAAGCAAGATAGAATCGATTTTGTTTTTTCAGATGTTAGGTTTTTATGTGTATATTATTCCACAAGCCAATACAAGGTTCTATTGTTAACGGTTCAATTTCTACGTCAAAGTGGATGGGGTTAACCGACTAAAAGGGATAAGTGTCCATATCTATTGTGGGTGAGGTTAACCGACTAAAAGGGATAAGTGTCCATATCTATTGAACCAAGCAAGACAGAATCGATTTATTTTTGCAGATGGTAGGTTTTTGTGTGTATATTAATCCACAAGCTGATCCAAGGTTCTATCGTTAACGGTTCAATTTCTACGTCATACTGGGTGGGGTTAACCGACTAAAAGGGATAAGTGTCCATATCTATTGAACCAAGCAAGATAGAATCGATTTTGTTTTTGCAGATGATAGGGCTTTATGTGTACAATAATCCACAAGCTAATCCAAGTTTCTATCGCTAACGGTTCAGTTTCTACGTCATACTGGGTGGGGTTCACCGACTAATAGGGATAAGTGTCCATATCTATTGAACCAAGCAAGATAGAATCGATTTTGTTTTTTCAGATGTTAGGTTTTTATGTGTATATTGTTCCACAAGCCAATAAAAGGTTCTATTGTTAACGGTTCAATTTCTACGTCAAAGTGGATGGGGTTAACCGACTAAAAGGGATAAGTGTCCATATCTATTGTGGGTGAGGTTAACCGACTAAAAGGGATAAGTGTCCATATCTATTGAACCAAGCAAGATAGAATCGATTTATTTTCGCAGATGGTAGGTTTTTGTGTGTATATTAATCCACAAGCTGATCCAAGGTTCTATCGCTAACAGTTCAATTTCTACGTTATACTGGGTGGGGTTAACCGACTAAAAGGGATAAGTGTCCATATCTATTGAACCAAGCAAGATAGAATCGATTTTATTTTTGCAGATGATAGGGTTTTACGTGTACATTAATCCACAAGCTGATCCAAGGCTCTATCTTTAATGGTTCAATTTCTACGTCATAGTGGGTGGGGTTAACCGACTAAAAGGGATAAGTATACATATCTATTGAACCCAGCAAAATAGAATCGAATTTATGTTTGCAGATGGTAGTTTTTTATGTGTATATTAATCCACAAGCTGATCCAAGGTTCTATCGCTAACGGTTCAATTTCTACGTTATACTGGATGGGGTTAACCGACTAAAAGGGATAAGTGTCCATATCTATTGAACCAAGCAAGATAGAATCGATTTTGTTTTTGCAGATGATAGGGCTTTATGTGTACAATAATCCACAAGCTAATCCAAGGTTCTATCGCTAACGGTTCAGTTTCTACGTCATACTGGGTGGGGTTCACCGACTAATAGGGATAAGTGTCCATATCTATTGAACCAAGCAAGATAGAATCGATTTTGTTTTTTCAGATGTTAGGTTTTTATGTGTATATTGTTCCACAAGCCAATAAAAGGTTCTATTGTTAACGGTTCAATTTCTACGTCAAAGTGGATGGGGTTAACCGACTAAAAGGGATAAGTGTCCATATCTATTGTGGGTGAGGTTAACCGACTAAAAGGGATAAGTGTCCATATCTATTGAACCAAGCAAGACAGAATCGATTTATTTTCGCAGATGGTAGGTTTTTGTGTGTATATTAATCCACAAGCTGATCCAAGGTTCTATCGCTAACAGTTCATTTTCTACATTATACTGGGTGGGGTTAACCGACTTAAAGGGATAAGTGTCCATATCTATTGAACCAAGCAAGATAGAATCGATTTTGTTTTTATAGATGATAGGTTTTTATGTGTGTATTAATCCACAAGCTGATCCAAGGTTCTATTATTAACGGTTCAATTTCTACGTCAAAGTGGGTAGGGTTAACCGACTAAATGGGATAAGTGTCCATATCTATTGAACCAAGAAAGATAGAATCGATTTTGTTTTTTCAGATGTTAGGTTTTTATGTGTATATTTTTCCACAAGCCAATACAAGGTTCTATTGTTAACGGTTCAATTTCTACGTCAAAGTGGATGGGGTTAACCGACTAAAAGGGATAAGTGTCCATATCTATTGTGGGTGAGGTTAACCGACTAAAAGGGATAAGTGTCCATATCTATTGAACCAAGCAAGACAGAATCGATTTATTTTTGCAGATGGTAGGTTTTTGTGTGTATATTAATCCACAAGCTGATCCAAGGTTGTATCGTTAACGGTTCAATTTCTACGTCATACTGGGTGGGGTTAACCGACTAAAAGGGATAAGTGTCCATATCTATTGAACCAAGCAAGACAGAATCGATTTTATTTTTGCAGATGGTAGGTTTTTATGTGTATATTAGTCGACAAGCTGATCCAAGGTCCTATCGCTACCGGTTCAATTTCTACGTCAAACTGAGTGGGGTTATCCGACTAAAAGGGATAAGTGTCCATATCTATTGAACCAACCAAGATAGAATCGATTTTATTTTTGCTGATTATAGGTTTTTATGTGTATATTAATCCACAGGCTGACCCATGGTTCTATCGTTAACGGTTCAATTTCTACGTTATAGTGGTTGGGGTTAACCGACTAAAAGGGATAAGTGTCCATATCTTTTGAACCAAGCAAGATAGAACCGATTTTATTTTTGCAGATGATAGGTTTTTATGTGTATATTAATCCACAGGCTGATCCATGGTTCTATCGTTAACGGTTCAATTTCTACGTCAAAGTGGGTAGGGTTAACTGACTAAAAGGGATAAGTGTCCATATCTATTGAACCAAGCCAGATAGAATCGATTTTGTTTTTGCAGATGATAGGTTTTTATGTGTATATTAATTCAAAATCTGATACAAGATTCTATCATTAACCGTTCAATTTCTGCGTCAAAGTGGATGGGTTAACCGACTAAAAGGGATAAGTGTCCATATCTATTGTGGGTGAGGTTAACCGACTAAAAGGGATAAGTGTCCATATCTATTGAACCAAGCAAGACAGAATCGATTTATTTTTGCAGATGGTAGGTTTTTGTGTGTATATTAATCCACAAGCTGATCCAAGGTTCTATCGTTAACGGTTCAATTTCTACGTCATACTGGGTGGGGTTAACCGACTAAAAGGGATAAGTGTCCATATCTATTGAACCAAGCAAGACAGAATCGATTTTATTTTTGCAGATGGTAGGTTTTTATGTGTATATTAGTCGACAAGCTGGTTCAAGGTCCTATCGCTACCGGTTCAATTTCTACGTCAAACTGGGTGGGGTTATCCGACTAAAAGGGATAAGTGTCCATATCTATTGAACCAAACAAGATAGAATCGATTTTATTTTTGCTGATTATAGTCTTTTATGTGTATATTAATCCACAGGCTGATCCGTGGTTCTATCGTTAACGGTTCAATTTCTACGTTATAGTGGTTGGGGTTAACCGACTAAAAGGGATAAGTGTCCATATCTTTTGAACCAAGCAAGATAGAACCGATTTTATTTTTGCAGATGATAGGTTTTTATGTGTATATTAATCCACAGGCTGATCCATGGTTCTATCGTTAACGGTTCAATTTCTACGTCAAAGTGGGTAGGGTTAACTGACTAAAAGGGATAAGTGTCCATATCTATTGAACCAAGCCAGATAGAATCGATTTTGTTTTTGCAGATGATAGGTTTTTATGTGTATATTAATTCAAAATCTGATACAAGATTCTATCATTAACCGTTCAATTTCTGCGTCAAAGTGGATGGGTTAACCGACTAAAAGGGATAAGTGTCCATATCTATTGAACCAAGCAAGGTAGAATCGAATTCATTTTTGCAGATGGTAGGGTTTTATGTGTATATTAATCCACAAGCTGATCCAAGGTTCTATCGCTAACAGTTCAATTTCTACGTTATACTGGGTGGGGTTAACCGACTAAAAGGGATAAGTGTCCATATCTATTGAACCAAGCAAGATAGAATCGATTTTGTTTTTATAG
Source organism: Eurosta solidaginis (assembly GCF_040869045.1). Classification (NCBI taxonomy): domain Eukaryota; kingdom Metazoa; phylum Arthropoda; class Insecta; order Diptera; family Tephritidae; genus Eurosta; species Eurosta solidaginis. Next base: position 369,906 of record NW_027136885.1, on the reverse strand, counting down.
ATGATAGGTTTTTATGTGTATATTAATCCACAAGCTGATCCATGGTTCTATCGTTAACGGTTCAATTTCTACGTCAAAGTGGGTAGGGTTAACTGACTAAAAGGGATAAGTGTCCATAGGTAGGGTTAACTGACTAAAAGGGATAAGTGTCCATATCTATTGAACCAAGCCAGATAGAATCGATTTTGTTTTTGCAGATGATAGGTTTTTATGTGTATATTAATTCAAAATCTGATACAAGATTCTATCATTAACCGTTCAGTTTCTGCGTCAAAGTGGATGGGTTAACCGACTAAAAGGGATAAGTGTCCATATCTATTGAACCAAGCAAGATAGAATCGATTTTGTTTTTATAGATGATAGGTTTTTATGTGTATATTAATCCACAAGCTGATCCATGTTTCTATCGTTAACGGTTCAATTTCTACGTCAAAGTGGGTAGGGTTAACTGACTAAAAGGGATAAGTGTCCATATCTATTGAACCAAGCCAGATAGAATCGATTTTGTTTTTGCAGATGATAGGTTTTTATGTGTATATTAATTCAAAATCTGATACAAGATTCTATCATTAACCGTTCAATTTCTGCGTCAAAGTGGATGGGTTAACCGACTAAAAGGGATAAGTATACATATCTATTGAACCCAGCAAGATTGAATCGAATTTATGTTTGCAGATGGTAGGTTTTTATTTGTATATTAATCCACAAGCTGATCCAAGGTTCTATCGCTAACGGTTCAATTTCTACGTTATACTGGATGGGGTTAACCGACTAAAAGGGATAAGTGTCCATATCTATTGAACCCAGCAAGATAGAATCGAATTTATGTTTGCAGATGGTAGTTTTTTATGTGTATATTAATCCACAAGCTGATCCAAGGTTCTATCGCTAACAGTTCAATTTCTACGTTATACTGGGTGGGGTTAACCGACTAAAAGGGATAAGTGTCCATATCTATTGAACCAAGCAAGATAGAATTGATTTTTTTTTTACAGATGATAGGTTTTTATGTGTGTATTAATCCACAAGCTGATCCAAGGTTCTATCATTAACGGTTCAATTTCTACGTCAAAGTGGGTAGGGTTAACCGACTAAAAGGGATAAGTGTACATATCTATTGAACCAAGCAAGATAGAATCGATTTTGTTTTTTCAGATGTTAGGTTTTTATGTGTATATTATTCCACAAGCCAATACAAGGTTCTATTGTTAACGGTTCAATTTCTACGTCAAAGTGGATGGGGTTAACCGACTAAAAGGGATAAGTGTCCATATCTATTGTGGGTGAGGTTAACCGACTAAAAGGGATAAGTGTCCATATCTATTGAACCAAGCAAGACAGAATCGATTTATTTTTGCAGATGGTAGGTTTTTGTGTGTATATTAATCCACAAGCTGATCCAAGGTTCTATCGTTAACGGTTCAATTTCTACGTCATACTGGGTGGGGTTAACCGACTAAAAGGGATAAGTGTCCATATCTATTGAACCAAGCAAGATAGAATCGATTTTGTTTTTGCAGATGATAGGGCTTTATGTGTACAATAATCCACAAGCTAATCCAAGTTTCTATCGCTAACGGTTCAGTTTCTACGTCATACTGGGTGGGGTTCACCGACTAATAGGGATAAGTGTCCATATCTATTGAACCAAGCAAGATAGAATCGATTTTGTTTTTTCAGATGTTAGGTTTTTATGTGTATATTGTTCCACAAGCCAATAAAAGGTTCTATTGTTAACGGTTCAATTTCTACGTCAAAGTGGATGGGGTTAACCGACTAAAAGGGATAAGTGTCCATATCTATTGTGGGTGAGGTTAACCGACTAAAAGGGATAAGTGTCCATATCTATTGAACCAAGCAAGATAGAATCGATTTATTTTCGCAGATGGTAGGTTTTTGTGTGTATATTAATCCACAAGCTGATCCAAGGTTCTATCGCTAACAGTTCAATTTCTACGTTATACTGGGTGGGGTTAACCGACTAAAAGGGATAAGTGTCCATATCTATTGAACCAAGCAAGATAGAATCGATTTTATTTTTGCAGATGATAGGGTTTTACGTGTACATTAATCCACAAGCTGATCCAAGGCTCTATCTTTAATGGTTCAATTTCTACGTCATAGTGGGTGGGGTTAACCGACTAAAAGGGATAAGTATACATATCTATTGAACCCAGCAAAATAGAATCGAATTTATGTTTGCAGATGGTAGTTTTTTATGTGTATATTAATCCACAAGCTGATCCAAGGTTCTATCGCAAACGGTTCAATTTCTACGTTATACTGGATGGGGTTAACCGACTAAAAGGGATAAGTGTCCATATCTATTGAACCAAGCAAGATAGAATCGATTTTGTTTTTGCAGATGATAGGGCTTTATGTGTACAATAATCCACAAGCTAATCCAAGGTTCTATCGCTAACGGTTCAGTTTCTACGTCATACTGGGTGGGGTTCACCGACTAATAGGGATAAGTGTCCATATCTATTGAACCAAGCAAGATAGAATCGATTTTGTTTTTTCAGATGTTAGGTTTTTATGTGTATATTGTTCCACAAGCCAATAAAAGGTTCTATTGTTAACGGTTCAATTTCTACGTCAAAGTGGATGGGGTTAACCGACTAAAAGGGATAAGTGTCCATATCTATTGTGGGTGAGGTTAACCGACTAAAAGGGATAAGTGTCCATATCTATTGAACCAAGCAAGACAGAATCGATTTATTTTCGCAGATGGTAGGTTTTTGTGTGTATATTAATCCACAAGCTGATCCAAGGTTCTATCGCTAACAGTTCATTTTCTACATTATACTGGGTGGGGTTAACCGACTTAAAGGGATAAGTGTCCATATCTATTGAACCAAGCAAGATAGAATCGATTTTGTTTTTATAGATGATAGGTTTTTATGTGTGTATTAATCCACAAGCTGATCCAAGGTTCTATCATTAACGGTTCAATTTCTACGTCAAAGTGGGTAGGGTTAACCGACTAAAAGGGATAAGTGTCCATATCTATTGAACCAAGAAAGATAGAATCGATTTTGTTTTTTCAGATGTTAGGTTTTTATGTGTATATTTTTCCACAAGCCAATACAAGGTTCTATTGTTAACGGTTCAATTTCTACGTCAAAGTGGATGGGGTTAACCGACTAAAAGGGATAAGTGTCCATATCTATTGTGGGTGAGGTTAACCGACTAAAAGGGATAAGTGTCCATATCTATTGAACCAAGCAAGACAGAATCGATTTATTTTTGCAGATGGTAGGTTTTTGTGTGTATATTAATCCACAAGCTGATCCAAGGTTGTATCGTTAACGGTTCAATTTCTACGTCATACTGGGTGGGGTTAACCGACTAAAAGGGATAAGTGTCCATATCTATTGAACCAAGCAAGACAGAATCGATTTTATTTTTGCAGATGGTAGGTTTTTATGTGTATATTAGTCGACAAGCTGATCCAAGGTCCTATCGCTACCGGTTCAATTTCTACGTCAAACTGAGTGGGGTTATCCGACTAAAAGGGATAAGTGTCCATATCTATTGAACCAAACAAGATAGAATCGATTTTATTTTTGCTGATTATAGGTTTTTATGTGTATATTAATCCACAGGCTGACCCATGGTTCTATCGTTAACGGTTCAATTTCTACGTTATAGTGGTTGGGGTTAACCGACTAAAAGGGATAAGTGTCCATATCTTTTGAACCAAGCAAGATAGAACCGATTTTATTTTTGCAGATGATAGGTTTTTATGTGTATATTAATCCACAGGCTGATCCATGGTTCTATCGTTAACGGTTCAATTTCTACGTCAAAGTGGGTAGGGTTAACTGACTAAAAGGGATAAGTGTCCATATCTATTGAACCAAGCCAGATAGAATCGATTTTGTTTTTGCAGATGATAGGTTTTTATGTGTATATTAATTCAAAATCTGATACAAGATTCTATCATTAACCGTTCAATTTCTGCGTCAAAGTGGATGGGTTAACCGACTAAAAGGGATAAGTGTCCATATCTATTGTGGGTGAGGTTAACCGACTAAAAGGGATAAGTGTCCATATCTATTGAACCAAGCAAGACAGAATCGATTTATTTTTGTAGATGGTAGGTTTTTGTGTGTATATTAATCCACAAGCTGATCCAAGGTTCTATCGTTAACGGTTCAATTTCTACGTCATACTGGGTGGGGTTAACCGACTAAAAGGGATAAGTGTCCATATCTATTGAACCAAGCAAGACAGAATCGATTTTATTTTTGCAGATGGTAGGTTTTTATGTGTATATTAGTCGACAAGCTGGTTCAAGGTCCTATCGCTACCGGTTCAATTTCTACGTCAAACTGGGTGGGGTTATCCGACTAAAAGGGATAAGTGTCCATATCTATTGAACCAAACAAGATAGAATCGATTTTATTTTTGCTGATTATAGTCTTTTATGTGTATATTAATCCACAGGCTGATCCGTGGTTCTATCGTTAACGGTTCAATTTCTACGTTATAGTGGTTGGGGTTAACCGACTAAAAGGGATAAGTGTCCATATCTTTTGAACCAAGCAAGATAGAACCGATTTTATTTTTGCAGATGATAGGTTTTTATGTGTATATTAATCCACAGGCTGATCCATGGTTCTATCGTTAACGGTTCAATTTCTACGTCAAAGTGGGTAGGGTTAACTGACTAAAAGGGATAAGTGTCCATATCTATTGAACCAAGCCAGATAGAATCGATTTTGTTTTTGCAGATGATAGGTTTTTATGTGTATATTAATTCAAAATCTGATACAAGATTCTATCATTAACCGTTCAATTTCTGCGTCAAAGTGGATGGGTTAACCGACTAAAAGGGATAAGTGTCCATATCTATTGAACCAAGCAAGGTAGAATCGAATTCATTTTTGCAGATGGTAGGGTTTTATGTGTATATTAATCCACAAGCTGATCCAAGGTTCTATCGCTAACAGTTCAATTTCTACGTTATACTGGGTGGGGTTAACCGACTAAAAGGGATAAGTGTCCATATCTATTGAACCAAGCAAGATAGAATCAATTTTGTTTTTATAGATGATAGGTTTTTATGTGTATATTAATCCACAAGCTGATCCATGGTTCTATCGTTAACGGTTCAATTTCTACGTCAAAGTGGGTAGGGTTAACTGACTAAAAGGGATAAGTGTCCATATCTATTGAACCAAGCCAGATAGAATCGATTTTGTTTTTGCAGATGATAGGTTTTTATGTGTATATTAATTCAAAATCTGATACAAGATTCTATCATTAACCGTTCAGTTTCTGCGTCAAAGTGGATGGGTTAACCGACTAAAAGGGATAAGTGTCCATATCTATTGAACCAAGCAAGATAGAATCGATTTTGTTTTTATAGATGATAGTTTTTTATGTGTGTATTAATCCACAAGCTGATCCATGGTTCTATCGTTAACGGTTCAATTTCTACGTCAAAGTGGGTAGGGTTAACTGACTAAAAGGGATAAGTGTCCATATCTATTGAACCAAGCCAGATAGAATCGATTTTGTTTTTGCAGATGATAGGTTTTTATGTGTATATTAATTCAAAATCTGATACAAGATTCTATCATTAACCGTTCAATTTCTGCGTCAAAGTGGATGGGTTAACCGACTAAAAGGGATAAGTATACATATCTATTGAACCCAGCAAGATTGAATCGAATTTATGTTTGCAGATGGTAGGTTTTTATTTGTATATTAATCCACAAGCTGATCCAAGGTTCTATCGCTAACGGTTCAATTTCTACGTTATACTGGATGGGGTTAACCGACTAAAAGGGATAAGTGTCCATATCTATTGAACCCAGCAAGATAGAATCGAATTTATGTTTGCAGATGGTAGTTTTTTATGTGTATATTAATCCACAAGCTGATCCAAGGTTCTATCGCTAACAGTTCAATTTCTACGTTATACTGGGTGGGGTTAACCGACTAAAAGGGATAAGTGTCCATATCTATTGAACCAAGCAAGATAGAATCGATTTTGTTTTTACAGATGATAGGTTTTTATGTGTGTATTAATCCACAAGCTGATCCAAGGTTCTATCATTAACGGTTCAATTTCTACGTCAAAGTGGGTAGGGTTAACCGACTAAAAGGGATAAGTGTCCATATCTATTGAACCAAGCAAGATAGAATCGATTTTGTTTTTTCAGATGTTAGGTTTTTATGTGTATATTATTCCACAAGCCAATACAAGGTTCTATTGTTAACGGTTCAATTTCTACGTCAAAGTGGATGGGGTTAACCGACTAAAAGGGATAAGTGTCCATATCTATTGTGGGTGAGGTTAACCGACTAAAAGGGATAAGTGTCCATATCTATTGAACCAAGCAAGACAGAATCGATTTATTTTTGCAGATGGTAGGTTTTTGTGTGTATATTAGTCGACAAGCTGATCCAAGGTCCTATCGCTACCGGTTCAATTTCTACGGCAAACTGGGTGGGGTTATCCGACTAAAAGGGACAAGTGTCCATATCTATTGAACCAAACAAGATAGAATCGATTTTATTTTTGCTGGTTATAGGTTTTTATGTGTACATTAATCCACAGGCTGATCCATTGTTCTATCGTTAACGGTTCAATTTCTACGTTATAGTGGTTGGGGTTAACCGACTAAAAGGGATAAGTGTCCATATGTTTTGAACCAAGCAAGATAGGACCGATTTTATTTTTGCAGATGATAGGTTTTTATGTGTATATTAATCCACAGGCTGATCCATGGTTCTATCGTTAACGGTTCAATTTCTACGTCAAAGTGGGTAGGGTTAACTGACTAAAAGGGATAAGTGTCCATATCTATTGAACCAATCCAGATAGAATCGATTTTGTTTTTACAGATGATAGGTTTTTATGTGTGTATTAATCCACAAGCTGTTCCAAGGTTCTATCGTTAACGGTTCAATTTCTACGTCATACTGGGTGGGGTTAACCGACTAAAAGGGATAAGTGTCCATATCTATTGAACCAAGCAAGATAGAATCGATTTTGTTTTTACAGATGATAGGTTTTTATGTGTGTATTAATCCACAAGCTGATCCAAGGTTCTATCGTTAACGGTTCAATTTCTACGTCATACTGGGTGGGGTTAACCGACTAAAAGGGATAAGTGTCCATATCTATTGAACCAAGCAAGACAGAATCGATTCTATTTTTGCAGATGGTAGGTTTTTATGTGTATATTAGTCGACAAGCTGATCCAAGGTCCTATCGCTACCGGTTCAATTTCTACGGCAAACTGGGTGGGGTTATCCGACTAAAAGGGACAAGTGTCCATACCTATTGAACCAAACAAGATAGAATCGATTTTATTTTTGCTGGTTATAGGTTTTTATGTGTACATTAATCCACAGGCTGATCCATTGTTCTATCGTTAACGGTTCAATTTCTACGTTATAGTGGTTGGGGTTAACCGACTAAAAGGGATAAGTGTCCATATGTTTTGAACCAAGCAAGATAGGACCGATTTTATTTTTGCAGATGATAGGTTTTTATGTGTATATTAATCCACAGGCTGATCCATGGTTCTATCGTTAACGGTTCAATTTCTACGTCAAAGTGGGTAGGGTTAACTGACTAAAAGGGATAAGTGTCCATATCTATTGAACCAAGCCAGATAGAATCGATTTTGTTTTTGCAGATGATAGGTTTTTACGTGTATATTAATTCAAAATCTGATACAAGATTCTATCATTAACCGTTCAATTTCTGCGTCAAAGTGGATGGGTTAACCGACTAAAAGGGATAAGTGTCCATATCTATTGAACCAAGCAAGGTAGAATCGAATTCATTTTTGCAGATGGTAGGGTTTTATGTGTATATTAATCCACAAGCTGATCCAAGGTTCTATCGCTAACAGTTCAATTTCTACGTTATACTGGGTTGGGTTAACCGACTAAAAGGGATAAGTGTCCATATCTATTGAACCAAGCAAGATAGAATCGATTTTGTTTTCATAGATGATAGGTTTTTATGTGTATATTAATCCACAAGCTGATCCATGGTTCTATCGTTAACGGTTCAATTTCTACGTCAAAGTGGGTAGGGTTAACTGACTAAAAGGGATAAGTGTCCATATCTATTGAACCAAGCCAGATAGAATCGATTTTGTTTTTGCAGATGATAGGTTTTTATGTGTATATTAATTCAAAATCTGATACAAGATTCTATCATTAACCGTTCAATTTCTGCGTCAAAGTGGATGGGTTAACCGACTAAAAAGGATAAGTGTCCATATCTATTGAACCAAGCAAAATAGAATCGATTTTATTTTTGCAGATGATAGGGTTTTACGTGTACATTAATCCACAAGCTGATCCAAGGCTCTATCTTTAATGGTTCAATTTCTACGTCATAGTGGGTGGGGTTAACCGACTAAAAGGGATAAGTATACATATCTATTGAACCCAGCAAAATAGAATCGAATTTATGTTTGCAGATGGTAGTTTTTTATGTGTATATTAATCCACAAGCTGATCCAAGGTTCTATCGCTAACGGTTCAATTTCTACGTTATACTGGATGGGGTTAACCGACTAAAAGGGATAAGTGTCCATATCTATTGAACCAAGCAAGATAGAATCGATTTTGTTTTTGCAGATGATAGGGCTTTATGTGTACAATAATCCACAAGCTAATCCAAGGTTCTATCGCTAACGGTTCAGTTTCTACGTCATACTGGGTGGGGTTCACCGACTAATAGGGATAAGTGTCCATATCTATTGAACCAAGCAAGATAGAATCGATTTTGTTTTTTCAGATGTTAGGTTTTTATGTGTATATTGTTCCACAAGCCAATAAAAGGTTCTATTGTTAACGGTTCAATTTCTACGTCAAAGTGGATGGGGTTAACCGACTAAAAGGGATAAGGGTCCATATCTATTGTGGGTGAGGTTAACCGACTAAAAGGGATAAGTGTCCATATCTATTGAACCAAGCAAGACAGAATCGATTTATTTTCGCAGATGGTAGGTTTTTGTGTGTATATTAATCCACAAGCTGATCCAAGGTTCTATCGCTAACAGTTCATTTTCTACGTTATACTGGGTGGGGTTAACCGACTTAAAGGGATAAGTGTCCATATCTATTGAACCAAGCAAGACAGAATCGATTTTGTTTTTATAGATGATAGGTTTTTATGTGTGTATTAATCCGCAAGCTGATCCAAGGTTCTATCGTTAACGGTTCAATTTCTACGTCAAAGTGGGTAGGGTTAACCGACTAAAAGGGATAAGTGTCCATATCTATTGAACCAAGCAAGATAGAATCGATTTTGTTTTTTCAGATGTTAGGTTTTTATGTGTATATTTTTCCACAAGCCAATACAAGGTTCTATTGTTAACGGTTCAATTTCTACGTCAAAGTGGATGGGGTTAACCGACTAAAAGGGATAAGTGTCCATATCTATTGTGTGTGAGGTTAACCGACTAAAAGGGATAAGTGTCCATATCTATTGAACCAAGCAAGACAGAATCGATTTATTTTTGCAGATGGTAGGTTTTTGTGTGTATATTAATCCACAAGCTGATCCAAGGTTCTATCGTTAACGGTTCAATTTCTACGTCATACTGGGTGGGGTTAACCGACTAAAAGGGATAAGTGTCCATATCTATTGAACCAAGCAAGACAGAATCGATTTTATTTTTGCAGATGGTAGGTTTTTATGTGTATATTAGTCGACAAGCTGATCCAAGGTCCTATCGCTACCGGTTCAATTTCTACGTCAAACTGGGTGGGGTTATCCGACTAAAAGGGATAAGTGTCCATATCTATTGAACCAAACAAGATAGAATCGATTTTATTTTTGCTGATTATAGGTTTTTATGTGTATATTAATCCACAGGCTGATCCATGGTTCTATCGTTAACGGTTCAATTTCTACGTTATAGTGGTTGGGGTTAACCGACTAAAAGGGATAAGTGTCCATATCTTTTGAACCAAGCAAGATAAAACCGATTTTATTTTTGCAGATGATAGGTTTTTATGTGTGTATTAATCCACAGGCTGATCCATGGTTCTATCGTTAACGGTTCAATTTCTACGTCAAAGTGGGTAGGGTTAACTGACTAAAAGGGATAAGTGTCCATATCTATTGAACCAAGCCAGATAGAATCGATTTTGTTTTTGCAGATGATAGGTTTCTATATGTATATTAATTCAAAATCTGATACAAGATTCTATCATTAACCGTTCAATTTCTGCGTCAAAGTGGATGGGTTAACCGACTAAAAGGGATAAGTGTCCATATCTATTGAACCAAGCAAGGTAGAATCGAATTCATTTTTGCAGATGGTAGGGTTTTATGTGTATATTAATCCACAAGCTGATCCAAGGTTCTATCGCTAACAGTTCAATTTCTACGTTATTCTGGGTGGGGTTAACCGACTAAAAGGGATAAGTGTCCATATCTATTTAACCAAGCAAGATAGAATCGATTTTGTTTTTATAGATGATAGGTTTTTATGTGTATATTAATCCACAAGCTGATCCATGGTTCTATCGTTAACGGTTCAATTTCTACGTCAAAGTGGGTAGGGTTAACTGACTAAAAGGGATAAGTGTCCATATCTATTGAACCAAGCCAGATAGAATCGATTTTGTTTTTGCAGATGATAGGTTTTTATGTGTATATTAATTCAAAATCTGATACAAGATTCTATCATTAACCGTTCAATTTCTGCGTCAAAGTGGATGGGTTAACCGACTAAAAGGGATAAGTGTCCATATCTATTGAACCAAGCAAAATAGAATCGATTTTATTTTTGCAGATGATAGGGTTTTATGTGTATATTAATCCACAAGCTGATCCAAGGCTCTATCTTTAATGGTTCAATTTCTACGTCATAGTGGGTGGGGTTAACCGACTAAAAGGGATAAGTATACATATCTATTGAACCCAGCAAAATAGAATCGAATTTATGTTTGCAGATGGTAGTTTTTTATGTGTATATTAATCCACAAGCTGATCCAAGGTTCTATCGCTAACAGTTCAATTTCTACGTTATACTGGGTGGGGTTAACCGACTAAAAGGGATAAGTGTCCATATCTATTGAACCAAGCAAGATAGAATCGATTTTGTTTTTATAGGTGATAGATTTTTATGTGTGTATTAATCCACAAGCTGATCCAAGGTTCTATCATTAACGGTTCAATTTCTACGTCAAAGTGGGTAGGGTTAACCGACTAAAAGGGATAAGTGTCCATATCTATTGAACCAAGCAAGATAGAATCGATTTTGTTTTTTCAGATGTTAGGTTTTTATGTGTATATTATTCCACAAGCCAATACAAGGTTCTATTGTTAACGGTTCAATTTCTACGTCAAAGTGGATGGGGTTAACCGACTAAAAGGGATAAGTGTCCATATCTATTGTGGGTGAGGTTAACCGACTAAAAGGGATAAGTGTCCATATCTATTGAACCAAGCAAGATAGAATCGATTTTGTTTTTATAGATGATAGGTTTTTATGTGTGTATTAATCCACAAACTGATCCAAGGTTCTATCATTAACGGTTCAATTTCTACGTCAAAGTGGGTAGGGTTAACCGACTAAAAGGGATAAGTGTCCATATCTATTGAACCAAGCAAGATAGAATCGATTTTGTTTTTTCAGATGTTAGGTTTTTATGTGTATATTATTCCACAAGCCAATACAAGGTTCTATTGTTAACGGTTCAATTTCTACGTCAAAGTGGATGGGGTTAACCGACTAAAAGGGATAAGTATACATATCTATTGAACCCAGCAAGATAGAATCGAATTTATGTTTGCAGATGGCAGTTTTTTATTTGTATATTTATCCACAAGTTGATCCAAGGTTCTATCGCTAACGGTTCAATTTCTACGTTATACTGGATGGGGTTAACCGACTAAAAGGGATAAGTGTCCATATCTATTGAACCCAGCAAGATAGAATCGAATTTATGTTTGCAGATGGTAGTTTTTTATGTGTATATTAATACACAAGCTGATCCAAGGTTCTATCGCTAACAGTTCAATTTCTACGTTATACTGGGTGGGGTTAACCGACTAAAAGGGATAAGTGTCCATATCTATTGAACCAAGCAAGATATAATCGATTTTGTTTTTATAGGTGATAGATTTTTATGTGTGTATTAATCCACAAGCTGATCCAAGGTTCTATCATTAACGGTTCAATTTCTACGTCAAAGTGGGTAGGGTTAACCGACTAAAAGGGATAAGTGTCCATATCTATTGAACCAAGCAAGACAGAATCGATTTATTTTTGCAGATGGTAGGTTTTTGTGTGTATATTAATCCACAAGCTGATCCAAGGTTCTATCGTTAACGGTTCAATTTCTACGTCATACTGGGTGGGGTTAACCGACTAAAAGGGATAAGTGTCCATATCTATTGAACCAAGCAAGACAGAATCGATTTTATTTTTGCAGATGGTAGGTTTTTATGTGTATATTAGTCGACAAGCTGATCCAAGGTCCTATCGCTACCGGTTCAATTTCTACGTCAAACTGGGTGGGGTTATCCGACTAAAAGGGATAAGTGTCCATATCTATTGAACCAAACAAGATAGAGTCGATTTTATTTTTGCTGATTATAGGTTTTTATGTGTATATTAATCCACAGGCTGATCCATGGTTCTATCGTTAACGGTTCAATTTCTACGTTATAGTGGTTGGGGTTAACCGACTAAAAGGGATAAGTGTCCATATCTTTTGAACCAAGCAAGATAGAACCGATTTTATTTTTGCAGATGATAGGTTTTTATGTGTATATTAATCCACAGGCTGATCCATGGTTCTGTCGTTAACGGTTCAATTTCTACGTCAAAGTGGGTAGGGTTAACTGACTAAAAGGGATAAATGTCCATATCTATTGAACCAAGCCAGATAGAATCGATTTTGTTTTTGCAGATGATAGGTTTTAATGTGTATATTAATTCAAAATCTGATACAAGATTCTATCATTAACCGTTCAATTTCTGCGTCAAAGTGGATGTGTTAACCGACTAAAAGGGATAAGTGTCCATATCTATTGAACCAAGCAAGGTAGAATCGAATTCATTTTTGCAGATGGTAGGGTTTTATGTGTATATTAAGCCACAAGCTGATCCAAGGTTCTATCGCTAACAGTTCAATTTCTACGTTATACTGGGTGGGGTTAACCGACTAAAAGGGATAAGTGTCCATATCTATTGAACCAAGCAAGATAGAATCGATTTTGTTTTTACAGATGATAGGTTTTTATGTGTATATTAATCCACAAGCTGATCCATGGTTCTATCGTTAACGGTCCAATTTCTACGTCAAAGTGGGTAGGGTTAACTGACTAAAAGGGATAAGTGTCCATATCTATTGAACCAAGCCAGATAGAATCGATTTTGTTTTTGCAGATGATAGGTTTTTATGTGTATATTAATTCAAAATCTTATACAAGATTCTATCATTAACAGTTCAATTTCTGCGTCAAAGTGGATGGGTTAACCGACTAAAAGGGATAAGTGTCCATATCTATTGAACCAATCAAAATAGAATCGATTTTATTTTTGCAGATGATAGGGTTTTACGTGTATATTAATCCACAAGCTGATCCAAGGCTCTATCTTTAATGGTTCAATTTTTACGTCATAGTGGGTGGGGTTAACCGACTAAAAGGGATAAGTATACATATCTATTGAACCCAGCAAAATAGAATCGAATTTATGTTTGCAGATGGTAGTTTATTATGTGTATATTAATCCACAAGCTGATCCAAGGTTCTATCGCTAACGGTTCAATTTCTACGTTATACTGGGTGGGGTTATCCGACTAAAAGGGATAAGTGTCCATATCTATTGAACCAAACAAGATAGAATCGATTTTATTTTTGCTGATTATAGGTTTTTATGTGTATATTAATCCACAGGCTGATCCATGGTTCTATCGTTAACGGTTCAATTTCTACGTTATAGTGGTTGGGGTTAACCGACTAAAAGGGATAAGTGTCCATATCTATTGAACCAATCAAAATAGAATCGATTTTATTTTTGCAGATGATAGGGTTTTACGTGTATATTAATCCACAAGCTGATCCAAGGCTCTATCTTTAATGGTTCAATTTTTACGTCATAGTGGGTGGGGTTAACCGACTAAAAGGGATAAGTATACATATCTATTGAACCCAGCAAAATAGAATCGAATTTATGTTTGCAGATGGTAGTTTATTATGTGTATATTAATCCACAAGCTGATTCAAGGTTCTATCGCTAACGGTTCAATTTCTACGTTATACTGGATGGGGTTAACCGACTAAAAGGGATAAGTGTCCATATCTATTGAACCAAGCAAGATAGAATCGATTTTGTTTTTGCAGATGATAGAGCTTTATGTGTACAATAATCCACAAGCTAATCCAAGGTTCTATCGCTAACGGTTCAGTTTCTACGTCATACTGGGTGGGGTTAACCGACTAATAGGGATAAGTGTCCATATCTATTGAACCAAGCAAGATAGAATCGATTTTGTTTTTTCAGATGTTAGGTTTTTATGTGTATATTAATCCACAAGCTCATCCAAGGTTCTATCGCTAACAGTTCAATTTCTACGTTATACTGGGTGGGGTTAACCGACTAAAAGGGATAAGTATACATATCTATTGAACCCAGCAAGATAGAATCGAATTTATGTTTGCAGATGGTAGTTTTTTATGTGTATATTAATCCACAAGCTGATCCAAGGTTCTATCACTAACGGTTCAATTTCTACGTTATACTGGGTGGGGTTAACCGACTAAAAGGGATAAGTGTCCATATCTATTGAACCAAGCAAGATAGAATCGATTTTGTTTTTATAGATGATAGGTTTTTATGTGTGTATTAATACACAAGCTGATCCAAGGTTCTATCATTAACGGTTCAATTTCTACGTCAAAGTGGGTAGGGTTAACCGACTAAAAGGGATAAGTGTCCATATCTATTGAACCAAGCAAGATAGAATCGATTTTGTTTTTTCAGATGTTAGGTTTTTATGTGTATATTATTCCACAAGCCAATACAAGGTTCTATTGTTAACGGTTCAATTTCTACGTCAAAGTGGATGGGGTTAACCGACTAAAAGGGATAAGTGTCCATATCTATTGTGGGTGAGGTTAACCGACTAAAAGGGATAAGTGTCCATATCTATTGAACCAAGCAAGACAGAATCGATTTATTTTTGCAGATGGTAGGTTTTTATGTGTATATTATTCCACAAGCCAATAAAAGGTTCTATTGTTAACGGTTCAATTTCTACGTCAAAGTGGATGGGGTTAACCGACTAAAAGGGATAAGTGTCCATATCTATTGTGGGTGAGGTTAACCGACTAAAAGGGATAAGTGTCCATATCTATTGAACCAAGCAAGACAGAATCGATTTATTTTTGCAGATGGTAGGTTTTTGTGTGTATATTAATCCACAAGCTGATCCAAGGTTCTATCGCTAACAGTTCAATTTCTACGTTATACTGGGTGGGGTTAACCGACTAAAAGGGATAAGTGTCCATATCTATTGAACCAAGCAAGATAGAATCGATTTTGTTTTTATAGATGATAGGTTTTTATGTGTGTATTAATCCACAAGCTGATCCAAGGTTCTATCATTAACGGTTCAATTTCTACGTCAAAGTGGGTAGGGTTAACCGACTAAAAGGGATAAGTGTCCATATCTATTGAACCAAGCAAGATAGAATCGATTTTGTTTTTTCAGATGTTAGGTTTTTATGTGTGTATTATCCCACAAGCCAATACAAGGTTCTATTGTTAATGGTTCAATTTCTACGTCAAAGTGGATGGGGTTAACCGACTAAAAGGGATAAGTATACATATCTATTGAACCCAGCAAGATAGAATCGAATTTATGTTTGCAGATGGTAGTTTTTTATGTGTATATTAATCCACAAGCCGATCCAAGGTTCTATCGCTAACGGTTCAATTTCTACGTTATACTGGATGGGGTTAACCGACTAAAAGGGATAAGTGTCCATATCTATTGAACCCAGCAAGATAGAATCGAATTTATGTTTGCAGATGGTAGTTTTTTATGTGTATATTAATCCACAAGCTGATCCAAGGTTCTATCGCTAACAGTTCAATTTCTACGTTATACTGGGTCGGGTTAACCGACTAAAAGGGATAAGTGTCCATATCTATTGAACCAAGCAAGATAGAATCGATTTTGTTTTTATAGATGATAGGTTTTTATGTGTGTATTAATCCACAAGCTGATCCAAGGTTCTATCATTAACGGTTCAATTTCTACGTCAAAGTGGGTAGGGTTAACCGACTAAAAGGGATAAGTGTCCATATCTATTGAACCAAGCAAGATAGAATCGATTTTGTTTTTTCAGATGTTAGGTTTTTATGTGTATATTATTCCACAAGCCAATACAAGGTTCTATTGTTAACGGTTCAATTTCTACGTCAAAGTGGATGGGGTTAACCGACTAAAAGGGATAAGTGTCCATATCTATTGTGGGTGAGGTTAACCGACTAAAAGGGATAAGTGTCCATATCTATTGAACCAAGCAAGACAGAATCGATTTATTGTTGCAGATGGTAGGTTTTTGTGTGTATATTAATCCACAAGCTGATCCAAGGTTCTATCGTTAACGGTTCAATTTCTACGTCATACTGGGTGGGGTTAACCGACTAAAAGGGATAAGTGTCCATATCTATTGAACCAAACAAGATAGAATCGATTTTATTTTTGCTGATTATAGGTTTTTATGTGTATATTAATCCACAGGCTGATCCATGGTTCTATCGTTAACGGTTCAATTTCTACGTCAAAGTGGGTAGGGTTAACTGGCTAAAAGGGATAAGTGGCCATATCTATTGAACCAAGCCAGATAGAATCGATTTTGTTTTTGCAGATGATAGGTTTTTATGTGTACATTAATTCAAAATCTGATACAAGATTCTATCATTAACAGTTCAATTTCTGCGTCAAAGTGGATGGGTTAACCGACTAAAAGGGATAAGTGTCCATATCTATTGAACCAAGCAAGGTAGAATCGAATTCATTTTTGCAGATGGTAGGTTTTTATGTGCATATTAATCCACAAGCTGATCCAAGGTTCTATCGCTAACGGTTCAATTTCTACGTCAAACTGGGTGGGGTTAACCGACTAAAAGGGATAAGTGTCCATATCTATTGAACCAAGCAAGACAGAATCGATTTTATTTTTACAGATGGTAGGTTTTTATGTGTATATTAATCCACAGGCTGTTCCAAGGTTCTATCGTTAAGGGTTCAATTTCTACGTTAGAGTGGTTGGGGTTAACCGACTAAAAGGGATAAGTGTCCATATCTATTGAACCAAGCAAGGTAGAATCGAATTCATTTTTGCAGATGGTAGGTTTTTATGTGCATATTAATCCACAAGCTGATCCAAGGTTCTATCGCTAACGGTTCAATTTCTACGTCAAACTGGGTGGGGTTAACCGACTAAAAGGGATAAGTGTCCATATCTATTGAACCAAGCAAGACAGAATCGATTTTATTTTTGCAGATGGTAGGTTTTTATGTGTATATTAATCCACAGGCTGATCCATGGTTCTATCGTTAACGGTTCAATTTCTACGTCAAACTGGGTGGGGTTAACCGACTAAAAGGGATAAGTGTCCATATCTATTGAACCAAGCAAGACAGAATCGAATTCATTTTTGCAGATGGTAGGTTTTTATGTGCATATTAATCCACAAGCTGATCCAAGGTTCTATCGCTAACGGTTCAATTTCTACGTCAAACTGGGTGGGGTTAACCGACTAAAAGGGATAAGTGTCCATATCTATTGAACCAAGCAAAATAGAATCGATTTTATTTTTTGCAGATTATAGGTTTTTATGTATATATTAATCTACAAGCTGATCCAAGGTTCTATCGTTAACGGTTCAATTTCTACGTTAGAGTGGTTGGGGTTAACCGAATAAAAGGGATAAGTGTCCATATCTATTGAACCAAGCAAGATAGAATCGATTTTGTTTTTGAAGATGATAGGTTTTTATGTGCATATTAATCCACGAGCTGATCCAAGGTTCTATCGCTAACGCTTCAATTTATACGTCAAACTGGGTGGGGTTAACCGACTAAAAGGGATAAGTGTCCATATCTATTGAACCAAGCAAGATAGAATCGATTTTATTTTTGCAGATGGTAGGTTTTTATGTGTATATTAATCCACAAGCTGACCCAAGGTTCTATCGCTAACGGTTCAATTTCTACGTCATACTGTGTGGGGTTAACCGACTAAAAGGGATAAGTGTCCATATCTATTGAACCAAGCAAGATAGAATCGATTTTGTTTTTGCAGATGATAGGTTTTTATGTGTATATTAATCCACAAGCTGACCCAAGGTCCTATCGCTAACGGTTCAATTTCTACGTCATACTGGGTGGGGTTAACCGACTAAAAGGGATAAGTGTCCATATCTATTGAACCAAGCAAGATAGAATCGATTTTGTTTTTGCAGATGATAGGTTTTTATGTGTGTATTAATCCACAAGCTAATCCAAGTTCCTATCGCCAACGGTTCAATTTCTACGTCATACTGGGTGGGGTTAACCGACTAATAGGGATAAGTGTCCATATCTATTGAACCAAGCAAGACAGAATCGATTTTATTTCTGCACATGGTAGGTTTTTATGTGTGTATTAATCCACAAGCTAATCCAAGGTTCTATCGCTAACGGTTCAATTTCTACGTCATACTGGGTGGGGTTATCCGACTAAAAGGGATAAGTGTCCATATCTATTGAACCAAGCAAAATAGAATCGATTTTATTTTTGCAGATTATAGGTTTTTATGTGTATATTAATCCACAAGCTGATACAAGTTCCTATCGTTAACAGTTCAATTTCTACGTTATAGTGGTTGGGGTTAACCGACCAAAAGGGATAAGTGTCCATATCTATTGAACCAAGCAAGATAGAATCGATTTTGTTTTTGCAGCTGATCCAAGGTTCTATCGCTAACGGTTCAATTTCTACGTTATACTGGGTGGGGTTAACCGACTAAAAGGGATAAGTGTCCATATCTATTGAACCAAGCAAGATAGAATCGATTTTATTTTTGCAGATGGTAGGTTTTTATGTGTATATTAATCCACAAGCTGATCCAAGTTTCTATCGCTAACAGTTCAATTTCTACGTCATACTGTGTGGGGTTAACCTACTAAAAGGGATAAGTGTCCATATCTATTGAACCAAGCAAGATAGAATCGATTTTATTTTTGCAGATGGTAGGTTTTTATGTGTATATTAATCCACAAGCTGATCCAAGGTTCTATCATTAATGGTTCAATTTCTACGTTAGAGTGGTTGGGGTTAACCGACTAAAAGGGATAAGTGTCCATATCTATTGAACCAAGCAAGGTAGAATCGAATTCATTTTTGCAGATGGTAGGGTTTTATGTGTATATTAAGCCACAAGCTGATCCAAGGTTCTATCGCTAACAGTTCAATTTCTACGTTATACTGGGTGGGGTTAACCGACTAAAAGGGATAAGTGTCCATATCTATTGAACCAAGCAAGATAGAATCGATTTTGTTTTTACAGATGATAGGTTTTTATGTGTATATTAATCCACAAGCTGATCCATGGTTCTATCGTTAACGGTCCAATTTCTACGTCAAAGTGGGTAGGGTTAACTGACTAAAAGGGATAAGTGTCCATATCTATTGAACCAAGCCAGATAGAATCGATTTTGTTTTTGCAGATGATAGGTTTTTATGTGTATATTAATTCAAAATCTGATACAAGATTCTATCATTAACAGTTCAATTTCTGCGTCAAAGTGGATGGGTTAACCGACTAAAAGGGATAAGTGTCCATATCTATTGAACCAATCAAAATA
This sequence comes from Eurosta solidaginis, assembly GCF_040869045.1. Taxonomy (NCBI): domain Eukaryota; kingdom Metazoa; phylum Arthropoda; class Insecta; order Diptera; family Tephritidae; genus Eurosta; species Eurosta solidaginis. The sequence continues at coordinate 350,037 of NW_027136885.1, read as the reverse complement.
GAATCGATTTTATTTTTGCAGATGATAGGGTTTTACGTGTATATTAATCCACAAGCTGATCCAAGGCTCTATCTTTAATGGTTCAATTTTTACGTCATAGTGGGTGGGGTTAACCGACTAAAAGGGATAAGTATACATATCTATTGAACCCAGCAAAATAGAATCGAATTTATGTTTGCAGATGGTAGTTTATTATGTGTATATTAATCCACAAGCTGATCCAAGGTTCTATCGCTAACGGTTCAATTTCTACGTTATACTGGGTGGGGTTATCCGACTAAAAGGGATAAGTGTCCATATCTATTGAACCAAACAAGATAGAATCGATTTTATTTTTGCTGATTATAGGTTTTTATGTGTATATTAATCCACAGGCTGATCCATGGTTCTATCGTTAACGGTTCAATTTCTACGTTATAGTGGTTGGGGTTAACCGACTAAAAGGGATAAGTGTCCATATCTATTGAACCAATCAAAATAGAATCGATTTTATTTTTGCAGATGATAGGGTTTTACGTGTATATTAATCCACAAGCTGATCCAAGGCTCTATCTTTAATGGTTCAATTTTTACGTCATAGTGGGTGGGGTTAACCGACTAAAAGGGATAAGTATACATATCTATTGAACCCAGCAAAATAGAATCGAATTTATGTTTGCAGATGGTAGTTTATTATGTGTATATTAATCCACAAGCTGATTCAAGGTTCTATCGCTAACGGTTCAATTTCTACGTTATACTGGATGGGGTTAACCGACTAAAAGGGATAAGTGTCCATATCTATTGAACCAAGCAAGATAGAATCGATTTTGTTTTTGCAGATGATAGAGCTTTATGTGTACAATAATCCACAAGCTAATCCAAGGTTCTATCGCTAACGGTTCAGTTTCTACGTCATACTGGGTGGGGTTAACCGACTAATAGGGATAAGTGTCCATATCTATTGAACCAAGCAAGATAGAATCGATTTTGTTTTTTCAGATGTTAGGTTTTTATGTGTATATTAATCCACAAGCTCATCCAAGGTTCTATCGCTAACAGTTCAATTTCTACGTTATACTGGGTGGGGTTAACCGACTAAAAGGGATAAGTATACATATCTATTGAACCCAGCAAGATAGAATCGAATTTATGTTTGCAGATGGTAGTTTTTTATGTGTATATTAATCCACAAGCTGATCCAAGGTTCTATCACTAACGGTTCAATTTCTACGTTATACTGGGTGGGGTTAACCGACTAAAAGGGATAAGTGTCCATATCTATTGAACCAAGCAAGATAGAATCGATTTTGTTTTTATAGATGATAGGTTTTTATGTGTGTATTAATCCACAAGCTGATCCAAGGTTCTATCATTAACGGTCCAATTTCTACGTCAAAGTGGGTAGGGTTAACCGACTAAAAGGGATAAGTGTCCATATCTATTGAACCAAGCAAGATAGAATCGATTTTGTTTTTTCAGATGTTAGGTTTTTATGTGTATATTATTCCACAAGCCAATACAAGGTTCTATTGTTAACGGTTCAATTTCTACGTCAAAGTGGATGGGGTTAACCGACTAAAAGGGATAAGTGTCCATATCTATTGTGGGTGAGGTTAACCGACTAAAAGGGATAAGTGTCCATATGTATTGAACCAAGCAAGACAGAATCGATTTATTTTTGCAGATGGTAGGTTTTTATGTGTATATTATTCCACAAGCCAATAAAAGGTTCTATTGTTAACGGTTCAATTTCTACGTCAAAGTGGATGGGGTTAACCGACTAAAAGGGATAAGTGTCCATATCTATTGTGGGTGAGGTTAACCGACTAAAAGGGATAAGTGTCCATATCTATTGAACCAAGCAAGACAGAATCGATTTATTTTTGCAGATGGTAGGTTTTTGTGTGTATATTAATCCACAAGCTGATCCAAGGTTCTATCGCTAACAGTTCAATTTCTACGTTATACTGGGTGGGGTTAACCGACTAAAAGGGATAAGTGTCCATATCTATTGAACCAAGCAAGATAGAATCGATTTTGTTTTTATAGATGATAGGTTTTTATGTGTGTATTAATCCACAAGCTGATCCAAGGTTCTATCATTAACGGTTAAATTTCTACGTCAAAGTGGGTAGGGTTAACCGACTAAAAGGGATAAGTGTCCATATCTATTGAACCAAGCAAGATAGAATCGATTTTGTTTTTTCAGATGTTAGGTTTTTATGTGTATATTATCCCACAAGCCAATACAAGGTTCTATTGTTAACGGTTCAATTTCTACGTCAAAGTGGATGGGGTTAACCGACTAAAAGGGATAAGTATACATATCTATTGAACCCAGCAAGATAGAATCGAATTTATGTTTGCAGATGGTAGTTTTTTATGTGTATATTAATCCACAAGCTGATCCAAGGTTCTATCGCTAACGGTTCAATTTCTACGTTATACTGGATGGGGTTAACCGACTAAAAGGGATAAGTGTCCATATCTATTGAACCCAGCAAGATAGAATCGAATTTATGTTTGCAGATGGTAGTTTTTTATGTGTATATTAATCCACAAGCTGATCCAAGGTTCTATCGCTAACAGTTCAATTTCTACGTTATACTGGGTCGGGTTAACCGACTAAAAGGGATAAGTGTCCATATCTATTGAACCAAGCAAGATAGAATCGATTTTGTTTTTGCAGATGATAGAGCTTTATGTGTACAATAATCCACAAGCTAATCCAAGGTTCTATCGCTAACGGTTCAGTTTCTACGTCATACTGGGTGGGGTTAACCGACTAATAGGGATAAGTGTCCATATCTATTGAACCAAGCAAGATAGAATCGATTTTGTTTTTTCAGATGTTAGGTTTTTATGTGTATATTAATCCACAAGCTCATCCAAGGTTCTATCGCTAACAGTTCAATTTCTGCGTCAAAGTGGATGGGTTAACCGACTAAAAGGGATAAGTGTCCATATCTATTGAACCAATCAAAATAGAATCGATTTTATTTTTGCAGATGATAGGGTTTTACGTGTATATTAATCCACAAGCTGATCCAAGGCTCTATCTTTAATGGTTCAATTTTTACGTCATAGTGGGTGGGGTTAACCGACTAAAAGGGATAAGTATACATATCTATTGAACCCAGCAAAATAGAATCGAATTTATGTTTGCAGATGGTAGTTTATTATGTGTATATTAATCCACAAGCTGATCCAAGGTTCTATCGCTAACGGTTCAATTTCTACGTTATACTGGGTGGGGTTATCCGACTAAAAGGGATAAGTGTCCATATCTATTGAACCAAACAAGATAGAATCGATTTTATTTTTGCTGATTATAGGTTTTTATGTGTATATTAATCCACAGGCTGATCCATGGTTCTATCGTTAACGGTTCAATTTCTACGTTATAGTGGTTGGGGTTAACCGACTAAAAGGGATAAGTGTCCATATCTATTGAACCAATCAAAATAGAATCGATTTTATTTTTGCAGATGATAGGGTTTTACGTGTATATTAATCCACAAGCTGATCCAAGGCTCTATCTTTAATGGTTCAATTTTTACGTCATAGTGGGTGGGGTTAACCGACTAAAAGGGATAAGTATACATATCTATTGAACCCAGCAAAATAGAATCGAATTTATGTTTGCAGATGGTAGTTTATTATGTGTATATTAATCCACAAGCTGATTCAAGGTTCTATCGCTAACGGTTCAATTTCTACGTTATACTGGATGGGGTTAACCGACTAAAAGGGATAAGTGTCCATATCTATTGAACCAAGCAAGATAGAATCGATTTTGTTTTTGCAGATGATAGAGCTTTATGTGTACAATAATCCACAAGCTAATCCAAGGTTCTATCGCTAACGGTTCAGTTTCTACGTCATACTGGGTGGGGTTAACCGACTAATAGGGATAAGTGTCCATATCTATTGAACCAAGCAAGATAGAATCGATTTTGTTTTTTCAGATGTTAGGTTTTTATGTGTATATTAATCCACAAGCTCATCCAAGGTTCTATCGCTAACAGTTCAATTTCTACGTTATACTGGGTGGGGTTAACCGACTAAAAGGGATAAGTATACATATCTATTGAACCCAGCAAGATAGAATCGAATTTATGTTTGCAGATGGTAGTTTTTTATGTGTATATTAATCCACAAGCTGATCCAAGGTTCTATCACTAACGGTTCAATTTCTACGTTATACTGGGTGGGGTTAACCGACTAAAAGGGATAAGTGTCCATATCTATTGAACCAAGCAAGATAGAATCGATTTTGTTTTTATAGATGATAGGTTTTTATGTGTGTATTAATCCACAAGCTGATCCAAGGTTCTATCATTAACGGTTCAATTTCTACGTCAAAGTGGGTAGGGTTAACCGACTAAAAGGGATAAGTGTCCATATCTATTGAACCAAGCAAGATAGAATCGATTTTGTTTTTTCAGATGTTAGGTTTTTATGTGTATATTATTCCACAAGCCAATACAAGGTTCTATTGTTAACGGTTCAATTTCTACGTCAAAGTGGATGGGGTTAACCGACTAAAAGGGATAAGTGTCCATATCTATTGTGGGTGAGGTTAACCGACTAAAAGGGATAAGTGTCCATATGTATTGAACCAAGCAAGACAGAATCGATTTATTTTTGCAGATGGTAGGTTTTTATGTGTATATTATTCCACAAGCCAATAAAAGGTTCTATTGTTAACGGTTCAATTTCTACGTCAAAGTGGATGGGGTTAACCGACTAAAAGGGATAAGTGTCCATATCTATTGTGGGTGAGGTTAACCGACTAAAAGGGATAAGTGTCCATATCTATTGAACCAAGCAAGACAGAATCGATTTATTTTTGCAGATGGTAGGTTTTTGTGTGTATATTAATCCACAAGCTGATCCAAGGTTCTATCGCTAACAGTTCAATTTCTACGTTATACTGGGTGGGGTTAACCGACTAAAAGGGATAAGTGTCCATATCTATTGAACCAAGCAAGATAGAATCGATTTTGTTTTTATAGATGATAGGTTTTTATGTGTGTATTAATCCACAAGCTGATCCAAGGTTCTATCATTAACGGTTCAATTTCTACGTCAAAGTGGGTAGGGTTAACCGACTAAAAGGGATAAGTGTCCATATCTATTGAACCAAGCAAGATAGAATCGATTTTGTTTTTTCAGATGTTAGGTTTTTATGTGTATATTATCCCACAAGCCAATACAAGGTTCTATTGTTAACGGTTCAATTTCTACGTCAAAGTGGATGGGGTTAACCGACTAAAAGGGATAAGTATACATATCTATTGAACCCAGCAAGATAGAATCGAATTTATGTTTGCAGATGGTAGTTTTTTATGTGTGTATTAATCCACAAGCTGATCCAAGGTTCTATCGCTAACGGTTCAATTTCTACGTTATACTGGATGGGGTTAACCGACTAAAAGGGATAAGTGTCCATATCTATTGAACCCAGCAAGATAGAATCGAATTTATGTTTGCAGATGGTAGTTTTTTATGTGTATATTAATCCACAAGCTGATCCAAGGTTCTATCGCTAACAGTTCAATTTCTACGTTATACTGGGTCGGGTTAACCGACTAAAAGGGATAAGTGTCCATATCTATTGAACCAAGCAAGATAGAATCGATTTTGTTTTTATAGATGATAGGTTTTTATGTGTGTATTAATCCACAAGCTGATCCAAGGTTCTATCATTAACGGTTCAATTTCTACGTCAAAGTGGGTAGGGTTAACCGACTAAAAGGGATAAGTGTCCATATCTATTGAACCAAGCAAGATAGAATCGATTTTGTTTTTTCAGATGTTTGGTTTTTATGTGTATATTATTCCACAAGCCAATACAAGGTTCTATTGTTAACGGTTCAATTTCTACGTCAAAGTGGATGGGGTTAACCGACTAAAAGGGATAAGTGTCCATATCTATTGTGGGTGAGGTTAACCGACTAAAAGGGATAAGTGCCCATATCTATTGAACCAAGCAAGACAGAATCGATTTATTGTTGCAGATGGTAGGTTTTTGTGTGTATATTAATCCACAAGCTGATCCAAGGTTCTATCGTTAACGGTTCAATTTCTACGTCATACTGGGTGGGGTTAACCGACTAAAAGGGATAAGTGTCCATATCTATTGAACCAAACAAGATAGAATCGATTTTATTTTTGCTGATTATAGGTTTTTATGTGTATATTAATCCACAGGCTGATCCATGGTTCTATCGTTAACGGTTCAATTTCTACGTCAAAGTGGGTAGGGTTAACTGGCTAAAAGGGATAAGTGTCCATATCTATTGAACCAAGCCAGATAGAATCGATTTTGTTTTTGCAGATGATAGGTTTTTATGTGTATATTAATTCAAAATCTGATACAAGATTCTATCATTAACAGTTCAATTTCTGCGTCAAAGTGGATGGGTTAACCGACTAAAAGGGATAAGTGTCCATATCTATTGAACCAAGCAAGGTAGAATCGAATTCATTTTTGCAGATGGTAGGTTTTTATGTGCATATTAATCCACAAGCTGATCCAAGGTTCTATCGGTAACGGTTCAATTTCTACGTCAAACCGGGTGGGGTTAACCGACTAAAAGGGATAAGTGTCCATATCTATTGAACCAAGCAAGACAGAATCGATTTTATTTTTACAGATGGTAGGTTTTTATGTGTATATTAATCCACAGGCTGTTCCAAGGTTCTATCGTTAAGGGTTCAATTTCTACGTTAGAGTGGTTGGGGTTAACCGACTAAAAGGGATAAGTGTCCATATCTATTGAACCAAGAAAGGTAGAATCGAATTCATTTCTGCAGATGGTAGGTTTTTATGTGCATATTAATCCACAAGCTGATCCAAGGTTCTATCGCTAACGGTTCAATTTCTACGTCAAACTGGGTGGGGTTAACCGACTAAAAGGGATAAGTGTCCATATCTATTGAACCAAGCAAGACAGAATCGATTTTATTTTTGCAGATGGTAGGTTTTTATGTGTATATTAATCCACAGGCTGATCCATGGTTCTATCGTTAACGGTTCATTTTCTACGTCAAACTGGGTGGCGTTAACCGACTAAAAGGGATAAGTGTCCATATCTATTGAACCAAGCAAGACAGAATCGAATTCATTTTTGCAGATGGTAGGTTTTTATGTGCATATTAATCCACAAGCTGATCCAAGGTTCTATCGCTAACGGTTCAATTTCTACGTCAAACTGGGTGGGGTTAACCGACTAAAAGGGATAAGTGTCCATATCTATTGAACCAAGCAAAATAGAATCGATTTTATTTTTGCAGATTATAGGTTTTTATGTATATATTAATCTACAAGCTGATCCAAGGTTCTATCGTTAACGGTTCAATTTCTACGTTATACTGGGTGGGGTTAACCGACTAAAAGAGATAAGTGTCCATATTTATTGAACCAATCAAAATAGAATCGATTTTATTTTTGCAGATGATAGGGTTTTATGTGTATATTAATCCACAAGCTGATCCAAGGTTCTATCGCTAACGGTTCAATTTCTACGTCATACTGTGTGGGGTTAACCGACTAAAAGGGATAAGTGTCCATATCTATTGAACCAAGCAAGATAGAATCGATTTTGTTTTTGAAGATGATAGGTTTTTATGTGCATATTAATCCACGAGCTGATCCAAGGTTCTATCGCTAACGCTTCAATTTATACGTCAAACTGGGTGGGGTTAACCGACTAAAAGGGATAAGTGTCCATATCTATTGAACCAAGCAAGATAGAATCGATTTTATTTTTGCAGATGTTAGGTTTTTATGTGTATATTAATCCACAAGCTGACCCAAGGTTCTATCGCTAACGGTTCAATTTCTACGTCATACTGTGTGGGGTTAACCGACTAAAAGGGATAAGTGTCCATATCTATTGAACCAAGCAAGATAGAATCGATTTTGTTTTTGCAGATGATAGGTTTTTATGTGTATATTAATCCACAAGCTGACCCAAGGTCCTATCGCTAACGGTTCAATTTCTACGTCATACTGGGTGGGGTTAACCGACTAAAAGGGATAAGTGTCCACATCTATTGAACCAAGCAAGATAGAATCGATTTTGTTTTTGCAGATGATAGGCTTTTATGTGTGTATTAATCCACAAGCTAATCCAAGTTCCTATCGCCAACGGTTCAATTTCTACGTCATACTGGGTGGGGTTAACCGACTAAAAGGGATAAGTGTCCATATCTATTGAACCAAGCAAGACAGAATCGATTTATTTTTGCAGATGGTAGGTTTTTGTGTGTATATTAATCCACAAGCTGATCCAAGGTTCTATCGTTAACGGTTCAATTTCTACGTCATACTGGGTGGGGTTAACCGACTAAAAGGGATAAGTGTCCATATCTATTGAACCAAACAAGATAGAATCGATTTTATTTTTGCTGATTATAGGTTTTTATGTGTATATTAATCCACAGGCTGATCCATGGTTCTATCGTTAACGGTTCAATTTCTACGTTATAGTGGTTGGGGTTAACCGACTAAAAGGGATAAGTGTCCATATCTTTTGAACCAAGCAAGATAGAACCGATTTTATTTTTGCAGATGATAGGTTTTTATGTGTATATTAATCCACAGGCTGATCCATGGTTCTATCGTTAACGGTTCAATTTCTACGTCAAAGTGGGTAGGGTTAACTGGCTAAAAGGGATAAGTGTCCATATCTATTGAACCAAGCCAGATAGAATCGATTTTGTTTTTGCAGATGATAGGTTTTTATGTGTATATTAATTCAAAATCTGATACAAGATTCTATCATTAACAGTTCAATTTCTGCGTCAAAGTGGATGGGTTAACCGACTAAAAGGGATAAGTGTCCATATCTATTGAACCAAGCAAGGTAGAATCGAATTCATTTTTGCAGATGGTAGGTTTTTATGTGCATATTAATCCACAAACTGATCCAAGGTTCTATCGCTAACGGTTCAATTTCTACGTCAAACTGGGTGGGGTTAACCGACTAAAAGGGATAAGTGTCCATATCTATTGAACCAAGCAAGAAAGAATCGATTTTATTTTTGCAGATGGTAGGTTTTTATGTGTATATTAATCCACAGGCTGTTCCAAGGTTCTATCGTTAACGGTTCAATTTCTACGTTAGAGTGGTTGGGGTTAACCCGCTAAAAGGGATAAGTGTCCATATCTATTGAACCAAGCAAAATAGAATCGATTTTATTTTTTGCAGATTATAGGTTTTTATGTATATATTAATCTACAAGCTGATCCAAGGTTCTATCGTTAATGGTTCAATTTCTACGTTAGAGTGGTTGGGGTTAACCGAATAAAAGGGATAAGTGTCCATATCTATTGAACCAAGCAAGATAGAATCGATTTTGTTTTTGAAGATGATAGGTTTTTATGTGCACATTAATCCACGAGCTGATCCAAGGTTCTATCGCTAACGCTTCAATTTATACGTCAAACTGGGTGGGGTTAACCGACTAAAAGGGATAAGTGTCCATATCTATTGAACCAAGCAAGATAGAATCGATTTTATTTTTGCAGATGGTAGGTTTTTATGTGTATATTAATCCACAAGCTGACCCAAGGTTCTATCGCTAACGGTTCAATTTCTACGTCATACTGTGTGGGGTTAACCGACTAAAAGGAATAAGTGTCCATATCTATTGAACCAAGCAAGATAGAATCGATTTTGTTTTTGCAGATGATAGGTTTTTATGTGTATATTAATCCACAAGCTGACCCAAGGTCCTATCGCTAACGGTTCAATTTCTACGTCATACTGGGTGGGGTTAACCGACTAAAAGGGATAAGTGTCCATATCTATTGAACCAAGCAAGATAGAATCGATTTTGTTTTTGCAGATGATAGGTTTTTATGTGTGTATTAATCCACAAGCTAATCCAAGTTCCTAACGCCAACGGTTCAATTTCTACGTCATACTGGGTGGGGTTAACCGACTAATAGGGATAAGTGTCCATATCTATTGAACCAAGCAAGACAGAATCGATTTTATTTCTGCAGATGGTAGGTTTTTATGTGTGTATTAATCCACAAGCTAATCCAAGGTTCTATCGCTAACGGTTCAATTTCTACGTCATACTGGGTGGGGTTATCCGACTAAAAGGGATAAGTGTCCATATCTATTGAACCAAGCAAAATAGAATCGATTTTATTTTTGCAGATTATAGGTTTTTATGTGTATATTAATCCACAAGCTGATACAAGGTCCTATCGTTAACAGTTCAATTTCTACGTTATAGTGGTTGGGGTTAACCGACCAAAAGGGATAAGTGTCCATATCTATTGAACCAAGCAAGATAGAATCGATTTTGTTTTTGCAGCTGATCCAAGGTTCTATCGCTAACGGTTCAATTTCTACGTTATACTGGGTGGGGTTAACCGACTAAAAGGGATAAGTGTCCATATCTATTGAACCAATCAAGATAGAATCGATTTTATTTTTGCAGATGGTAGGTTTTTATGTGTATATTAATCCACAAGCTGATCCAAGTTTCTATCGCTAACAGTTCAATTTCTACGTCATACTGTGTGGGGTTAACCTACTAAAAGGGATAAGTGTCCATATCTATTGAACCAAGCAAGATAGAATCGATTTTATTTTTGCAGATGGTAGGTTTTTATGTGTATATTAATCCACAAGCTGATCCAAGGTTCTATCATTAATGGTTCAATTTCTACGTTAGAGTGGTTGGGGTTAACCGACTAAAAGGGATAAGTGTCCATATCTATTGAACCAAGTAAGATAGAATCGATTTTGTTTTTGCAGATGATAGGTTTTTATGTGTATATTAATCCAAAAGCTGATCCAAGGTTCTTTCGTTGACGCTTCAATTTCTACGTCAAAGTGGGTAGGGTTAACCGACAAAAAGGGATAAGTGTCCATATCTATTGAACCAAGCAAAATAGAATCGATTTTATTTCTGCAGATTATAGGTTTTTATGTGTATATTAATCCACAAGCTGATCCAAGGTTCTATCGCTAACGGTTCAATTTCTACGTTATACTGGGTGGGGTTAACCGACTAAAAGAGATAAGTGTCCATATTTATTGAACCAATCAAAATAGAATCGATTTTATTTTTGCAGATGATAGGGTTTTATGTGTATATTAATCCACAAGCTGATCCAAGGCTCTATCTTTAATGGTTCAATTTCTACGTCATAGTGGGTGGGGTTAACCGACTAAAAGGGATAAGTATACATATCTATTGAACCCAGCAAGATAGAATCGAATTTATGTTTGCAGATGGTAGTTTTTTATGTGTATATTAATCCACAAGCTGATCCAAGGTTCTATCGCTAACGGTTCAATTTCTACGTTATACTGGATGGGGTTAACCGACTAAAAGGGATAAGTGTCCATATCTATTGAACCAAGCAAGATAGAATCGATTTTGTTTTTGCAGATGATAGGGCTTCATGTGTACAATAATCCACAAGCTAATCCAAGGTTCTATCGCTAACGGTTCAGTTTCTACATCATACTGGGTGGGGTTAACCGACTAATAGGGATAAGTGTCCATATCTATTGAACCAAGCAAGATATAATCGATTTTGTTTTTTCAGATGTTAGGTTTTTATGTGTATTTTGTTCCACAAGCCAATAAAAGGTTCTATTGTTAACGGTTCAATTTCTACGTCAAAGTTGATGGGGTTAACCGACTAAAAGGATAAGTGTCCATATCTATTGTGGGTGAGGTTAACCGACTAAAAGGGATAAGTGTCCATATCTATTGAACCAAGCAAGACAGAATCGATTTATTTTTGCAGATGGTAGGTTTTTGTGTGTATATTAATCCACAAGCTGATCCAAGGTTCTATCGCTAACAGTTCAATTTCTACGTTATACTGGGTGGGGTTAACCGACTAAAAGGGATAAGTGTCCATATCTATTGAACCAAGCAAGATAGAATCGATTTTGTTTTTATAGATGATAGGTTTTTATGTGTGTATTAATCCACAAGCTGATCCAAGGTTCTATCATTAACGGTTCAATTTCTACGTCATACTGGGTGGGGTTATCCGACTAAAAGGGATAAGTGTCCATATCTATCGAACCAAGCAAAATAGAATCGATTTTTTTTTTGCAGATTATAGGTTTTTATGTGTATATTAATCCACAAGCTAATCCGAGGTTCTATCGCTAACGGTTCAATTTCTACGTCATACTGGGTGGGGTTATCCGACTAAAGGGGATAAGTGTCCATATCTATTGAACCAAGCAAAACCGCAGATGATAGGTTTTTATGTGTATATTAATCCAAAAGCTGATCCAAGGTTCTTTCGTTGACGCTTCAATTTCTACGTCAAAGTGGGTAGGGTTAACCGACTAAAAGGGATAAGTGTCCATATCTATCGAACCAAGCAAAATAGAATCGATTTTTTTTTTGCAGATTATAGGTTTTTATGTGTATATTAATCCACAAGCTGATCCAAGGTTCTATCGCTAACGGTTCAATTTCTACGTCATACTGGGTGGGGTTAACCGACTAAAAGGGATAAGTGTCCATATCTATTGAACCAAGCAAGACAGAATCGATTTATTTTTGCAGATGGTAGGTTTTTGTGTGTATATTAATCCACAAGCTGATCCAAGGTTCTATCGCTAACAGTTCAATTTCTACGTTATACTGGGTGGGGTTAACCGACTAAAAGGGATAAGTGTCCATATCTATTGAACCAAGCAAGATAGAATCGATTTTGTTTTTGCAGATGATAGAGCTTTATGTGTACAATAATCCACAAGCTAATCCAAGGTTCTATCATTAACGGTTCAACTTCTACGTCAAAGTGGGTAGGGTTAACCGACTAATAGGGATAAGTGTCCATATCTATTGAACCAAGCAAGATAGAATCGATTTTGTTTTTTCAGATGTTAGGTTTTTATGTGTATATTATTCCACAAGCCAATACAAGGTTCTATTGTTAACGGTTCAATTTCTACGTCAAAGTGGATGGGGTTAACCGACTAAAAGGGATAAGTGTCCATATCTATTGTGGGTGAGGTTAACCGACTAAAAGGGATAAGTGTCCATATCTATTGAACCAAGCAAGACAGAATCGATTTATTTTTGCAGATGGTAGGTTTTTGTGTGTATATTAATCCACAAGCTGATCCAAGGTTCTATCGTTAACGGTTCAATTTCTACGTCATACTGGGTGGGGTTAACCGACTAAAAGGGATAAGTGTCCATATCTATTGAACCAAGCAAGACAGAATCGATTTTATTTTTGCAGATGGTAGGTTTTTATGTGTATATTAGTAGACAAGCTGATCCAAGGTCCTATCGCTACCGGTTCAATTTCTACGTCAAACTGGGTGGGGTTATCCGATTAAAAGGGATAAGTGTCCATATCTATTGAACCAAACAAGATAGAATCGATTTTATTTTTGCTGATTATAGGTTTTTATGTGTATATTAATCCACAGGCTGATCCATGGTTCTATCGTTAACGGTTCAATTTCTACGTTATAGTGGTTGGGGTTAACCCACTAAAAGGGATAAGTGTCCATATCTTTTGAACCAAGCAAGATAGAACCGATTTTATTTTTGCAGATGATAGGTTTTTATGTGTATATTAATCCACAGGCTGATCCATGGTTCTATCGTTAACGGTTCAATTTCTACTTCAAAGTGGGTAGGGTTAACTGGCTAAAAGGGATAAGTGTCCATATCTATTGAACCAAGCCAGATAGAATCGATTTTGTTTTTGCAAATGATAGGTTTTTATGTGTATATTAATTCAAAATCTGATACAAGATTCTATCATTAACCGTTCAATTTCTGCGTCAAAGTGGATGGGTTAACCGACTAAAAGGGATAAGTGTCCATATCTATTGAACCAAGCAAGGTAGAATCGAATTCATTTTTGCAGATGGTAGGTTTTTATGTGCGTATTAATCCACAAGCTGATCCAAGGATCTATCGCTAACGGTTCAATTTCTACGTCAAACTGGGTGGGGTTAACCGACTAAAAGGGATAAGTGTCCATATCTATTGAACCAAGCAAGACAGAATCGATTTTATTTTTGCAGATGGTAGGTTTTTATGTGTATATTAATCCACAAGCTGTTCAAAGGTTCTATCGTTAACGGTTCAATTTCTACGTTAGAGTGGTTGGGGTTAACCCGCTAAAAGGGATAAGTGTCCATATCTATTGAACCAAGCAAAATAGAATCGATTTTATTTTTTGCAGATTATAGGTTTTTATGTATATATTAATCTACAAGCTGATCCAAGGTTCTATCGTTAACGGTTCAATTTCTACGTTAGAGTGGTTGGGGTTAACCGAATAAAAGGGATAAGTGTCCATATCTATTGAACCAAGCAAGATAGAATCGATTTTGTTTTTGAAGATGATAGGTTTTTATGTGCATATTAATCCACGAGCTGATCCAAGGTTCTATCGCTAACGCTTCAATTTATACGTCAAACTGGGTGGGGTTAACCGACTAAAAGGGATAAGTGTCCATATCTATTGAACCAAGCATGATAGAATCGATTTTATTTTTGCAGATGGTAGGTTTTTATGTGTATATTAATCCACAAGCTGACCCAAGGTTCTATAGCTAACGGTTCAATTTCTACGTCATACTGTGTGGGGTTAACCGACTAAAAGGGATAAGTGTCCATATCTATTGAACCAAGCAAGATAGAATCGATTTTGTTTTTGCAGATGATAGGTTTTTATGTGTATATTAATCCACAAGCTGACCCAAGGTCCTATCGCTAACGGTTCAATTTCTACGTCATACTGGTTGGGGTTAACCGACTAAAAGGGATAAGTGTCCATATCTATTGAACCAAGCAAGATAGAATCGATTTTGTTTTTGCAGATGATAGGTTTTTATGTGTGTATTAATCCACAAGCTAATCCAAGTTCCTATCGCCAACGGTTCAATTTCTACGTCATACTGGGTGGGGTTAACCGACTAATAGGGATAAGTGTCCATATCTATTGAACCAAGCAAGACAGAATCGATTTTATTTCTGCAGATGGTAGGTTTTTATGTGTGTATTAATCCACAAGCTAATCCAAGGTTATATCGCTAACGGTTCAATTTCTACGTCATACTGGGTGGGGTTATCCGACTAAAAGGGATAAGTGTCCATATCTATTGAACCAAGCAAAATAGAATCGATTTTATTTTTGCAGATTATAGGTTTTTATGTGTGTATTAATCCACAAGCTGATACAAGGTTCTATCGTTAACAGTTCAATTTCTACGTTATAGTGGTTGGGGTTAACCGACCAAAAGGGATAAGTGTCCATATCTATTGAACCAAGCAAGATAGAATCGATTTTGTTTTTGCAGCTGATCCAAGGTTCTATCGCTAACGGTTCAATTTCTACGTTATACTGGGTGGGGTTAACCGACTAAAAGGGATAAGTGTCCATATCTATTGAACCAAGCAAGATAGAATCGATTTTATTTTTGCAGATGGTAGGTTTTTATGTGTATATTAATCCACAAGCTGATCCAAGTTTCTATCGCTAACAGTTCAATTTCTACGTCATACTGTGTGGGGTTAACCTACTAAAAGGGATAAGTGTCCATATCTATTGAACCAAGCAAGATAGAATCGATTTTATTTTTGCAGATGGTAGGTTTTTAGGTGTATATTAATCCACAAGCTGATCCAAGGTTCTATCATTAATGGTTCAATTTCTACGTTAGAGTGGTTGGGGTTAACCGACTAAAAGGGATAAGTGTCCATATCTATTGAACCAAGCAAGATAGAATCGATTTTGTTTTTGCAGATGATAGGTTTTTATGTGTATATTAATCCAAAAGCTGATCCAAGGTTCTTTCGTTGACGCTTCAATTTCTACGTCAAAGTGGGTAGGGTTAACCGACTAAAAGGGATAAGTGTCCATATCTATTGAACCAAGCAAAATAGAATCGATTTTATTTCTGCAGATTATAGGTTTTTATGTGTATATTAATCCACAAGCTGATCCAAGGTTCTATCGCTAACGGTTCAATTTCTACGTTATACTGGGTGGGGTTAACCGACTAAAAGAGATAAGTGTCCATATCTATTGAACCAAGCAAAATAGAATCGATTTTATTTTTGCAGATGATAGGGTTTTATGTGTATATTAATCCACAATCTGATCCAAGGCTCTATCTTTAATGGTTCAATTTCTAGTTCATAGTGGGTGGGGTTAACCGACTAAAAGGGATAAGTATACATATCTATTGAACCCAGCAAGATAGAATCGAATTTATGTTTGCAGATGGTAGTTTTTTATGTGTATATTAATCCACAAGCTGATCCAAGGTTCTATCGCTAACGGTTCAATTTCTACGTTATACTGGATGGGGTTAACCGACTAAAAGGGATAAGTGTCCATATCTATTGAACCAAGCAAGATAGAATCGATTTTGTTTTTGCAGATGATAGGGCTTTATGTGTACAATAATCCACAAGCTAATCCAAGGTTCTATCGCTAACGGTTCAGTTCCTACGTCATACTGGGTGGGGTTAACCGACTAATAGGGATAAGTGTCCATATCTATTGAACCAAGCAAGATATAATCGATTTTGTTTTTTCAGATGTTAGGTTTTTATGTGTATTTTGTTCCACAAGCCAATAAAAGGTTCTATTGTTAACTGTTCAATTTCTACGTCAAAGTTGATGGGGTTAACCGACTAAAAGGGATAAGTGTCCATATCTATTGTGGGTGAGGTTAACCGACTAAA
This sequence comes from Eurosta solidaginis, assembly GCF_040869045.1. Classification (NCBI taxonomy): domain Eukaryota; kingdom Metazoa; phylum Arthropoda; class Insecta; order Diptera; family Tephritidae; genus Eurosta; species Eurosta solidaginis. The sequence continues at coordinate 333,324 of NW_027136885.1, read as the reverse complement.
AGGGATAAGTGTCCATATCTATTGAACCAAGCAAGACAGAATCGATTTATTTTTGCAGATGGTAGGTTTTTGTGTGTATATTAATCCACAAGCTGATCCAAGGTTCTATCGCTAACAGTTCAATTTCTACGTTATACTGGGTGGGGTTAACCGACTAAAAGGGATAAGTGTCCATATCTATTGAACCAAGCAAGATAGAATCGATTTTGTTTTTATAGATGATAGGTTTTTATGTGTGTATTAATCCACAAGCTGATCCAAGGTTCTATCATTAACGGTTCAATTTCTACGTCATACTGGGTGGGGTTATCCGACTAAAAGGGATAAGTGTCCATATCTATTGAACGAAGCAAAATAGAATCGATTTTTTTTTTGCAGATTATAGGTTTTTATGTGTATATTAATCCACAAGCTAATCCAAGGTTCTATCGCTAACGGTTCAATTTCTACGTCATACTGGGTGGGGTTATCCGACTAAAGGGGATAAGTGTCCATATCTATTGAACCAAGCAAAATAGAATCGATTTTATTTTTGCAGATTATAGGTTTTTATGTGTATATTAATCCACAAGCTGATCCAAGGTTCTATCGTTAACAGTTCAATTTCTACGTTATAGTGGTTGGGGTTAACCGACCAAAAGGGATAAGTGTCCATATCTATTGAACCAAGCAAGATAGAATCGATTTTGTTTTTGCAGCTGATCCAAGGTTCTATCGCTAACGGTTCAATTTCTACGTTATACTGGGTGGGGTTAACCGACTCAAAGGGATAAGTGTCCATATCTATTGAACCAAGCAAGATAGAATCGATTTTATTTTTGCAGATGGTAGGTTTTTATGTGTATATTAATCCACAAGCTGATCCAAGTTTCTATCGCTAACAGTTCAATTTCTACGTCATACTGTGTGGGGTTAACCTACTAAAAGGGATAAGTGTCCATATCTATTGAACCAAGCAAGATAGAATCGATTTTATTTTTGCAGATGGTAGGTTTTTATGCGTATATTAATCCACAAGCTGATCCAAGGTTCTATCATTAACGGTTCAATTTCTACGTTAGAGTGGTTGGGGTTAACCGACTAAAAGGGATAAGTGTCCATATCTATTGAACCAAGCAAGATAGAATCGATTTTGTTTTTGCAGATGATAGGTTTTTATGTGTATATTAATCCAAAAGCTGATCCAAGGTTCTTTCGTTGACGCTTCAATTTCTACGTCAAAGTGGGTAGGGTTAACCGACTAAAAGGGATAAGTGTCCATATCTATTGAACCAAGCAAAATAGAATCGATTTTATTTCTGCAGGTTATAGGTTTTTATGTGTATATTAATCCACAAGCTGATCCAAGGTTCTATCGCTAACGGTTCAATTTCTACGTTATAATGGGTGGGGTTAACCGACTAAAAGAGATAAGTGTCCATATCTATTGAACCAAGCAAAATAGAATCGATTTTATTTTTGCAGATGATAGGGTTTTATGTGTATATTAATCCACAAGCTGATCCAAGGCTCTATCTTTAATGGTTCAATTTCTACGTCATAGTGGGTGGGGTTAACCGACTAAAAGGGATAAGTATACATATCTATTGAACCCAGCAAGATAGAATCGAATTTATGTTTGCAGATGGTAGTTTTTTATGTGTATATTAATCCACAAGCTGATCCAAGGTTCTATCGCTAACGGTTCAATTTCTACGTTATACTGGATGGGGTTAACCGACTAAAAGGGTTAAGTGTCCATATCTATTGAACCAAGCAAGATAGAATCGATTTTGTTTTTACAGATGATAGGGCTTTATGTGTACAATAATCCACAGGCTAATCCAAGGTTCTATCGCTAACGGTTCAGTTTCTACGTCATACTGGGTGGGGTTAACCGACTAATAGGGATAAGTGTCCATATCTATTGAACCAAGCAAGATATAATCGATTTTGTTTTTTCAGATGTTAGGTTTTTATGTGTATTTTGTTCCACAAGCCAATAAAAGGTTCTATTGTTAACGGTTCAATTTCTACGTCAAAGTTGATGGGGTTAACCGACTAAAAGGGATAAGTGTCCATATCTATTGTGGGTGAGGTTAACCGACTAAAAGGGATAAGTGTCCATATCTATTGAACCAAGCAAGACAGAATCGATTTATTTTTGCAGATGGTAGGTTTTTGTGTGTATATTAATCCACAAGCTGATCCAAGGCTCTATCTTTAATGGTTCAATTTCTACGTCATAGTGGGTGGGGTTAACCGACTAAAAGGGATAAGTATACATATCTATTGAACCCAGCAAGATAGAATCGAATTTATGTTTGCAGATGGTAGTTTTTTATGTGTATATTAATCCACAAGCTGATCCAAGGTTCTATCGCTAACGGTTCAATTTCTACGTTATACTGGATGGGGTTAACCGACTAAAAGGGATAAGTGTCCATATCTATTGAACCCAGCAAGATAAAATCGAATTTATGTTTGCAGATGGTAGTTTTTTATGTGTATATTAATCCACAAGCTGATCCAAGGTTCTATCGCTAACAGTTCAATTTCTACGTTATACTGGGTGGGGTTAACCGACTAAAAGGGATAAGTGTCCATATCTATTGAACCAAGCAAGATAGAATCGATTTTGTTTTTATAGATGATAGGTTTTTATGTGTGTATTAATTCACAAGCTGATCCAAGGTTCTATCATTAACGGTTCAATTTCTACGTCAAAGTGGGTAGGGTTAACCGACTAAAAGGGATAAGTGTCCATATCTATTGAACCAAGCAAGATAGAATCGATTTTGTTTTTTCAGATGTTAGGTTTTATGTGTATATTATTCCACAAGCCAATACAAGGTTCTATTGTTAACGGTTCAATTTCTACGTCAAAGTGGATGGGGTTAACCGACTAAAAGGGATAAGTGTCCATATCTATTGTGGGTGAGGTTAACCGACTAAAAGGGATAAGTGTCAATATCTATTGAACCAAGCAAGACAGAATCGATTTATTTTTGCAGATGGTAGGTTTTTGTGTGTATATTAATCCACAAGCTAATCCAAGGTTCTATCGCTAACGGTTCAATTTCTACGTCATACTGGGTGGGGTTATCCGACTAAAGGGGATAAGTGTCCATATCTATTGAACCAAGCAAAATAGAATCGATTTTATTTTTGCAGATTATAGGTTTTTATGTGTATATTAATCCACAAGCTGATCCAAGGTTCTATCGTTAACAGTTCAATTTCTACGTTATAGTGGTTGGGGTTAACCGACCAAAAGGGATAAGTGTCCATATCTATTGAACCAAGCAAGATAGAATCGATTTTGTTTTTGCAGCTGATCCAAGGTTCTATCGCTAACGGTTCAATTTCTACGTTATACTGGGTGGGGTTAACCGACTCAAAGGGATAAGTGTCCATATCTATTGAACCAAGCAAGATAGAATCGATTTTATTTTTGCAGATGGTAGGTTTTTATGTGTATATTAATCCACAAGCTGATCCAAGTTTCTATCGCTAACAGTTCAATTTCTACGTCATACTGTGTGGGGTTAACCTACTAAAAGGGATAAGTGTCCATATCTATTGAACCAAGCAAGATAGAATCGATTTTATTTTTGCAGATGGTAGGTTTTTATGCGTATATTAATCCACAAGCTGATCCAAGGTTCTATCATTAACGGTTCAATTTCTACGTTAGAGTGGTTGGGGTTAACCGACTAAAAGGGATAAGTGTCCATATCTATTGAACCAAGCAAGATAGAATCGATTTTGTTTTTGCAGATGATAGGTTTTTATGTGTATATTAATCCAAAAGCTGATCCAAGGTTCTTTCGTTGACGCTTCAATTTCTACGTCAAAGTGGGTAGGGTTAACCGACTAAAAGGGATAAGTGTCCATATCTATTGAACCAAGCAAAATAGAATCGATTTTATTTCTGCAGATTATAGGTTTTTATGTGTATATTAATCCACAAGCTGATCCAAGGTTCTATCGCTAACGGTTCAATTTCTACGTTATAATGGGTGGGGTTAACCGACTAAAAGAGATAAGTGTCCATATCTATTGAACCAAGCAAAATAGAATCGATTTTATTTTTGCAGATGATAGGGTTTTATGTGTATATTAATCCACAAGCTGATCCAAGGCTCTATCTTTAATGGTTCAATTTCTACGTCATAGTGGGTGGGGTTAACCGACTAAAAGGGATAAGTATACATATCTATTGAACCCAGCAAGATAGAATCGAATTTATGTTTGCAGATGGTAGTTTTTTATGTGTATATTAATCCACAAGCTGATCCAAGGTTCTATCGCTAACGGTTCAATTTCTACGTTATACTGGATGGGGTTAACCGACTAAAAGGGTTAAGTGTCCATATCTATTGAACCAAGCAAGATAGAATCGATTTTGTTTTTACATATGATAGGGCTTTATGTGTACAATAATCCACAGGCTAATCCAAGGTTCTATCGCTAACGGTTCAGTTTCTACGTCATACTGGGTGGGGTTAACCGACTAATAGGGATAAGTGTCCATATCTATTGAACCAAGCAAGATATAATCGATTTTGTTTTTTCAGATGTTAGGTTTTTATGTGTATTTTGTTCCACAAGCCAATAAAAGGTTCTATTGTTAACGGTTCAATTTCTACGTCAAAGTTGATGGGGTTAACCGACTAAAAGGGATAAGTGTCCATATCTATTGTGGGTGAGGTTAACCGACTAAAAGGGATAAGTGTCCATATCTATTGAACCAAGCAAGACAGAATCGATTTATTTTTGCAGATGGTAGGTTTTTGTGTGTATATTAATCCACAAGCTGATCCAAGGCTCTATCTTTAATGGTTCAATTTCTACGTCATAGTGGGTGGGGTTAACCGACTAAAAGGGATAAGTATACATATCTATTGAACCCAGCAAGATAGAATCGAATTTATGTTTGCAGATGGTAGTTTTTTATGTGTATATTAATCCACAAGCTGATCCAAGGTTCTATCGCTAACGGTTCAATTTCTACGTTATACTGGATGGGGTTAACCGACTAAAAGGGATAAGTGTCCATATCTATTGAACCCAGCAAGATAAAATCGAATTTATGTTTGCAGATGGTAGTTTTTTATGTGTATATTAATCCACAAGCTGATCCAAGGTTCTATCGCTAACAGTTCAATTTCTACGTTATACTGGGTGGGGTTAACCGACTAAAAGGGATAAGTGTCCATATCTATTGAACCAAGCAAGATAGAATCGATTTTGTTTTTATAGATGATAGGTTTTTATGTGTGTATTAATTCACAAGCTGATCCAAGGTTCTATCATTAACGGTTCAATTTCTACGTCAAAGTGGGTAGGGTTAACCGACTAAAAGGGATAAGTGTCCATATCTATTGAACCAAGCAAGATAGAATCGATTTTGTTTTTTCAGATGTTAGGTTTTATGTGTATATTATTCCACAAGCCAATACAAGGTTCTATTGTTAACGGTTCAATTTCTACGTCAAAGTGGATGGGGTTAACCGACTAAAAGGGATAAGTGTCCATATCTATTGTGGGTGAGGTTAACCGACTAAAAGGGATAAGTGTCAATATCTATTGAACCAAGCAAGACAGAATCGATTTATTTTTGCAGATGGTAGGTTTTTGTGTGTATATTAATCCACAAGCTGATCCAAGGTTCTATCGTTAACGGTTCAATTTCTACGTCATACTGGGTGGGGTTAACCGACTAAAAGGGATAAGTGTCCATATCTATTGAACCAAGCAAGACAGAATCGATTTTATTTTTGCAGATGGTAGGTTTTTATGTGTATATTAGTCGACAAGCTGATCCAAGGTCCTATCGCTACCGGTTCAATTTCTACGTCAAACTGGGTGGGGTTATCCGACTAAAAGGGATAAGTGTCCATATCTATTGAACCAAACAAGATAGAATCGATTTTATTTTTGCTGATTATAGGTTTTTATGTGTATATTAATCCACAGGCTGATCCATGGTTCTATCGTTAACGGTTCAATTTCTACATTATAGTGGTTGGGGTTAACCGACTAAAAGGGATAAGTGTCCATATCTTTTGAACCAAGCAAGATAGAACCGATTTTATTTTTGCAAATGATAGGTTTTTATGTGTATATTAATCCACAGGCTGATCCATGGTTCTGTCGTTAACGGTTCAATTTCTACGTCAAAGTGGGAAGGGTTAACTGATTAAAGGGATAAGTGTCCATATCTATTGAACCAAGCCAGATAGAATCGATTTTGTTTTTGCAGATGATAGGTTTTTATGTGTATATTAATTCAAAATCTGATACAAGATTCTATCATTAACCGCTCAATTTCTGCGTCAAAGTGGATGGGTTAACCGACTAAAAGGGATAAGTGTCCATATCTATTGAACCAAGCAAGGTAGAATCGAATTCATTTTTGCAGATGGTAGGTTTTTATGTGCATATTAATCCACAAGCTGATCCAAGGTTCTATCGCTAACGGTTCAATTTCTACGTCAAACTGGGTGGGGTTAACCGACTAAAAGGGATAAGTGTCCATATCTATTGAACCAAGCAAGACAGAATCGATTTTATTTTTGCAGATGGTAGGTTTTTATGTGTGTATTAATCCACAAGCTGATCCAAAGTTCTATCGTTAACGGTTCAATTTCTACGTTAGAGTGGTTGGGGTTAACCCGCTAAAAGGGATAAGTGTCCATATCTATTGAACCAAGCAAGATAGAATCGATTTTGTTTTTGCAGATGATAGGTTTTTATGTGTATATTAATCCACAAGCTGACCCAAGGTCCTATCGCTAACGGTTCAATTTCTACGTCATACTGGTTGGGGTTAACCGACTAAAAGGGATAAGTGTCCATATCTATTGAACCAAGCAAGATAGAATCGATTTTGTTTTTGCAGATGATAGGTTTTTATGTGTGTATTAATCCACAAGCTAATCCAAGTTCCTATCGCCAACGGTTCAATTTCTACGTCATACTGGGTGGGGTTAACCGACTAAAAGGGATAAGTGTCCATATCTTTTGAACCAAGCAAGATAGAACCGATTTTATTTTTGCAAATGATAGGTTTTTATGTGTATATTAATCCACAGGCTGCTCCATGGTTCTGTCGTTAACGGTTCAATTTCTACGTCAAAGTGGGAAGGGTTAACTGACTAAAAGGGATAAGTGTCCATATCTATTGAACCAAGCCAGATAGAATCGATTTTGTTTTTGCAGATGATAGGTTTTTATGTGTATATTAATTCAAAATCTGATACAAGATTCTATCATTAACCGCTCAATTTCTGCGTCAAAGTGGATGGGTTAACCGACTAAAAGGGATAAGTGTCCATATCTATTGAACCAAGCAAGGTAGAATCGAATTCATTTTTGCAGATGGTAGGTTTTTATGTGCATATTAATCCACAAGCTGATCCAAGGTTCTATCGCTAACGGTTCAATTTCTACGTCAAACTGGGTGGGGTTAACCGACTAAAAGGGATAAGTGTCCATATCTATTGAACCAAGCAAGACAGAATCGATTTTATTTTTGCAGATGGTAGGTTTTTATGTGTATATTAATCCACAAGCTGATCCAAAGTTCTATCGTTAACGGTTCAATTTCTACGTTAGAGTGGTTGGGGTTAACCCGCTAAAAGGGATAAGTGTCCATATCTATTGAACCAAGCAAGATAGAATCGATTTTGTTTTTGCAGATGATAGGTTTTTATGTGTATATTAATCCACAAGCTGACCCAAGGTCCTATCGCTAACGGTTCAATTTCTACGTCATACTGGTTGGGGTTAACCGACTAAAAGGGATAAGTGTCCATATCTATTGAACCAAGCAAGATAGAATCGATTTTGTTTTTGCAGATGATAGGTTTTTATGTGTGTATTAATCCACAAGCTAATCCAAGTTCCTATCGCCAACGGTTCAATTTCTACGTCATACTGGGTGGGGTTAACCGACTAATAGGGATAAGTGTCCATATCTATTGAACCAAGCAAGACAGAATCGATTTTATTTCTGCAGATGGAAGGTTTTTATGTGTGTATTAATCCACAAGCTAATCCAAGGTTATATCGCTAACGGTTCAATTTCTACGTCATACTGGGTGGGGTTATCCGACTAAAAGGGATAAGTGTCCATATCTATTGAACCAAGCAAAATAGAATCGATTTTATTTTTGCAGATTATAGGTTTTTATGTGTATATTAATCCACAAGCTGATACAAGGTTCTATCGTTAACAGTTCAATTTCTACGTTATAGTGGTTGGGGTTAACCGACCAAAAGGGATAAGTGTCCATATCTATTGAACCAAGCAAGATAGAATCGATTTTGTTTTTGCAGCTGATCCAAGGTTCTATCGCTAACGGTTCAATTTCTACGTTATACTGGGTGGGGTTAACCGACTAAAAGGGATAAGTGTCCATATCTATTGAACCAAGCAAGATAGAATCGATTTTATTTTTGCAGATGGTAGGTTTTTATGTGTACATTAATCCACAAGCTGATCCAAGGTTCTATCATTAATGGTTCAATTTCTACGTTAGAGTGGTTGGGGTTAACCGACTAAAAGGGATAAGTGTCCATATCTATTGAACCAAGCAAGATAGAATCGATTTTGTTTTTGCAGATGATAGGTTTTTATGTGTATATTAATCCAAAAGCTGATCCAAGGTTCTTTCGTTGACGCTTCAATTTCTACGTCAAAGTGGGTAGGGTTAACCGACTAAAAGGGATAAGTGTCCATATCTATTGAACCAAGCAAAATAGAATCGATTTTATTTCTGAAGATTATAGGTTTTTATGTGTATATTAATCCACAAGCTGATCCAAGGTTCTATCGCTAACGGTTCAATTTCTACGTTATACTGGGTGGGGTTAACCGACTAAAAGAGATAAGTGTCCATATCTATTGAACCAAGCAAAATAGAATCGATTTTATTTTTGCAGATGATAGGGTTTTATGTGTATATTAATCCACAATCTGATCCAAGGCTCTATCTTTAATGGTTCAATTTCTACGTCATAGTGGGTGGGGTTAACCGACTAAAAGGGATAAGTATACATATCTATTGAACCCAGCAAGATAGAATCGAATTTATGTTTGCAGATGGTAGTTTTTTATGTGTATATTAATCCACAAGCTGATCCAAGGTTCTATCGCTAACGGTTCAATTTCTACGTTATACTGGATGGGGTTAACCGACTAAAAGGGATAAGTGTCCATATCTATTGAACCAAGCAAGATAGAATCGATTTTGTTTTTGCAGATGATAGGGCTTTATGTGTACAATAATCCACAAGCTAATCCAAGGTTCTATCGCTAACGGTTCAGTTTCTACGTCATACTGGGTGGGGTTAACCGACTAATAGGGATAAGTGTCCATATCTATTGAACCAAGCAAGATATAATCGATTTTGTTTTTTCAGATGTTAGGTTTTTATGTGTATTTTGTTCCACAAGCCAATAAAAGGTTCTATTGTTAACTGTTCAATTTCTACGTCAAAGTTGATGGGGTTAACCGACTAAAAGGGATAAGTGTCCATATCTATTGTGGGTGAGGTTAACCGACTAAAAGGGATAAGTGTCCATATCTATTGAACCAAGCAAGACAGAATCGATTTATTTTTGCAGATGGTAGGTTTTTGTGTGTATATTAATCCACAAGCTGATCCAAGGTTCTATCGCTAACAGTTCAATTTCTACGTTATACTGGGTGGGGTTAACCGACTAAAAGGGATAAGTGTCCATATCTATTGAACCAAGCAAGATAGAATCGATTTTGTTTTTATAGATGATAGGTTTTTATGTGTGTATTAATCCACAAGCTGATCCAAGGTTCTATCATTAACGGTTCAATTTCTACGTCATACTGGGTGGGGTTATCCGACTAAAAGGGATAAGTGTCCATATCTATTGAACCAAGCAAAATAGAATCGATTTTTTTTTTGCAGATTATAGGTTTTTATGTGTATATTAATCCAAAAGCTAATCCAAGATTCTATCGCTAACGGTTCAATTTCTACGTCATACTGGGTGGGGTTATCCGACTAAAGGGGATAAGTGTCCATATCTATTGAACCAAGCAAAATAGAATCGATTTTATTTTTGCAGATTATAGGTTTTTATGTGTATATTAATCCACAAGCTGATCCAAGGTTCTATCGCTAACGGTTCAATTTCTACGTTATACTGGGTGGGGTTAACCGACTCAAAGGGATAAGTGTCCATATCTATTGAACCAAGCAAGATAGAATCGATTTTATTTTTGCAGATGGTAGGTTTTTATGTGTATATTAATCCACAAGCTGATCCAAGGTTCTATCATTAACGGTTCAATTTCTACGTTAGAGTGGTTGGGGTTAACCGACTAAAAGGGATAAGTGTCCATATCTATTGAACCAAGCAAGATAGAATCGATTTTGTTTTTGCAGATGATAGGTTTTTATGTGTGTATTAATCCAAAAGCTGATCCAAGGTTCTTTCGTTGACGCTTCAATTTCTACGTCAAAGTGGGTAGGGTTAACCGACTAAAAGGGATAAGTGTCCATATCTATTGAACCAAGCAAAATAGAATCGATTTTATTTCTGCAGATTATAGGTTTTTATGTGTATATTAATCCACAAGCTGATCCAAGGTTCTATCGCTAACGGTTCAATTTCTACGTTATACTGGGTGGGGTTAACCGACTAAAAGAGATAAGTGTCCATATCTATTGAACCAAGCAAAATAGAATCGATTTTATTTTTGCAGATGATAGGGTTTTATGTGTATATTAATCCACAAGCTGATCCAAGGCTCTATCTTTAATGGTTCAACTTCTACGTCATAGTGGGTGGGGTTAACCGACTAAAAGGGATAAGTATACATATCTATTGAACCCAGCAAGATAGAATCGAATTTATGTTTGCAGATGGTAGTTTTTTATGTGTATATTAATCCACAAGCTGATCCAAGGTTCTATCGCTAACGGTTCAATTTCTACGTTATACTGGATGGGGTTAACCGACTAAAAGGGTTAAGTGTCCATATCTATTGAACCAAGCAAGATAGAATCGATTTTGTTTTTGCAGATGATAGGGCTTTATGTGTACAATAATCCACAAGCTAATCCAAGGTTCTATCGCTAACGGTTCAGTTTCTACGTCACACTGGGTGGGGTTAACCGACTAATAGGGATAAGTGTCCATATCTATTGAACCAAGCAAGATATAATCGATTTTGTTTTTTCAGATGTTAGGTTTTTATGTGTATTTTGTTCCACAAGCCAATAAAAGGTCCTATTGTTAACGGTTCAATTTCTACGTCAAAGTTGATGGGGTTAACCGACTAAAAGGGATAAGTGTCCATATCTATTGTGGGTGAGGTTAACCGACTAAAAGGGATAAGTGTCCATATCTATTGAACCAAGCAAGACAGAATCGATTTATTTTTGCAGATGGTAGGTTTTTGTGTGTATATTAATCCACAAGCTGATCCAAGGTTCTATCGCTAACAGTTCAATTTCTACGTTATACTGGGTGGGGTTAACCGACTAAAAGGGATAAGTGTCCATATCTATTGAACCAAGCAAGATAGAATCGATTTTGTTTTTATAGATGATAGGTTTTTATGTGTGTATTAATCCACAAGCTGATCCAAGGTTCTATCATTAACGGTTCAATTTCTACGTCAAAGTGGGTAGGGTTAACCGACTAAAAGGGATAAGTGTCCATATCTATTGAACCAAGCAAGATAGAATCGATTTTGTTTTTTCAGATGTTAGGTTTTTATGTGTATATTATTCCACAAGCCAATACAAGGTTCTATTGTTAACGGTTCAATTTCTACGTCAAAGTGGATGGGGTTAACCGACTAAAAGGGATAAGTATACATATCTATTGAACCCAGCAAGATAGAATCGAATTTATGTTTGCAGATGGTAGTTTTTTATGTGTATATTAATCCACAAGCTGATCCAAGGTTCTATCGCTAACGGTTCAATTTCTACGTTATACTGGATGGGGTTAACCGACTAAAAGGGATAAGTGTCCATATCTATTGAACCCAGCAAGATAAAATCGAATTTATGTTTGCAGATGGTAGTTTTTTATGTGTATATTAATCCACAAGCTGATCCAAGGTTCTATCGCTAACAGTTCAATTTGTACGTTATACTGGGTGGGGTTAACCGACTAAAAGGGATAAGTGTCCATATCTATTGAACCAAGCAAGATAGAATCGATTTTGTTTTTATAGATGATAGGTTTTTATGTGTGTATTAATCCACAAGCTGATCCAAGGTTCTATCATTAACGGTTCAATTTCTACGTCAAAGTGGGTAGGGTTAACCGACTAAAAGGGATAAGTGTCCATATCTATTGAACCAAGCAAGATAGAATCGATTTTGTTTTTTCAGATGTTAGGTTTTATGTGTATATTATTCCACAAGCCAATACAAGGTTCTATTGTTAACGGTTCAATTTCTACGTCAAAGTGGATGGGGTTAACCGACTAAAAGGGATAAGTGTCCATATTTATTGTGGGTGAGGTTAACCGACTAAAAGGGATAAGTGTCAATATCTATTGAACCAAGCAAGACAGAATCGATTTATTTTTGCAGATGGTAGGTTTTTGTGTGTATATTAATCCACAAGCTGATCCAAGGTTCTATCGTTAACGGTTCAATTTCTACGTCATACTGGGTGGGGTTAACCGACTAAAAGGGATAAGTGTCCATATCTATTGAACCAAGCAAGACAGAATCGATTTTATTTTTGCAGATGGTAGGTTTTTATGTGTATATTAGTCGACAAGCTGATCCAAGGTCCTATCGCTACCGGTTCAATTTCTACGTCAAACTGGGTGGGGTTATCCGACTAAAAGGGATAAGTGTCCATATCTATTGAACCAAACAAGATAGAATCGATTTTATTTTTGCTAATTATAGGTTTTTATGTGTATATTAATCCACAGGCTGATCCATGGTTCTATCGTTAACGGTTCAATTTCTACGTTATAGTGGTTCGGGTTAACCGACTAAAAGGGATAAGTGTCCATATCTTTTGAACCAAGCAAGATAGAACCGATTTTATTTTTGCAGATGATAGGTTTTTATGTGTATATTAATCCACAGGCTGATCCATGGTTCTGTCGTTAACGGTTCAATTTCTACGTCAAAGTGGGAAGGGTTAACTGACTAAAAGGGATAAGTGTCCATATCTATTGAACCAAGCAAGACAGAATCGATTTTATTTTTGCAGATGGTAGGTTTTTATGTGTATATTAATTCAAAATCTGATACAAGATTCTATCATTAACCGTTCAATTTCTGCGTCAAAGTGGATGGGTTAACCGACTAAAAGGGATAAGTGTCCATATCTATTGAACCAAGCAAGGTAGAATCGAATTCATTTTTGCAGATGGTAGGTTTTTATATGCATATTAATCCACAAGCTGATCCAAGGTTCTATCGCTAACGGTTCAATTTCTACGTCAAACTGGGTGGGGTTAACCGACTAAAAGGGATAAGTGTCCATATCTATTGAACCAAGCAAGACAGAATCGATTTTATTTTTGCAGATGGTAGGTTTTTATGTGTATATTAATCCACAAGCTGATCCAAAGTTCTATCGTTAACGGTTCAATTTCTACGTTAGAGTGGTTGGGGTTAACCCGCTAAAAGGGATAAGTGTCCATATCTATTGAACCAAGCAAAATAGAATCGATTTTATTTTTTGCAGATTATAGGTTTTTATGTGTATATTAATCTACAAGCTGATCCAAGGTTCTATCGTTAACGGTTCAATTTCTACGTTAGAGTGGTTGGGGTTAACCGAATAAAAGGGATAAGGGTCCATATCTATTGAACCAAGCAAGATAGAATCGATTTTGTTTTTGAAGATGATAGGTTTTTATGTGCATATTAATCCACAAGCTGATCCAAGGTTCTATCGCTAACGCTTCAATTTATACGTCAAACTGGGTGGGGTTAACCGACTAAAAGGGATAAGTGTCCATATCTATTGAACCAAGCAAGATAGAATCGATTTTATTTTTGCAGATGGTAGGTTTTTATGTGTATATTAATCCACAAGCTGATCCAAGGTTCTATCGCTAACGGTTCAATTTCTACGTCATACTGTGTGGGGTTAACCGACTAAAAGGGATAAGTGTCCATATCTATTGAAACAAGCAAGATAGAATCGATTTTATTTTTGCAGATGGTAGGTTTTTATGTGTATATTAATCCACAAGCTGATCCAAGGTTCTATCGCTAACGGTTCAATTTCTACGTCATACTGGGTGGGGTTAACCGACTAAAAGGGATAAGTGTCCATATCTATTGAACCAAGCAAGATAGAATCGATTTTATTTTTGCAGATGATAGGTTTTTATGTGTATATTAATCCACAAGCTGACCCAAGGTCCTATCGCTAACGGTTCAATTTCTACGTCATACTGGGTGCGGTTAACCATTTAAAAGGGATAAGTGTCCATATCTATTGAACCAAGCAAGATAGAATCGATTTTATTTTTGCAGATGGTAGGTTTTTATGTGTATATTAATCCACAAGCTGATCCAAGGTTCTATCGCTAACGGTTCAATTTCTACGTCATACTGGGTGGGGTTATCCGACTAAAAGGGATAAGTTTCCATATCTATTGAACCAAGCAAAATAGAATCGATTTTATTTTTGCAGATTATAGGTTTTTATGTGTATATTAATCCACAAGCTGATCCAAGGTTCTATCGTTAACAGTTCAATTTCTACGTTATAGTGGTTGGGGTTAACCGACCAAAAGGGATAAGTGTCCATATCTATTGAACCAAGCAAGATAGAATCGATTTTGTTTTTGCAGCTGATCCAAGGTTCTACCGCTAACGGTTCAATTTCTACGTTATACTGGGTGGGGTTAACCGACTAAAAGGGATAAGTGTCCATATCTATTGAACCAAGCAAGATAGAATCGATTTTATTTTTGCAGATGGTAGGTTTTTATGTGTATATTAATCCACAAGCTGATCCAAGGTTCTATCGCTAACGGTTCAATTTCTACGTCATACTGGGTGGGGTTATCCGACTAAAAGGGATAAGTGTCCATATCTATTGAACCAAGCAAAATAGAATCGATTTTATTTTTGCAGATTATAGGTTTTTATGTGTATATTAATCCACAAGCTGATCCAAGGTTCTATCATTAACGGTTCAATTTCTACGTTAGAGTGGTTGGGGTTAACCGACTAAAAGGGATAAGTGTCCATATCTATTGAACCAAGCAAGATAGAATCGATTTTGTTTTTGCAGATGATAGGTTTTTATGTGTATATTAATCCAAAAGCTGATCCAAGGTTCTTTCGTTGACGCTTCAATTTCTACGTCAAAGTGGGTGGGGTTAACCGACTAAAAGGGATAAGTGTCCATATCTATTGAACCAAGCAAAATAGAATCGATTTTATTTTTGCAGATGATAGGGTTTTATGTGTATATTAATCCACAAGCTGATCCAAGGCTCTATCTTTAATGGTTCAATTTCTACGTCATAGTGGGTGGGGTTAACCGACTAAAAGGGATAAGTATACATATCTATTGAACTCAGCAAGATAGAATCGAATTTATGTTTGCAGATGGTAGTTTTTTATGTGTATATTAATCCACAAGCTGATCCAATGTTCTATCGCTAACGGTTCAATTTCTACGTTATACTGGGTGGGGTTAACCGACTAAAAGGGATAAGTGTCCATATCTATTGAACCAAGCAAGATAGAATCGAATTTATGTTTGCAGATGGTAGTTTTTTATGTGTATATTAATCCACAAGCTGATCCAATGTTCTATCGCTAACGGTTCAATTTCTACGTTATACTGGGTGGGGTTAACCGACTAAAAGGGATAAGTGTCCATATCTATTGAACCAAGCAAGATAGAATCGATTTTGTTTTTGCAGATGATAGGTTTTTATGTGTATATTAATCCAAAAGCTGATCCAAGGTTCTTTCGTTGACGCTTCAATATCTACGTCAAAGTGGGTGGGGTTAACCGACTAAAAGGGATAAGTGTCCATATCTATTGAACCAAGCAAGATAGAATCGATTTTGTTTTTGCAGATGATATGGCTTTATGTGTACAATAATCCACAAGCTAATCCAAGGTTCTATCGCTAACGGTTCAGTTTCTACGTCATACTGGGTGGGGTTAACCGACTAATAGGGATAAGTGTCCATATCTATTGAACCAAGCAAGATAGAATCGATTTTGTTTTTTCAGATGTTAGGTTTTTATGTGTATATTGTTCCACAAGCCAATAAAAGGTTCTATTGTTAACGGTTCAATTTCTACGTCAAAGTGGATGGGGTTAACCGACTAAAAGGGATAAGTGTCCATATCTATTGTGGGTGAGGTTAACCGACTAAAAGGGATAAGTGTCCATATCTATTGAACCAAGCAAGACAGAATCGATTTATTTTTGCAGATGGTAGGTTTTTGTGTGTATATTAATCCACAAGTTGATCCAAGGTTCTATCGCTAACAGTTCAATTTCTACGTTATACTGGGTGGGGTTAACCGACTAAAAGGGATAAGTGTCCATATCTATTGAACCAAGCAAGATAGAATCGAATTTATGTTTGCAGATGATAGGTTTTTATGTGTGTATTAATCCACAAGCTGATCCAAGGTTCTGTCATTAACGGTTCAATTTCTACGTCAAAGTGGGTAGGGTTAACCGACTAAAAGGTATAAGTGTCCATATCTATTGAACCAAGCAAGATAGAATCGATTTTGTTTTTTCAGATGTTAGGTTTTTATGTGTATATTATTCCACGAGCCAATACAAGGTTCTATTGTTAACGGTTCAATTTCTACGTCAAAGTGGATGGGGTTAACCGACTAAAAGGGATAAGTGTCCATATCTATTGTGGGTGAGGTTAACCGACTAAAAGGGATAAGTATACATATCTATTGAACCCAGCAAGACAGAATCGAATTTATGTTTGCAGATGGTAGTTTTTTATGTGTATATTAATCCACAAGCTGATCCAAGGTTCTATCGCTAACGGTTCAATTTCTACGTTATACTGGATGGGGTTAACCGACTAAAAGGGATAAGTGTCCATATCTATTGAACCCAGCAAGATAGAATCGAATTTATGTTTGCAGATGGTAGTTTTTTACGTGTACATTAATCCACAAGCTGATCCAAAGTTCTATCGCTAACAGTTCAATTTCTACGTTATACTGGGTGGGGTTAACCGACTAAAAGGGATAAGTGTCCATATCTATTGAACCAAGCAAGACAGAATCGATTTTATTTTTGCAGATGGTAGGTTTTTATGTGTATATTAGTCGACTAGCTGATCCAAGGTCCTATCGCTACCGGTTCAATTTCTACGTCAAACTGGGTGGGGTTAACCGACTAAAAGGGATAAGTATCCATATCTATTGAACCAAGCAAGATAGAATCGATTTTGTTTTTACAGATGATAGGTTTTTATGTGTGTATTAATCCACAAGCTGATCCAAGGTTCTATCATTAACGGTTCAATTTCTACGTCAAAGTGGGTAGGGTTAACCGACTAAAAGGGATAAGTGTCCATATCTATTGAACCAAGCAAGATAGAATCGATTTTGTTTTTTCAGATGTTAGGTTTTTATGTGTATATTATTCCACAAGCCAATACAAGGTTCTATTGTTAACGGTTCAATTTCTACGTCAAAGTGGATGGGGTTAACCGACTAAAAGGGATAAGTGTCCATATCTATTGTGGGTGAGGTTAACCGACTAAAAGGGATAAGTGTCAATATCTATTGAACCAAGCAAGACAGAATCGATTTATTTTTGCAGATGGTAGGTTTTTGTGTGTATATTAATCCACAAGCTGATCCAAGGTTCTATCGTTAACGGTTCAATTTCTACGTCATACTGGGTGGGGTTAACCGACTAAAAGGGATAAGTGTCCATATCTATTGAACCAAGCAAGACAGAATCGATTTTATTTTTGCAGATGGTAGGTTTTTATGTGTATATTAGTCGACAAGCTGATCCAAGGTCCTATCGCTACCGGTTCAATTTCTACGTTAAACTGGGTGGGGTTATCCGACTAAAAGGGATAAGTGTCCATATCTTTTGAACCAAGCAAGATATAACCGATTTTATTTTTGCAGATGATAGGTTTTTATGTGTATATTAATCCACAGGCTGATCCATGGTTCTATCGTTAACGGTTCAATTTCTACGTCAAAGTGGGTAGGGTTAACTGACTAAAAGGGATAAGTGTCCATATCTATTGAACCAAACAAGATAGAATCGATTTTATTTTTGCTGGTTATAGGTTTTATGCGTATATTAATCCACAGGCTGATCCATGGTTCTATCGTTACCGGTTCAATTTCTACGTTATAGTGGTTGGGGTTAACCGACTAAAAGGGATAAGTGTCCATATCTTTTGAACCAAGCAAGATTTAACCGATTTTATTTTTGCAGATGATAGGTTTTTATGTGTATATTAATCCACAGGCTGATCCATGGTTCTATCGTTAACGGTTCAATTTCTACGTCAAAGTGGGTAGGGTTAACTGACTAAAAGGGATAAGTGTCCATATCTATTGAACCAAGCCAGATAGAATCGATTTTGTTTTTGCAGATGATAGGTTTTTATGTGTATATTAATTCAAAATCTGATACAAGATTCTACCATTAACCGTTCAATTTCTGCGTCAAAGTGGATGGGTTAACCGACTAAAAGGGATAAGTGTCCATATCTATTGAACCAAGCAAGATAGAATCGATTTTGTTTTTTCAGATGTTAGGTTTTTATGTGTATATTATTCCACAAGCCAATACAAGGTTCTATTGTTAACGGTTCAATTTCTACGTCAACGTGGATGGGGTTAACCGACTAAAAGGGATAAGTATACATATCTATTGAACCCAGCAAGACAGAATCGAATTTATGTTTGCAGATGGTAGTTTTTTATGTGTATATTAATCCACAAGCTGATCCAAGGTTCTATCGCTAACGGTTCAATTTCTACGTTATAGTGGTTGGGGTTAACCGACTAAAAGGGATAAGTGTCCATATCTTTTGAACCAAGCAAGATAGAACCGATTTTATTTTTGCATATGATAGGTTTTTATGTGTATATTAATCCACAGGCTGATCCATGGTTCTATCGTTAACGGTTCAATTTCTACGTCAAAGTGGGAAGGGTTAACTGACTAAAAGGGATAAGTGTCCATATCTATTGAACCAAGCCAGATAGAATCGATTTTGTTTTTGCAGATGATAGGTTTTTATGTGTATATTAATTCAAAATCTGATACAAGATTCTATCATTAACCGTTCAATTTCTGCGTCAAAGTGGATGGGTTAACCGACTAAAAGGGATAAGTGTCCATATCTATTTAACCAAGCAAGGTAGAATCGAATTCATTTTTGCAGATGGTAGGTTTTTATGTGCATATTAATCCACAAGCTGATCCAAGGTTCTATCGCTAACGGTTCAATTTCTACGTCAAACTGGGTGGGGTTAACCGACTAAAAGGGATAAGTGTCCATATCTATTGAACCAAGCAAGACAGAATCGATTTTATTTTTGCAGATGGTAGGTTTTTATGTGTATATTAATCCACAAGCTGATCCAAAGTTCTATCGTTAACGGTTCAATTTCTACGTTAGAGTGGTTGGGGTTAACCCGCTAAAAGGGATAAGTGTCCATATCTATTGAACCAAGCAAAATAGAATCGATTTTATTTTTTGCAGATTATAGGTTTTTATGTGTATATTAATCTACAAGCTGATCCAAGGTTCTATCGTTAACGGTTCAATTTCTACGTTAGAGTGGTTGGGGTTAACCGAATAAAAGGGATAAGTGTCCATATCTATTGAACCAAGCAAGATAGAATCGATTTTGTTTTTGAAGATGATAGGTTTTTATGTGCATATTAATCCACAAGCTGATCCAAGGTTCTATCGCTAACGCTTCAATTTATACGTCAAACTGGGTGGGGTTAACCGACTAAAAGGGATAAGTGTCCATATCTATTGAACCAAGCAAGATAGAATCGATTTTATTTTTGCAGATGGTAGGTTTTTATGTGTATATTAATCCACAAGCTGACCCAAGGTTCTATCGCTAACGGTTTAATTTCTACGTCATACTGTGTGGGGTTAACCGACTAAAAGGGATAAGTGTCCATATCTATTGAACCAAGCAAGATAGAATCGATTTTGTTTTTGCAGATGATAGGTTTTTATGTGTATATTAATCCACAAGCTGACCCAAGGTCCTATCGCTAACGGTTCAATTTCTACGTCATACTGGGTGGGGTTAACCGACTAAAAGGGATAAGTGTCCATATCTATTGAACCAAGCAAGGTAGAATCGATTTTATTTTTGCAGATGGTAGGTTTTTATGTGTATATTAATCCACAAGCTGATCAAAGGTTCTATCGCTAACGGTTCAATTTCTACGTCATACTGGGTGGGGTTATCCGACTAAAAGGGATAAGTGTCCATATCTATTGAACCAAGCAAAATAGAATCGATTTTATTTTTGCAGATTATAGGTTTTTATGTGTATATTAATCCACAAGCTGATCCAAGGTTCTATCGTTAACAGTTCAATTTCTACGTTATAGTGGTTGGGGTTAACCGACCAAAAGGGATAAGTGTCCATATCTATTGAACCAAGCAAGATAGAATCGATTTTGTTTTTGCAGCTGATCCAAGGTTCTATCGCTAACGGTTCAATTTCTACGTTATACTGGGTGGGGTTAACCGACTAAAAGGGATAAGTGTCCATATCTATTGAACCAAGCAAGATAGAATCGATTTTATTTTTGCAGATGGTAGGTTTTTATGTGTATATTAATCCACAAGCTGATCCAAGTTTCTATCGCTAACAGTTCAATTTCTACGTCATACTGTGTGGGGTTAACCTACTAAAAGGGATAAGTGTCCATATCTATTGAACCAAGCAAGATAGAATCGATTTTATTTTTGCAGATGGTAGGTTTTTATGTGTATATTAATCCACAAACTGATCCAAGGTTCTATCATTAACGGTTCAATTTCTACGTTAGAGTGGTTGGGGTTAACCGACTAAAAGGGATAAGTGTCCATATCTATTGAACCAAGCAAGATAGAATCGATTTTGTTTTTGCAGATGATAGGTTTTTATGTGTATATTAATCCAAAAGCTGATCCAAGGTTCTTTCGTTGACGCTTCAATTTCTACGTCAAAGTGGGTGGGGTTAACCGACTAAAAGGGATAAGTGTCCATATCTATTGAACCAAGCAAAA